>NW_025091220.1:1546302-2030031 GCF_018404265.1 Aspergillus viridinutans
GCGGCGCCACGATCAGCAGCGTCACCGACAGCGCAAACAGCGTGTGCAGCTCGAAGACGACAAAGGTGCTCCCGAACAGATCGAACCACACACCTCTCGGCCCAGATCCACTGGCAATCCGACCATCCTCGCGCGGCAGCCCTTCAAACCGGCCGCTGGCGTCCGAGACTAGCCCCTCCGTCGTGGCCACCGCGGCCGACAGCATATGCCACACGGAATTCAAGCTCGTATGCCGCGCATCGTCCTGGTCCGTATGGTACCGAGCGCGGGGCTCCATGAACGCGACGTCTAGGCCGCGCAGGCCTAGGTCCCCTTCAAAGACCACATAGTCCGTCTGGCTGCTGATGAGGCCCGCCTCGAACCCGTTCGCGCTCAACACTGATCCAAACGGATGCAGGGCCCGCATGTACGGCTTCGTGACCTCCGCGTCCGAGCTCCGGAACAGCGTCGCCCGCCCGCCCGCACCCGCACCCTCCAGGTTCAGAAACGTATGCGGCAGCTGCGAGATGGGGTGCTGGCTGTACACGCGCGCGCCGTTCAGGAAATCCTCCTCTCCGTTGTTGAAGAGCACCACCAGCCCGCGGCGCGGGACATGCCCAGGCGTGGTGAAGTACTTGATCAGCTGGAGGCACGAGACAACGCCTACCCCGTCATCGGTGGCCCCGTATCCCGTCGACACGCTGTCGTAGTGTGCGTTCACCAGAACGCCGCCCTTGCCCGCCGGCCGGCCGTGCGGGTCTTCCCACCAGCGCTCCCGGTCCTCTTCCCAACCCCGGATATACACCATGATATTGGTGCTTTCGAAATACACCCCGAGGCCCGACCCGCGGCCGGAGAAAGTGAGGTTCGACTGCGTATCGTCAAAGACAAAGACGTCTGGCTTCTCCTCGTCGACCGATTCATACTCGCTCGCGGGTGGTGCGCTGTCGATAAGCTCATGGATTCGTTTCAGAAGCCACTCGTGCACCTCATCGTTGCGGTGGGAGTTGTACGGGTGGAACCCGTTCGTGAGCACCTGCAGATCAGCCCAGGCTTCGGTGAGATTCAGTCCATTCGGGTTCGAGCCAGGAGCCGAAGGCACGACATGATGGACGACAAGTAAAGGCACCACTAGCGCAAGGTACACGACCGCCGTGATAACGGTGACGGGCCATGGTGTGAATCCGAGGGGATTGGATCGTGAAAGCGAAGGACGGGCCATCGGATACACTGATCTGAACAAAACCAGTCGCTTCTGCTCAACTGTCACGCTGCGACTGGGATTCGGAACCCAGGCGCAGCTAGGAATGATCGGAGTTGAGGTGAACGCGCTCGAAGAGCGGAGAGCGGGGAAGCGGTATGCAATACTCCGTAGAGCCCGTACTATGTAGATGGGCAGCAGGGCAAACCAAAATCTCATCAACCTGAATGATGTGGCACAATAATGAGAAAATAAGTTCAATAAAGCAGTGAAATATCTAGAGCAATTTGATGTATTGATGCGATTAAGACACAGTGTAGAAAAGTACGTTTCAGAGTCTCCACTCCATGACATAAGTCACACTGTGACGGTGGTCTACTCCAAAGCAACTGACAATCGAAGATTGACAGCTCCGTGAATTTAGAGGAGACATGAAAGCCATATATATGCCTAACCCAAGTAAAACAAACATAAATAACCCGAATCCCAGGTTGTATCAACCGCTATTGATGCAATTCCAGACGATGATGAAATCTGACGGTCCTAGTTTGTACGTATGAGGTGGAAATGATAGGGACGCCCGCTCTTTAGCCATGATTCCCTGAATGATAATGCCAAAATTGACGCAACGTCATGCGAAAGATGAAAGGTAAGAAAGGCAGAGAAACACAAAAGGCGCCACGGAAAACAACACGCTCGAAGGAATAGCAGAGGGGGTATCAACCGTGAGCATGTCCGATATCGATGTAGTCTTCGTCGTTTATGACTGTCGCATGCATCAGGCCAGTCACTTGACCTTCGTCCTCGTCCAACTCTTCGTCATCGTCGTACATGGTAGCTTCCGTCATTTCGCGGGTGGAGCCAGGACTGTGGTTCAAGTAGTCCCGAAGTCGATTGACGCCTTCACCGCTAAACACACAAAACACTTCTCGCTGTTGTTGGGTAAACTCCGGAGGTGCTTCGCGGCAGAAGCGGGTGACTTCCGGAACCAAGAAAGCCTGTACGCCAGTGAGACTGAGATGTGTGAGCCGAGGGCAATTATTGAGCAGAGCATGTATTCCCTAGACATCCAAATCAGTACTGGCAGAAACTTGAACTGATGTCAGATGACTTACCGGCATTGACAGGTTGACGCAGTAACTGAGATGCACTCGCTCCAAGCTACTAGTACCGAGAGGATCAGGGGACACCTTGGGCCGTGCCAGAGCCAGAATACTTTGATCTGTAATCAACTGACACTTGACCAAGCCGATTCGTCGAAGTTTAGGTAGAGTCGCCAGCTGCTGAACGCTGTTATCCGTTAAACGGTTGCAGCAAGCCAAGTCGATGTATCTGATCCGGTTGCAAGACTTCACCAGCTGTATTACCGCAGGATCGGTGATATTGGAGCAGTGGCCCAGATGAACGTAGTGGAGATTCTTTCCGAGCTTGCAGATGGCCTGCACCGCGCGGTCCGTAATGAACCTACACTTGGCCAAGACCAGGTTCCGCAAGCGAGGCGCAGCGCTGACGATGCGCTCGACAGCATCATCTCTGACGTTCTCACATGCGGTCAGGTCCAGGATGCGGAGACTATCAAACGAGAGGGACTCGGGAAGATTTAGAAATGCCGCATCACTGATCTCGACGCAGTGGGCCAGCCGCAGTTCACGAAGGTTCCGAAGTGTGGCCATGAGCGAGGTCACCGAGGGGTTTGTGACAAGTTTGCAGTCGTGCAGGTCGATTTCAAGGATAGCCGGACAGTTTTCGGCAAAGGATAGGATTGACCGATCCGTTACTTGTAAGACTCCGTTAAGTTTCAGCTGGAAGTACTTGTTAGCATAGGCAATCTAAATCGATCAGAAACAGTTTAAAGCTCACTCTTTTGATCTGTCGGCAGTTCTGCGAGATGACGACAAGTGAGTCGTCGGTCACTTTGATACACCCAGTGATGTTGAGTCCTTGAAGCCTAGGGCAGTTCCTGGCAACAGTATATAGAGTATGGTCCGTAAGGTATCGTAGATCTGAGACATCCAGAGCCTGCAGATGCCGGTTGCCTTCCACCAGGTCCGAGACACCCTTGTCCGTGAGCTTCGAACAATTCGTCAAGGTCAACCGCTCAATACGCTTGCACTGAGCAAAGGGGACGACGGTGCCGTCGCTGACATCTTCCGTCAACGCGGAAAGATTGAGTCGTTTGATGAGCTCCGAGTATGCGAAAAGACTATCCGGCTTTCCCACGGACGCCGTTACGCTCTTCAAGTTATCCCAGTTATTGCACGACGGCCGATGCCACAGTATCCCGACGCAGTTGGCAGCCCACCCTCGGCATACCAGCATGCAACTCAGCAGATCCGCAGTTGAACTGAGCTTCGCGAAGATCGAGATAAGGAGCTCCGGCGGTAGACGTCCGATCGGCGGAATTACTGTGTTTCTTGGATTCTGCTCGCGAGGCTCGCGGAAGTTCCCCACCCCGACGGAAGACTGCGAATCGTTGGCCTGGGCCATGAAGAAGTCGGTATCATCATCGACGGTGCGGTCGGGAGAGGTGGATGACGAGGACTCGGAGGGAACTTCGCTCGAGAAGCGAAGTGGTTGCCGTGAGCGGGGCATTCTGGATTGCGGGTGTGAAGCCTAGGTCTTGTGATAAGGGTTGTCTGATCAACGTTCTCCAACAGCATGAGATACGCTATTCATGAGTGCTTTGACATGAGAAGGATACCGCTGTCAGCACAAATCCGTAGCTCGAAGGCGGGAGACTCTCGTTCGGTATCCCTTGACACCAGCAGACCCTGTAAGCAAGCTGAAAAGGGAAACGAGAGCAAAAGCACGGCGCCGTCCAACCCGGCCGATGAATCCCGTCGCAGCGTTTAGGAAAAAGGGACGAGAAACAGGGAATAGAAGAAGATAGGTATCAATAGGAACGCGCGTCCGAGCGTGCCTGCAGCAGTTGCACAATAATCCGGAAGGTAAGGGAGGGGCTGACGAGCGGAGAATGGAGGTTTGGGGCGGGCGGATTATTGACCAAGGAAACGACAAACGCTCGATCGGAGAGGAAAAGACGTGATGGAGTTATCGAGAGTTTATGCTTAGCGCAGCATCATCCAGACAGAAAACAGTAGGTATGGAGGGTGGGATCTATCATGGAACCCAAAGAGCTGTTCGATCAGGCGGCTAGAAGACGAGAGAGAGTCAGTCAGCACAGGGTCGGCGGCGGCTGCCAAAGTGATGGATGATTGGGAGGCAAATAAGAACGATGGTCCAGTCCCGCCGCTGGACATCACGGTAGGATCGACGTTCTTTGTCTTGGTGACTTTCTTCGTACCTTAGATTCTGACCTGCAATATAGCTGAAATTCGAGGATTTCAAGATGTGCAAGGCAATAGAGTCATGTACATAAGGAAGGATCAAAGTGAATATACAGCCGTAACGCTTGTTTTGCGCACCGATTGGCTGGAAGGAAATAGCATTTAGATGGTGGCCTTCACAGTCGCTCCCTTGATATATATCTACAGTTATACACAAGGTCCTTGGGATTGACAGGTATCAAATCTGGATCCAAAAATATATCGCTGAGAATAAAGTGATCACCGCAAGCCCCAGTCTTCATCGGCGATGGCAACATGAAGCGACTGGCTTTATTGGAAGCAATCTTCTAGACATCCCCATCAACCATGATATTCCTCTTCGCTACTCCATACTTCCTCTCACTATCGAGTGTAGATACTTGGGCTGCATCTTGCAAGTTCGCATCATCGCATGCCATCATAGGCTTGGCACCGTGGGTCCCATAGAAGATTAGTGTCGATAGTGGGAAAAATGTCTCGATTTAGTGTCTGCCACCAGAAAGGGGCAGACCCAGGGATACCCTCAACAGCACTCAAATCTCGTATTCTCAACGAGATCCTCCCTTTGCCGACACTGGTCATGTTCGACTCCCCCCTTTTGCCCATTCTCGAAGGACATTCTTCCTCACCTTCCCAGTACTCGTCTTGGGAAGCTCCGCCACCACTTCCACCTCCCGAGGGACCATGAACTTGCTGATCGCACTGTGATTTTTGGCCCACGCGATCACTTCTTTTCCATCGACCTGCTTTCCCTGCTTCACAGTCACAAATGCCTTGGGTCGCTCCCCCCAATGTGCGTCTGGGACCGCCACCACACCGGCTTCGAGGATGTCGGGATGGGTAACGAGCATCGACTCGAGAGCGACGGATGATATGTTCTCGCCTCCTGTTCGGCCTTGGTCAGCATTGCGTTGAATGAGCCACAACCGAGGACAGATATTGCCTACCGCTGATGATGATGTCCTTTGCTCGATCCAAGATTTGGACGGCTCCGTCTGGGTGCCAAACCGCCAGATCTCCGGAGTGCAAGACGCCCCCAGCGAAGAGCTTCCGTGTGGCCTCGATGTCTTTGTAGTAGCCCCGGGAGCAGATGTTGCCAACAAAGGCGATCTCTCCTATCTCTTTGCCGTCCCGCTGGACGTCAATAATGGTTCCTTCTGGAACATCCGTCTTGATGACTCGAACGGGCAAACTAGTCAAGAAGCCATGTCCTTGTCTTGCCATCTTCTTGTATTTCTCTTGCGCCGGCAGTTGATCCCATTGAGGCATGTAGTACCCTTTGGTAATCGGCCCATATGTCTCCGTCATCCCGTACACATGCACTGGGTGCAAGTTCAGGTTGGTCATTTGCTCAAAAAGATGTGGGGTCGGGGGGCTGGCCGCTACGGTGACTTGGACTGGCCGCGGAAGTCGCTCGGCCTCTTTGGCAGCACAAAGCAACGTATTCACCGTGGGAGCCGCGTTGAAATGGGTGATGTGCTCTTGCTTCAGCAATCTCCAAATCTCCGGATAGTCGATCTTTCGCAGGCAGTAATGGGTGCCACGGACGGCGGTCACTGCCCAGGGAAATGTCCAGCCTGGAAGAGTTAGTCGGACGACAACAGGTTAGCGACGCTGGGACAGAGCATATGACTGACCCATTGCATGAAACATAGGTAAAGTCCATAGATAACGGCAGCGGCCTTGTCGCAAATTCAGGCCAGACTCGATCACGTTGGCCAAGGCAGCTAGGTAGCAGCCGCGGTGAGAGAACTCGACGCCTTTGGGGCGGGCTGTTGTGCCACTGGTATAAGCCAGCGCAATGACATCGTCCTCGGAAGCAGCCTGGCTTTCCAGCCCATCCCAGCCCTTTGCGCCTGCGTCAGCGTCATACTTGAGACCTTGTAACACAGCCTCATCGAAAGGACCGGAGAGTTGGCCTTCTGTAGCATCCGTATCCGTGTCGACTATGACGGGAATGTCTGGCTTTGCCGCTCGGTATGCCTGAAGCAGTGGTAGGTATTCTTTGTCCACAATGATGACCTCGGCATCCGAGTGCGTGAAGATATAGGCGATGTCATCTTCCTTGAGTCGGTAATTAACGGCTAATTGGTGTCAACGTCAACCTCTGCCGCAGGCAACGAGGGAAAGATTTTATCCTTACCAATGTTGACTGCTCCAGCAGCAGCTATCCCAAAAATAGACTCCAGGAAGGCAGGGGTGTTCGGACACAAAATGCCAACCCGCTTGAACCCATGCTTCTTGAGATAGTAAGCAAGGCCTCTAGTACGATCTGCAGTCTCTATGTATGTCCTCCGCAGAACCTGATTGTTTGCAGTGACATGGTAGATGGCTTCAGCCTATCAGCCAATGGTTTCCCCCAGTTAGTCCACTGAAACCAAAACAGTCGCTTTGTACAAAAGCAGCGCTAAAGACGAAAAAAAAAAGTCTCACATCAGGTTCAATTGCCGCAGCACGGGGCAAGAAGAATGTGGGCGAGAGCGTATGGTAGTTGATGCGATGTTGCGGAGCAGGGTCCTTAGCTTCGGGGGATGCAAAGTGGCCCAGTAGACTCGACAAGCGAGTCTTGACAGATGACATGACTAGGGGCTTGGTAGCGGTAGCCAAACGAAAGAGTCCAGATTCATAAATCTATGTACAAGAAACCAAGTACTCCCTAGGCGTATATAATTATTGCAGGTGTTTGGATTCGCAGTTCAAGGGGGCACCTCACAACGAGCCGAATCGGAGACAAAATGCGGGGATGATCGGCTGCTAGACTGCTTTGGACCGCGGAGATTTGGCTTACCCGCAGCCTTTACCAAGCGGGATGCGGGTGACTCTTCCACAGGCCTCGCTTCTTGTCCAATTATTGTCAGTACAAGTAGGAGCTGGATTTCTTGAAGGAGATGATATAAGAGCTCGATGATCGTTCTTGAGACGGCTACATCTTATACTTTGTAATGCAAAGTCTACCCGGCTTATCATTCGTGTATCTTGAACCATTCAGGCCTCAGGGTAGCCCATCACCTAGGCCTGACAACCGACTACCCATATGATCCGCACTCCGTACGCCCGTAACATCCGCGGCTGGTCATTGATGACTTGGACGTGTCGATCCTGAGAGCATAGTGGGATCCGACCTCTAACAGACTACGCTCATCGACATACAATGGATCTAGTCCTATAGTCAAACGAACGATGAACAACGGAACACAAAGAGGATGGAAATGAGCATTGTTAATGGTCATGAGAGTCATTCTTAACTCGAGAAAACTTTGGATTAAACCGCGACGGCGCGAAATAACGGTCAGCTATTTTGAACAACCTTTCATCCCAAGCGACTCCGTATTTTTTACTTTTGAATATGAAATCGGTTCCTGTAGCCTCCATGCCCGTCACAACATGAACATTTGTGGTAATGCATGATGAGGTAGGGACAAGGGAAAAAAGGTCGATCGGTTTGCCGTCCAACTTCGCTGAAAGATAAACCGCTGGCGATCCCAACCCAACCCATCACTGAGACAAGCAACCAACCGCGCAACGAGGTATCTAATATCCGTACTCAGCAAGCTGGCTCTTGGTCTTCTCGTCAACGCTCGCCGACTTCTGGGCCTGGACGAGCTGGCGGCGAGCGGCCTTCTTGCGCTCGTAGTATGCACTGCTCTTAACCTTTCTCCGCTCCTCAAGTCTGAAAAGAATCATCCATTAGCAATGTCCGTAACACCAAAAAACCAATGATCCAAAGCGATGGATACACACCTGGCAACAACGTCCTGGTACTTCCAGCCAACCTCGTGGCTGAGTCTACCGACGGTGCAGTACTTGCGGCCGGGGCGGAGTCTGAGGACACGCAGAGCCTGGGGAACGACGACGCGCTTCTTCTTGTCGTAGGGGGGAGGAACACCCTCGAAGACCTTGAGTCTCTCCAGAGCAGCAGCACCACGGGGGGTCTTGTGGGGGATCATTCCGCGGACGGCCTTGTAGAAGATGCGGGAGGGAGCACGGAAGTGGAAGGGACCACCACGAGTGGGGTTGTAACGAGTCATCTTGCGAAGATAGGCGTGGTACTTCACTATATCATCGAAAGTGACCATGTCAGCTCTTTGCTCCGAAACCAGCGCCAAACAGCCATAACATCTCCAAATGTCTCCACGTCTCGGTGTATCTCTGGTCCATCTTGCTCTTGCGCATTCAAAGGGGATGAAAAAACGAATCGGATAACGTACGCTTCGCACGGAAGAACTCGCCGGAGATGTTGAGGGCTTCACATCTCACAACGACGATCTTCTGGCCGTTAAGCAGCTGCTTAGCAACAGTGCTGGCCAGGCGACCAAGAAGGTGTCCCTTGCCGTCAATGACGACCTGTAAATTCCCAGCACAAGTCAGCGATCACTGTAATTGTAGATAACATAGACCATAGTGTCTCCCGTCCTTGAAATCTCCAAAGCACACAAGACGACGAGGCTTTTTGGCGGTCTGCAGGTGAAAGGGGTTACGCACCACTGGCTCGATGGAGGACATCCTGCTCTTCTGTCACCGTTTCAAAAGGAAAATATCCAGCGAAAGGAAGAGCACTGCTCTAGGATACTCCCTTGGGATGTATGTTGTCGGCGGTTGTTGTCGTTGTGGTCGAGTTCAACGCACACAACGAAGTCGGATGGGTTCGCAGGTCAGATCGCTAAGCGAAGCTACTACGCTTTGTGTGGAAAGGTCATTTGAGGGCCACAGCCCTAACCCGGTCCAATCCCGTGGCTCGAGATCACGTGAACGACCTCTTTTGCCCCTCCGGTCTATTCCAGCCATTGTTTCTTGATAGGCCAGTCTTGGACTGTTCCACCGAAAAGCAGTATTTAGTTGTCTTTCATTGACTTGTGGTTTATCTACTCCGTGGATTGTCGCCAGTGATGTCAATATCTTCACTCGGCAGGCCGATTCCGGCATGGATCTAGAGCCTTGGATCGCGACTTCAAATTTAATCAATGGGATGAGATGGACGGCCTTATGATCTTACATAGCACCTGGTACTACCTATTTGACTCTCTCAAAATAGTTTAATCAACGATCGGCCACCGATCAAATCCATGACATTTCTTGGCATGATCTAGAAGTTTCAATGCTTCATGTTGGCTAAGATCGGTCGAGCTCATATTACGACTTCCCAGGTCGAAATTGCGGACAAAGATCATAAGTATTCTTCCTCAACACGCTTTATGCAACTAGTCCTTGTGTCTCGAAATCCACTTCAAAGCCTTGTATGAGTCATTTGGTTCGCGGTTGTTATGTACGACCCAGTTTCGTTGAAAAGAGCCGAGCTACAGCTACGTTATCTCCAGATTTGAACAGTCTCTGGTAGCCTTGTTGCAAGGGTCGAATGACAACAAAGCAGGCTTGTCTACAGTTTTAGACGACTGATGAGGCTTCGAAAGACGCGCTTTGTTTGTGTCTCTGACACGCACGGATACACGCCATCAGACGCAGGGTTCAAATTACCAGCGGGAGATGTCTTGATTCACGCGGGAGATCTTACGAATCAAGGCAGTCTACCTGAGTTGCGCAGAACGATCGAATGGATTTCGAAGGCCGACTATGAGGTCAAGATAGTTATCTGCGGTTAGTCTGCTTGGAGCACGCGGTAGTGTACGCGTGTTTACTGACTAGCAGGACCTGTTCAGGCAATCATGATATTACGCTAGACGCAAGCTTTTATGCTAAATACGGGTCGACCTTCCATAATCAGCGTCTAGAAAACTCTGAGCAATGCATGGAAGTTGTAAGGGCAGGATCTCCCTCGATAGTATTTCTTCAGCATCAGTCAGCACTAGTCCGCTTGACCCGGGCCGACGGCCCCAAGACCATATTTAAAGTCTTTGGCTCGCCCTACTCCCAGTTCACGGGGAACTGGGCATTCGGATACGAGTCGGCCGACGCTGCTGCGCTCTGGGGACAGATTCCATTGGACGCTGATATTGCCATCACACACACGCCGCCTCATTCTCACTGTGACAGCCTGAGCACTGGCGAGCCCGTCGGGTGCAAGGCCCTGCGTCAGGCATTGAGCAACGTGAGACCTCTGCTTGCCGTTTGCGGTCATGTACATGAGGCGCGGGGCTACGACAGGGTCAAATGGTCCTCACCATCGTCAACCAATGCCGGACCGGAACAAACCGAGCACCAGGTTATGCGAGGTGTCCTGCCTCCTCGAGAAAGCAAGAAGCAAAACCTAGTTGATCTAACGGGCAAAAAGGCCGAGCGTCTAGACAACGATGGCTACTCTGTCGACGCGGATCCAGATTTGTCGACGGCATCATTCACACCCTCACAGAATGCCCTGCTACTGCCCTCAATCACAGCCTCAACATCCATGATGCCCGACAGTCCACAACAGAGTCAAACTGCGCCTTTCCCGCTCCTTTCGAGTTTGATCAAGGATACACGCAGTGACGACATGCGTTTCCGACGAAAGGAGACGTGCATCGTCAACGCCGCTATCGTGGCAAGCAAATGGCCGCATCGAGGAGGGAAGAAATTCCACCCTCCTATTGTAGTTGACCTGGAGCTGCCGACCTGGACAGAGCCTGAGTAGCCCAGTAAACTTACAATATTTGAAGCTCTGGCATATCTACCTAGTGTTTCAGTCTGAGGCTGTATTCGTTGACCTATAGACTGGTATGCTCTGTGCGGCTCGCAACGGACAAGGCAGTGGGCGAATAGATAGACTACATTTCTGGGTGGTGCATAGCTCAATGACATTATGGCAAGCAGAGCGAGGTCTCGGGCTATCTCCATTACATCATTTCTTCAAGGTGTTAGATGGATCCACACCCTTTGACCATGATATCCGTAGAGCACCCGGTCATCAACCCCACATGACAAGCGCGGACTTGAAGATCGCGAACCGAAGCAGTCTCATCACACCATAGTCGTTTACAGAAACCTGATCAAACGACTTCCTACCTGATAAACATTATTAACACTGGACGAATGTGCAAAGGTCATCCGCAAAACCCCTCCATCACCTGATCGAGTAATGTCACCAGCTTAAGGTTGACCATACCCATCCTCACACCCAAGTAGAGCGCTTGTTACCGCCTTATGAATGGCGGAGGAAATCTAGCGCGGTGATAGCTTGATCTTCTGCCAGAAGCAGACACTTTGTAGTTGACGATGTCAAGATGATCTCACGAAAAGATCACGCTGATTGCGTCTACTTGTCTCAAGGTCCTTGACTACTCGGGCTACTGTCAGACCTACTGTCAGACCTACTGTCAGGCCTACTGTCAGGCCTCGTAGAGAAATACAGCGTGAAATTCAAAAGCTAGTGTCTTGTATGACGAATCTCGACTCATTATGACCAAGTTCCCAGAGCTGAGGTTTCATCAGTAGCTAAGATCTTATCTAAACATTCAGCCATAAAAATGGTTTCAGCAGTTCGTATGCAACCTGTAGGAATGTCGACTGCTGAGCACCTAGAGGCGCGGACCTACTTTAGCTGAATACTCCGTATCGGGAGTCGGTATCCATTTGTTCCAGTTTCTATCAGTATCGCCGACAGCGCCACCTGCTGGGGGTTGGCGCGCTAACCCCGAATTAATTAATCGCTCCTGAGTGCGTCGAGACTAAGGCTCGGACTTTTGAGTCTTTTATTTTGATTGTTCCAAGTGGAGGAAGATCTCGATGATGGATAACTAGCCGCCAATTGATAAGGTCGGTTCGATGCGCCTGGCCAGATCGGGAGATGTCTCTAGTGGGAGTTGTGGCTGTAGTACGCAGCACTACCTACTGAGTACTCCGTCTCAGTACTCCGTATCTGTAGCTTAGTTGTCTACGAGACTACACTGCCTGCAGTAAATCGCTCCTGGTGGTAGCTGCGATGTTCGGAGGAACTGGAGCTGCGCTTGTTTGGGTAAATGCTGTCATGTCAGTGCCTGGGTATGTTCTATTTCTAGGTGTTTACTGCGCCTTGTAGTACCCCCACAATTTGACTCTGATGCGGAAAGCGATGGATCGCCTAATTCTCGTGCAGGCAGAGCAGTTGATTTTCCTTGCAAGGAAGTAGCACAATGTAAAAGCCAGGGGTTCGTATGTACAGCAGCGTGCATATTGGTAACTCATCAAAGCCAATTACTATCTCGTATCTATCAGTTGATGATCGTCGAAATGATACAAGCGGAGACTGAAGAAACTACAGACCACATGGTCAGCCACTAGTACATATCTACATCTGAATTCAGCGTTTAAATAGACTCTGGGCCTCTGTGACAGCTTCGCATCGTTGCTGTCGGTCACTTGGTGGATAAGATACATCACACACCGGAAAATGTGACATTGCCATTATGCTCACTCACCGGTGGATGGGCGCCTGAGCCTGTGACTGGGTATGCTTGACCAGGGAAGGTGAAGCATTAGCCATGCAGGCTAATGCTGGGGCAATCATCACTGCATGGCAGAGCGTGCCGATGGTTGGCTCGTTTCTGGACCGGACCTCCTGTGCAGATGACTTTCCCAGGAACCAATTATGCTTCCAGAAGCGTCCACTTCATGTTTCGACAGCGCTCAAAGCTCTGGGGATGACATACGTCTCGATAGGGATGGGATAGGCCAGCTCGCAAAGTAGGGTGGCAGCCATCATCAGGCCCCGGTCCTGTCAGATTACGCTGTGGTTCGAGCTTTTGGAAGAGTCAGCCACATCAAAGGATGTTTGTCCGTCCTTCCTTTCGCCCTGTTCGCCTCAATGGGTAGCCAAAGCGAATGGAAGCCTAATGCTATGAATGTGATGAAGCCGATTCTAAAATTAGCTGCTCATTCAAGGACCATCCAGTTGTCCAAACCATGAGAAAAAGACACCGTTTGCATGCACATCCCAGGACTCAGGTACTGTGCCTTCGGCGGAAGTGTCACGGAACCGGCCGGGAGCCACCCACGGGACCATTTTCACGCGAGCGAGGATCGGATCGATGAGGTTGTAGCCGTGGATTCGTTGGAAACATCAGCCAACAATAATTCGGTGTTCCTGAATAAAAGGTCGCATGTAAAACTAACTCCGCACATGACCGATGTGATCTCTGATGCTCCACTACTCCTGCTTAGCGAATAAGGCGCGAGATTACAGAAGCTCCTAAAAAGGAAAATCAAGGGGAATGACGAACCTGTCTCTGTCCTCCGTATTGTGGGACGAGAGCCGAGGGGGACCAGGTGGTCAGCCAATTCTAGACCGCGAGGGGCAGCAACCACCTGCAATGGGGTGAGGCAAGATGCAGAGAGGCGGACCATTAAAAAACAGGGCATCTCGGCGGTATGATTGGATCTGTAAGTCGACCCCGGCAAAGGCGAAGGTGATGGAACTCTGTCAACCTATAAGGAGGAGAGATCATCGGGCAAAAGTCGAGGACATACGAAGTGTGGCCAGTGTTGCAGCCAGTCAGTCACAGCCGGCGCCAAAATACTAGTGCGGGGTTTTCTGTTCATCGTTCCCTTTGCAGGACATGGCTGCAACGGAGTCCTCTGAGAGGATAGCGGTGGTCAGACTGCATCTTGGAGGTGTTGTCCCCTAGAAGCTGATTAGTTCACGTTCAGATAGCACACCATCCAGTCATGATGGAGCATGGAGGGGTACTCTGAAATTGCCCCGCAAGCCTTGGCTGATGACGGTTGCACTGCTGCTGGCTGGCTGCTCATCTGCCAAAAAATTGTCAGTACTGTACACCGAAGGATCATCAGGATTAAGTGGGTTCTCAAACCAAAGCGGAGGTATTCCCATTTTCTGTTGTCCTGCAGACCTGCCCCCCCTAAAAACTGGAACGAGGAACTGAGTTTATTCAATACTAGGCGAGGGCAAAATAGGGCGAGTAGAAGGCTCACTGCTGCTCTTATTGGCATAAACAGTATGCTCTTCGTCAAATATACTTACTACTGCTTGCTGCTCACGGGGTGATAGTGATACTCCCTAAGATGAGCATCTCCAACAATCATGTAGTGTAGCAAGCAAGCACAGGGCTGTTGCTGAGTCCCTGTTAGCGCACCGCATCGTCAATCATTCATCATTCTTTCCAGCCTGATTCATGGCCGAGTATTTGTATCACATCGGTTCCTGATTTCCATTCACCAGGACTGGTACCTGGAGCATCCTTCTTAGGATCTCTAGCAACCTCACTCTAGTCAATTGATTCTTTTCTGATATCCAACATAGGTGATTCTCTTCTAGGCTAGTTATAAATCACTTCATTCTAAGAATTGTCAAAAACCTTCTCCAATTGTCTGCGTTGATTGTCATTATCATTACCACTATCTATCAAGTATCCTCCTCCACTTCTTTGGAGTCTCCAACAGCCCAACTCTGAGCGACACCAAGCGGGTCCCTGAACGTGGTTTCACTTCGTCCTCTACTTCTCCTCGTCTTCGATACTAATTATCTACCAATTAATCGATCTATCCACTTGCCAGCTACTCCGCCCACCTTTTGACCGCTAATTCGAATCAAGATCATCCCTTCCCTGGCAACCAGAACAGCAAAAGAAGAGAATCAGCTGGATACTTAGAAAGCGACGCCCCAGGGACACGCTCACTCTTTTATGCGTGGGCTTTTCACTACTACATAATTCTTACCAACAGCGCTGCAACTTCCAAAGTGCCAACATCAACACCATCATCGCATTGTCATTCTCAAATCATTTCACCAGTCTCGTATCCCATTCCAACCCAACCTGCAGAGGAAGCGTCCCGATTGAATTTCATTTGATCCTCCACGGCATCATCGAGCGTCTTCCACCTCACTTCTTCTTGACATATCAACAACGACAACAATTCCATCGTCATCATCGTCACAACTAAGAGTACTCTCATTATTACTCATCTTATTCATCCTTGAGCTGTTCACCTACAATTCTGACTAAGAGTGGTGCCACTTCACCGACGTCGACAACCAAGCGTGGCGCAGTCCATACTCTTCCTGTGGTTTTCAGCGTTGGCCCTCACCCCGTCCAATTCAAACTTTTTTCTCGTGCCTGTCCCTTTTTTGCCTCTTTCTTGAATTTTTCTCCGACTTTGATATTATTATTATTATTATTATTATTCATTTTTGCACCGGCTAGTCCACTGCTCGTCTGGTTTGCCCCTCGGTTCACTGCTTCACTGCTACAGTATCACTTTTGCCCCCTTCAACGGAGTATCTAACCAACAAATCAAACACCCTCTTCTGCGACGGAGAAGAATACCCTACGGAAATCCAGACCCAACTATCCACCCCTGATTCAAGAGGTGGCTCCTTTTTTATATTAGTTCTGTCTCTTCCAATCATTGTCTTTCTGGCTGTCGTGCTTTTCAGGGCCGATTTCCCGTGCTTGTTCTTTTACCTCGCAGTGTTATTGCTGATCTCTCGCTTTCCCACCGCATATACTTCTCTCATACCAGATTACATGATCCTCTTGTGAGCATTCTGCCGTCTTCGCCGACATTCTTAGATGAATTGCCGTGTCTTGTGCCAGGAAGCCGGATTAATGAACCATTGATCGTCACAAGAACCCACGTCACGGTCGTCACCCCATCGCATCCGCCCACCTTATCCACCCGTACCTAGGTCGGCCCAGGTACACTCCCGTGCTTTCCCACCGCCTCTCGCCTCTTCCATACCGCTCCCCTGGTGTCTCCCATTTTGCTTTATCAACTCACCATATCGCCTCTGGTACATCAATTATCTTTCTTTTTTCTTCTCCGTCTTATATTTTTTCATCTGATCATTACACATTGTTGATGTTTTTCAACCGAATGTTGATTTCTTCACATAATGTTATCGACACCAGATATCGATCCATATGCTGTCCTGGGTGTTCAGAAGGATGCGACTCTCGCTGAGATCAAGTCCGCTCACCGGAAACTGGTTCTCAAGTGCCACCCGGACAAGGTCAAGGATGAGTCTCAACGCAGCAAAGCTCAAGAAGAGTTTCAGCAGGTACAGCAGGCCTACGAGCTTCTTTCCGACGAGACAAAGAGAACCAGGTACGATCAAAAGGCTCGTCTGGCCGAACTCCGGCGCGAAATGATGGCGCGCGAAGGTTCCGCTGGCGGCTCATATCCATATTCTTCCCCGCGTGGTAGCGGTACCTCCCGGGAGTATCGCGACGGGCGATACTACGAAGAGAGAAAGCCGGCCGATGCGGCCTTCTTTGAAGAAGATTATAGGTACTGCGAGGAGCCGCGCCCTATGTCCCGCAAGTACGATGAGTTCGAACGGCGACGACCACGAACGAAGACGACCGAGGAAAAGAAGAAGTCCAAGTCGGTTCCCCTCGATCATCTTCGCACGCCGAAAGATACGGCTCGCGACAGCGTTAAATCGACCCACACCAGTCGGGCCAAATACCGTACCAAGGAACGGCGGCGGGAAGCTTACGAGAAACATGAACGGGCGGGACCGTACTACGACTCCGAAGATGACTCCGAAGCTTCGGATTCCAGTGCATCGTCCATCTATGTGAAAGTCAAGCGCCCTTCTGAGTCAAAAAGGAGTCGCGACTCAACCTCGAGAAAGACCAAATCGACTGATTCAAGCCGTCGCGCCGAGCGCGCACGGTACGATGACGATGGTGACTATTCGGATGCATGGGACTCCAAGCACGAGAAATTACACATAACTGCGCAGGATTATATTCTTCGCTCCAAAGCTGTTCCCGTGGAAAGCGATCGGAGACGTCGGCCGTCTCGTTCCCCCGTCCGCCACCATGGCTACGAGTCTGCGGACCCCGAGCCATCGTCTCGGCGTCCCGGCCGCTCAAGCCGTTCGAGCCGGGAAGATGTGCGCCCTTCAACATCCCGCAACGGATCCTACGAACATCTGGAGTCTCAGTCCCGCAGCTACGAGACCAAGAGACCCAGTATGCCAACGGCTGCCACTTCTCCGAGTATCAAAGTATCCTCTAGCACCGTCAGGCCGTCTCTTCAACCTTCGCGATCTGCATCGAGTGCGCAGTCTCAATCTCGTTCGAGACGAGAGCCTACTAGTCGGGTAGAACAAGTTCTCCTGAACATGGTTCGACCATCGGTCAAGCCAAGGGGCGTGGAGAGATATGATTCAGGCTATTCGAGCCCTGGTACTCCAGAAATGGCACCAGGGGATAGCCCTACCAAGACCTCCACGCGGTACAAGATCAAAGAGCAAGACACGGTTGTGGTCGAACCGGTCATGCCGCCGCCGCCCACCAGCTCGTCGAGACACTCGAGAGCGTACTCACCGCCACGCGCAGAACGCCCTTCGACCTCGACTCGATCCGCACCGAAACCGGTACGGAGTAGTACTACCTACGCCTACCCTCCTGAGCCGTCGTCTCGTCACGAGAGCACTCGTCCGAGTGCTTCTAGACAGTCATCGACAAGACTCTTCGGCGAAGTCGAGTATAGCACACACCCCAAGGAGAAGGACATCAAGTATGCCCGCGAAGTCCGACCGGAGCACGTCGTGTACAGCACCCGAGATGCCTATCCTCGTCAGCACTACGACGAATATCGTCAGCCCCCGGCGCCACGGCGCCAATCCGCCTATGCTTAATGAATGCACGACTGCACGATAACGGCAGAAACCACATCATGGAGCAGCTTTTTTTTTTTTTTTATCTTATCATTTTCGCAATCTTTCGGGGGGCGGCGAAAGTCCTTGCACAGCTCCATTCTAGGTGGCTCCATTTTTCGCTGATACTCTAGACGCCATGGATCTCTCTTATCCGTTCGTTATTGGCGTTGTGAGAGTCCAGTTTGGTCTTTATTTTTCTGTCCCACATTATCCTTCTTGCCTATATTTTGTCAGAGATCCTCTTTACATGACACTATCACGCATGCGGTAGACTGGAATGCCAATCTATCCATAACATCGATTACATCACATTGTTGGCGTACGGACTGCTATTGAACTTGGATGCATTTGAGCCGATATGATACTGAACTGGGGGGCACTACTAGGAGCAAACGATGAATATCTATGATAACGATTAACGAATCACCTTGGGAGGAACAGAACAGCACTTATTACAACGACAGACAGAAATTGAACACGGGTCAGTGAACCTACTTCATCTTACTATCTCGTCCTTGAGACACATAGACTTTGTAAACTCGTCATGGGGTCAAACAAGAAATCTATTGGGAATCGGGGTTGGCTGGTGCCTGAGCGCAAGATACATGACATCAATTCTGCACTCTATTACCCCTCAGGAAGAACGACATTAAGCATGTGGATATCTTCTACCCCAGATTCTAACATGCAAATAACAATGGCAATGACATCATATGCAATCATCCTGCTTTGCCTACCAGAGGTCGTCCTGACCCGCATCTCTCAATGAGCCTGACTGACCACCAACATGGAAGACTGCGGCAATTAGGGGAAACGCTCTTATTTTGGTAAATCCCGTATTTTAGTCCCCACAGCCAGAATTGATTCATGAATGATGTGTATATTCAGCATAACCATTTGTATCTTATGTTTACTGATGTCCCAGTTTCTGTTGATTCTACGTTTTGTACTACAGTAGGAATGATGTTAACAATCTTGATCTGGTAAATTGACATACATATTTGCGCTAAACCTCGTGGGCCGCTTCCCAGACATCTTCTAGACACTTCTCATCATATTCAGTCAATTCCTAACGTGGATCGCAATGCGCGAAGCTTTTACAACGAATCAAGTAGATCACATGGCAAGAGAAAGAACCACAATGGAAGGGTATGCGTGTAATAGAACGTAGGCCAGAGTTCCAATAGAAAAGAGTACAATCTTGCCCACCAACAATCGAACATGCTCGAGGAATGATTTGGCAATGCCTTTCAGAGGTATTAATGCGTCAATGTTTGATGTGCCTGTCTTCTATAAACATGGATCCAACGTATCCTGCTGCTCATCAAGGCTCGGACCAGTCGACCTGATCCGTCACCGATTCTGACCCGTCTTTTGAGTATGTAACACGGAGACGAAGGCGGAGCTTGGGTGGGAGTGCCTATGATGAAGTTGTTAGCTATGAGCTGACTTGTCCTAATTGCCGGTAAACTTACACCACTGACGGCTGCAATCTTTAGCATCTGCAAGCCTTCGTCTCCCGCAGAAAGCTCAGATCTGTTGATCGCGCTGAGTTGAAGCCGTTGACTCTTGGGCACCGCGGCTTGTAACCCGACATTGGAGAATTGACTAAAGTCGGAGATGTTGCGGAATCGGGCCTGGATCTGTGCATTTCCGTTACCGCCCCGCTGCACCTGCAAAGTAAGAGTGAGGTCGTTCTTGTTGTACGCTGTATGAACCGCTGCGGCCGACGGGGATGGTGCTGGGGATGGGGCGGATCCGAGTCCTCCAAGTATATCCACAGATGCGGATGCCGGCTCCGCTGGGCGTGGGGAGGGAGTCGCTCCGTTTGATGAACCGAACAGGTCCATGATGGCGCTCGTGTTGACTGATTGGGCAGCTGCGTGTGCGGCCTGGGGAGCGGGCGAAGAGATGCCAGAGTCTCCACCGAGGATGTCCGCAAGGAGGTCTGCAGTGTTTTGAGATCCATTGGCAGTCGCGCTCGTTGCTGGAACATCGGCGCCGCCCATGAGATCGACGAGCAGGTCCTGCTCGGCCAGCTTGGCAGGCTTCTTCGACTTGTCTTTGAGAAGCTTACTCTGGCGCTTCTTGCTGGGAGCGCCAAAGACCCTCTGTTCCTCGCGGATCTCAGGAGGTGGCATCCGTTCCAGCACACCTCTGCGAATTTGATCGTAGCCGAATAGGTTGGTATATTCGACCGCGCGCTGTTGAATCTCCACGCTGAGATCGGCGGTCCGGCTGTTGAGAAAGCGCCGGAGACGCTCTATCTGCGCAGGATCTGTCATGCGCACGGTGAGCTTCATCGATGCCGTCGTGATATACTCAACCACAGTCTGCGTGGCGTAGGTGCTGTTGAGGATATTGTTGAAGAGGTCAACAATGTCGCTTTCCTTGACCTCCTTGACGAGTTCCTCCTCCTCATATTGACCACCACGGAGCAAGCTGTCACCATATTCACCAATGACCCAAGTTGCGGCAAGCGTCAACCCTTCTTGAGAGATATCCTCTTTCAGGGACGTGTAGAGCTTTTGCACGCAGTACGTCTGCAGTTCCGGCGTGGTGGCGATCAGGCGTACAAACGATGACAGGATTTGTTCCTTGACGTACGCACCGGCCAGCTTGAGGACACGCAGAATAGTGTCGACATGCCAGCGCTTGTTAGGGGCGTAGCGATCAGCAGCGATACCAATCTGGGTTGTCATGGATGGTTTGAACTCATTGTCGGCAGCCTCTAGGAAAGCGAGCAGTTCCCGGACGAGGACGCGCACGTTCGACTCGTTGATCAGCATGAAGCTCAGGTCGAGGGCACGTCGTCTGATGCTGATATCCGGGTCACGGAGACATTCCAGGATGGTGTTGCGGTGTCTCTGAACAGCATTGGGCTCGATCGCAACCACCTTATTCAGGGTATTGAGTGCAACGTAACGAATGTTGTTATCTTTGTTGGAGAGGAATTTTCCAAGAATATTGACACCCAAGACCCGCAAACCAGAGTCGGCCTCAATGTCAAGAATGGTGAGGACGGCCTCGTAAAGAATAGCATTGCCCACGTTTTTGGTAGAATCGGTGTTGGTAGCCACCTGGGCCAGAATGTCGTTGATCAACTCGCTAGTTGCCGCATCTCCTCTTCCGAGAACTTTCAGAAAGCGCAGTATCTTAACCTGAAGGAACGGGTCCGTGATCCCAGAGACATCGTGCTCGGGAGCGTAACCGGAGGTCGTCAGTCCTTTCAAGGCCCGCACAAGACCGGGGACCAAGGGCCGGAACATCTCAATCACGCCCTCTTGCCCTTCCTCGGCCTCCTCGGCCTCGCACATGTCTATTACCAAGGTCAAACCGCATAACAGCACGCCGTGGTTCCGATCCGACAACAACGCCTTGGCCTTCTCCAGGAAATGTTCCTGCAAGTCTGGCACCTTACGGCAGATACGCATGGCACATAATGCTGCCTTCCGCCGGATGTAGGGATTGGCTGTGGAGAGGAGGGACTCGACTTCGGTGAACAGATCTCGAGACATCTCGACAGAAGCGATGTTACCCAGGGCACATAGCGCGAGACCGACAATATACTGGTTGGAATGGTTGAGATCACTGAAATCCTATCAGCCGGGACACTTCGCAGAGCAGCACGCAATTGTTGAGACGAAGACCCACTTCTTCAATGAGTTGGTCACCAATGTCAGCACTTCCTGATTCTCGTCCAGGAGCAGCATGGTACCCAGGTACCCCAGCCGCTTGTCGGCGAATCGATGGGACGCCAACAGTTTCAGGCATTCAATCTGACCAAAGTGTGTTCGTTCTCCAAGGGTGAAAAGATAGAGTAGTTTGGCGACATTGTTTCTCCTGCAAGCATCATACATGAGCTGGTTGTCCGACGGGAATCACAAGGTGCTGGTGTATGGTGAGGTGTATAATGCTGACCGGACTCCCGAATCATGGCTCTCTTCTCTGAACGACGCACGAATAGCGGCACTTTCTTTCTGAATCACTGCTCGTTCATCGGCAATCGTCTTGGCCGATCGGACATTCCGAATGAATTGTTTGACTGTTTCGAGCCCGCATGTGCGGCGACGAATTGATTAGTGATTCTGCTGCCAGCTCAAAGGGGGTGGGGGTGGTTCACGGAGGGCAAACACATACGGGATGTCATGGCGGTCGCAAGGACCCCCGAACGGGGAGGAAGATAGGAGGATGTAGGGGGTTGCGACGATTAGTAGGAAGAGACAGGGAAATTGAGAAGAAGTGAGGGCGGCGAAGAAACCTGTCGACGCACTACCCGGGAATAAATCGATGAATGGATGTCGACGACTTTCTTCTTTGATAGCTGCCCTTCTAGTAGTTAGGCGTGTCGAGCTCGATCTGGCACTCTTGGCAGCCTCTTGTTCGGGCTTAGCGTCCCTCGTGCCCTGACTGGATCACGTGATAACCCCGTGATAAGCTCTCTTTGGCAGCCTTGTTAGCCAGGCATCAACTTGACTCAGCCCTCAGGAAATAATACACTTAGTGGTATTGTAAACGCAGTACCGGAGATCGGCCGACGGCAGCTCCGTGTGTCCGACCAAGCCACCGGAACGTGCCATATTATGTAGTGACATACGATGATACGAATACGGAGGACGGCTCCGGCTTAGTGACGATGGCCATGAAGGTATGACGTGAGCCCTGGCATCTTTGTTGACGCCTCTCTACGGAGTACTTCGTAGTACCTATCCAGATGTTCTTGGAAGTCCGGTCAATCCGCTAGAGCGGTACTTGGATGCGAATAATCCCTCCTTTTCCGTGTCGTTCGTTGGTCCCTGCGCAGATCATCAGCCTTACTCCAAGTTTCGACTCCTAAACAGTGGTTCATATAGGATCCACAAGCAATACACATGACACATATCGTCAATTCCTCCTTCCATCAGGTTCCGAAGTCTGATTATATATAACGCCCTTCATAACCTGCCGCCGCAGGTGATGTGAAAACGATATCGATGTGAACTTCGTTATTCTTAGCTTTCGTCACCAGGATGTCCACTGCAGTCTTACAACGCAATGGCAATGGGCTGCCACGAGCGCGCGGTGTTAAAAAGACCGAGGAGGGTGTTATGACACCCACTTTAGATAGAATAACATCTGTTGATTCAAGGTTGGTAGGATTTACGTTAAAGAGAACCTGAACTAAACTTGTGCTAACTTCGTCGTCAGTGGTCGCTCAACCCCCATCGCCGACGATGCGCCCCCCTCAGCGCATTCGATATCCAGCGCCAGGAAACAGGCGCGAGCGCGGACTCGCTTGTTCTACACCATCAATTATACCCCTCGCGTATCGCATTTTGACCCCAGAAGCGACCATCACAATTTTCGCGGCTTCTTCACCCTGTTCTGGATTGCGCTGTTTATCATGGTGGTTACGACTGTGCTGCGGAATATCAAGGATACTGGTTACCCATTGAGAGTGAGAGTGTGGGGCCTGCTGACGGCAAATGTGTGGGAATTGGGTCTCAGCGACCTCGCGATGGTTGTCAGCAGTGCGCTTGTCGTGCCTCTGCATCGTCTCTTTAGGAGCAACGGTTTGCTGCGGTGGGGGCGAGCTGGTGTGATTGTGCAAAGTCTCTTCGAAGCAGTATGGCTTGTGCTGTGGATCAAGTGAGTGCGCTAAGCTTCAGCCAAATGCCTGGATTCTAACAAAGTCTCTAGCTGGCCTTTCATGATGCGCTGGACCTGGACAGCCCAGGTTTTCCTGACCTTACATACGCTTGTCTTCCTGATGAAGATGCATTCATATGCGTTCTACAATGGACACCTGAGCGAAACGGAGCGTCGACTGGCATCACTAGACAAGCCTGGTCCGGTCTCACTCGATGCAGCGGTCCGATACCCAGACCCGGAACATAGCGGACACCCGACACACCCGCGAAGCGGCCATACACGGTCTAAATCGGTCGAGGAAGTGCGCGAGGATCTGGCATCAGAATTGACCTCGCCCTTGGGACGTGTGACCTATCCACAGAACCTCTCTCTCGCCAACTACATCGACTACATCTTCTGCCCGACGCTCTGCTATGAGCTGGAGTACCCTCGGAACAAGAACAGGCAATGGACCGAGTTGGCTGCTAAAGCTCTTGCTGTCTTCGGCTGCATCTTCCTCCTAACGCTGACGAGCGAGGAATTCATCGTGCCTGTCCTGAGCGAGGCCAGTGCCCAACTACACCTGGTCCACGGCGCCTCCGAAAAGGCCTTGATCCTCGCCGAGACAATCAGCATGCTCCTGTTCCCATTCATGATAACATTCCTGCTCGTCTTTCTGGTAATCTTCGAGTATGTGCTCGGCGCATTCGCAGAGATCACCCGCTTCGCCGACCGCCAGTTCTACTCCGACTGGTGGAACTCCTCTGACTGGTACGTATACAACCCCTGCCAACAGTAAGCGCAATCTAACCGGCGCATTGTGCAGGCTCGAATTCTCCCGCGAATGGAACGTCCCCGTGCACCACTTCCTCCGCCGACACGTCTACTTCCCGTCGCTGTCATACTTCTCCCAGCCCGTAGCCATGTTCATTACGTTCCTCGTCAGCTCCGTCTTCCACGAGCTCGTCATGAGCTGCATCACCAAGAAGTTGCGCGGGTACGGCTTCCTAGCCATGATGCTCCAGATGCCCATCGTCGCCGTCCAACGGTCGCGATTCCTCCGCGGGAAGAGGACCCTCAATGTGCGTCCCCTGTCCTCCTTGATCATGGATTGAGCTTACTAACTGCGTCTTGGACATGTGCAGAACGTCTTCTTCTGGCTATCGATGATAACGGGGCTGTCTATGGTGAGTCCTACGTATTCCTGCCGGTTGATGCATACGCTAACGTTATTTAGATGTGTGCTCTGTATGTCCTGGTTTGATCTGAACAATATACACCGAGGTCGATAGAATAGCGCGTTTTGGTTGTACTTGTACTATAGTGTTGTAGATTTGGTTATATACCCTCGTGTTGAAGGTGCTATGAGTATCCAACTTGATAGATTGTGTAATTCGTAGTCCAGACTTCGTACTTGATAATGGATATCATACCGTCTTCTCTTATTCTAGTTGTAACCAAAGCATAGCTGCACAGAAGGGGCAAGCTATGGTTTCCAAAATCCGATGCTGTGACATCGGTCTCGTATGACAACCCACTGGAAGTGTCGATGTTGACAACTGTATCTATTAACCAAACTGAATGCGCGACACACCTAAGCCCAAGGATAGAAGCAGTCAGATTGAACACCACCGCCAACGCCCAGACCGAGCCAAAATTGTCCTAGACGAAGAAACCAAGGGGAAATAGTGATGCAGTCAACGACGTTCGCCCATCCCTAAGTTAAATGTGCTCAATGGGCTCCTCAGGCAGCAGAATCTGCCTCTCCTGCCTGTCACGGGGAAGACATGCTTTGAGAGGGGGACGGATGATATCATTAAACAAAAAGGTTCCGTAGACGAGAAGCGCAAAGCCCAGGACTTGCAGCCACTTGAATGTTTCCCAGCCGAGGGCGAGCGAAACAAGCCAGATGAAGAGTGTCCGGCAGGTGTCGATCGTACTGCGGGAGGTGGCAGAGACGGTTCGGGTGACTGAAAGGCCAAAGAAGTTGAAGCCTCTATGAGAGAACAACAAATTAGCCTCTTCGGAAATGTGCGAACGCAAAGACAGAGGTCTTGGGGAATCACGAACCCAATGCTAATCATAATCAGGATACTGGCCATGGCGATGTACTTGTTAGAGACGACTTGACGCCATCCTTCTTTGGCATCAAAATAGCCGTAGCGACCGGCTTCCGTCCGTCCTACGGTCAGGTACAGAATGATGGAAGCAATGACAGTAACGGAAAAACCGAACACGCCTTCCCAGCCAACCACCTGAAGAGGATCCATGGCGTAGTTCTCGAGAATCCACTCCTCCAGCACGAACTGTGAAGCGGTGAAAATCTGTGCCGCTGCAATCAGCAGCACACCAATGACAGCCTTGATCGCTTCAGGAGTCTTCGCAATCTCCCGAGCTTCCATCACGGCCCGAGTGGCAATTGCAAGAGCATCGTCCCCTGAGATATCATGCCCTTGGTCCTGGCCGAAGAGTGCACCGGCAAGTCCAACCAAGGCGACACCAAGGACCACTACGAACAGTGCAATCCACTGGTATAAGAACAACCTCCGACGGAGAAACAGGACGCTGAACAAACCGACAAAAAGAACCAACGCTCCACGCGTCATTTGGTAGATGCTGGCCGCGACGAAGAGCAGACCCACGTTCATCAGAGTCGTACCCGCGATATCGCAGCATGCCGGCGCAGCGAGAAGTAGGATCAGACGTCCACTGAGGTAAACCCGACCTCCAGCATCAGTGCGCTTGGGAGTATGGTTAGATGCATCAGGGCTGTCAATCGTATGGTCCTCATCACCTATATCATCGGGATGGACGGGATTATACCCGCCCGCAAGGAGAGGCGAAGAATTGGGCGACAGACGCGGATATATAAACGATTGGTAAACATACGAGGCGAATATCACGAGCCAACAGCCCATTTCTCCAATAAACATCTGAACACTATCATCGTTACGATATTGAATTAGCATCGATTGTGTAACATAGTGGATACAGGATGGGGGGAACCCACGTCTGGACGACCGGCTGCTCGAAAGTATGCCGGTATCTAGGGTCTGGAGAGTCGCAGTTCCGTACACATTGCATATCCTTTCAAGTGGCATTAGCTAGATATAAAGAGCAGAAAGACTCCTGGTATCAGACCTGGTACTTATTGAGGATTGTATTGCAGACCCCAGTCACGAGCATCATCGTGACCAGAAACGGTATTAAAGTCCGACTAGCCATCTTGCAACCGTTAGAAGGTAGTTATAAACCAGAAGAAAGCATGTACTATGTATACGATATGCAAAGCTTTGGAAGATGATAGCTAGCTATGAGCTGACGGAGTTCGATAATGACAAGGGACTGAAGAAAAGATAATCAAGGCTTGATCTCCGATATAATCGATCCAGCGAAATTCAGAGACCATAAATAAAATGGAAAATCGCAATCACAATCACAATCACTTATTGAGCACCATTCTGGGCCAAAGAGGAGAGATCAATGAAGAGAACAAAGGGCGGAGGCAAGTGACGGAGGCAGTGGAGATGGGGGAGGCTTATCAGCTCCCTATCAGTTAAGTTACATAGTTAGTTAGTGTACATATCAGCGTGATTATATCAGCAGCTGATCAGCTGGAGTCTTAAGTTGGCTTGGCAGTGTCGGGGTACAGAGGCACATGATTTGTATTATATAATTATAGCATCCTAGTAGGTATCTTCGCGGATGGTGATCTAGGAGAGTACACCAGATTGAAATTGAATAATAGTCATAATATTAGGATGATTATTGCAGATACCCAATATTTCTCACAAGGAACGCTCTCGAGCCTTCCCCCCTATCTAGACAACTGACAAGAAGTCCCCCTCGCTTTTCCCATATTTTGTCACTCCAGATAACGCCATGGCTAATCTAACCAGATCAACAAGATGAAAATGGCACAAGGAAACAGAAACCAAACCCACAAGACCGTGTGGGATACCCAGAACGATAAAGCCGAATGTGGAAAGCAAACTGGAGCCTCCCGTTCTCAGGCCGTGCGTTAATGTACACATAAATCATTCCTATTTACGCCAGGTAAATGAATATCGCGCAATTCAGCTGCGAAGTACCATCTTTCCTTACATGGCATAGATGGTAATGCCATTGTCGTCAACAGTCATGGGCCCGTCCTTCGGATCACCTGCATCCCAATCGAAATTCTCCCAGGAGTCATTAACCGCGAGCCCGTCTTCGAAACCTGAAGGAACATTGATCCAGTCCATTGGGATCCAGCTATCTTCAAAGACATCGAACTTGCCGCTAGCATCCTGGATCTTTGGAACCTCGCTATCCTTTGGAGTCTGCGTTGCAACGCCAGTTTCGACAGAGTCAGGAGTATCCTCAGACTGGGCATTGGCGAACATTTCCGGGTTGATGAACTCATCCATAGATCCAAAGCCAAAGCCTGAATCGGTGCCGAAATCCATAAACGTATCTTGAATTGCCTCGAGAGAAATGGTGCTATCTGCCCAAGGATCCTTAGTTACTGTAGCAGGAGGCGCAGACTGATCCACCGGCTTTACGGGCTCCTTCTTACCATCCTTGCTCGGGCTTGGCTTGAGCGCCGACGAGGTGGGAACTTTGGCCGCAGTTGTACGAGGAGTCTGCTGAGTCGAACCAGGAGAAGCGGGCTTAGTGCCGGGGGGTCCGAGCGCGCGACCAACACCGGTAGTACTAGGAGCGATTGCTTCACCTTTGACTTCATGCTTTGCAGAAGACGGAACGATACCGGTGGTAATAAGGTCCTTCGTGAGATCCTGAGGTTGTGCTCCTTCTTCATCCTTCACAAGGCTAGTGTGGAAGCTTTCAATAGCGAACTCGAGAGGATCGTTGATCGGCTCCTCCACCTTGTGGCTTTCTTCGACATGTTTGTCAAGTGCATCCTGAGTCGCAAACCCGAGATGGTGATGCTGACACTCAATGACGCTGCATTTGAATGGGCCTCCCAGGACCGGAGCAGCTGTTTTAGCATCAGGCACGGCCTGCTTAGCCGCCTGCAACTTCGAGACTGGCGTGCCAGGAGCTTGACCTTGGGTTGGAGTCCCCCCAGGGTGAGACTGCTTCCTCTTTTTCGAAGGAGGAATCTTCAACTTCTCGGGCGGAATGCTTCCCGGACCGTAAGCGTGCGGGACCCCCTGGGGGGATGGCGCTCCAAAAGGTGGCTGCGGCACTGCAGAGGTCGCCGAAGCAGCCTGGCTTGAGGCTCTTCGGGCTCGCTGGAGAGCCTCTTCCTGTTGTTGAAGCTGCTGCAAGTTACTTGCGTTTAGAGCAGGCATATTGTTCTGATTGGGCTGCGGTATGGCAGAGGATCCTTGTGGCACACTACTCGGCCGCTGACCAGAAGGTTGATTTTGCTGCTGGTTCACCCGAGTGATCATAGCGTGGAACAGCTTCCTGATGTAATTGATGGTGCCAGTAAGATACTCTGGAGCAATGGTAAACTGGTCATTGATTGTCCAGTCCGGGCCGGGTTTAAATTGCCTCATTAATTGTATACGCTACATTAAAAATCGAGTTAGTATGTAGATTCCGGGAAGAGCGGAGTCCAGAGACGACTGCGGACATACCATTGCAAGTAAACTGCGAACGTTCTTCTCCTGGCCGGGGATTTTTGAGAACCATTGGGCAAGAGTGTCCATTCTACCAAGCATGTCGGTACATTCACGAAGTTGTTGGGTCATGGCAGCTTTCTGCTCAGGCGAAAGGGCAACAGGTTCCGCTGCAGGCGCATTCTTCGCGATATCGTTGTAGAGTTGTCGAATCTTCTCGGGTAGGTTGTTCCATGCTTCCTCCGCCGCTGCTCGACTGATCGGAATCCGTTGTTGACCTTGTTGTCTGCGCATTTGCGCTAACTGCATGCGTTGTTGAGGGGTCATTGCAGCCAGTTGCTCAGGCGTGATAGCCATATTTGGTCTAGAAGGCGGCGCCGATACTCCTCCTTGAGTAGTAGCTGACTGTGCTGTCTTTGGGACCGGTGCTGCTTGGGCCTCTGTAGGCTCTTCAGCGGCTGATTTGCGCTTCGTGCCTTGCTTGGGAGCGGAGCCCTTCGTGCCCTTCGCAGCCGCCGTATTTGGAGCCTTGGCAGCCTGGTTTTGTTGGTTTTGCTGTGGGGTGGACTGCTGAGGGCCCTGCTTGGCCTGAGACGTGGTAGAAGGCCCGGTCAACGGAGGTTGTTGCACCGTTTGGTTCTGCTGGTTTTGGCTCATATTCTGCGCGGCTAAAGCCTGGGCTGCTCGGTTCTGGGCCACCTGCATCAGTTGTTTCTGCCTGTTCCGAAGGATGATTTCGCGGAGCTGGTCGTCGGAGTAGTTAGCCACTTGAGCACCCAAGCGCTGGCGAGCCATTTGAATTTCGGTGGCGGTGACCGGCCGCAACGCTGGCATGTTCATTGGTACCTGCTGCTGGCCCGCCTGAAACGCTTGTGGATTCACAAACTGCTGGGGCTGTCCCTGAAAAGACATCATCTGACCCCAGTTGCCTTGGCCATTCTGATCCATGTTACGGACGGCTCCTTCTTTCCCCTGAGCTACAATCTGGGCAAGATGTAGCTTCTGCAAAGTCATGAGCTTTTGCAAATCGACTCCCCCAAGAGCCTGCGGGTTTGCAGCCACCCATTGTTTCAACTGACCCCAGGTCTTGATATGCTTCGGAACAGGGGAAACCATATTCGGGTTGTTAGCAAGGATCGCCGGAGGGAACTGGATGCGATCCATCTCCTTGACCTGATCAGGCGTCATCTCTATGCTCCCACTCTGCTGCCGCAGAAGTTGAAGCTTGTACAAGTCGTGCTGCCTCTGTTGCTGTTGCCGTTGCTGAGCCGACATCTGCTGTCCCGCGAGCATCTGATTGGGCATTTGTGCACCGTTCATTCCGGCGAGTTGCTGTTGCAGTCCGAGAGATGCTCGCATGTTCTGATTATTACCCATCTGATTGTTCACCATCTGCTGGTTCTGACCGGCTTGCGACAAATTCTGCTGCATGGGCAACTGTTGCTGGCCAGCATTTGCTCTTGCGAGAGCTTGGTTGTTTGCGAGAGCACGACGCTGCTGATTTAAAAGAAAAGCATTAAGGTGTTCAGGAGTCATTTGAGCCAGCTGTTCGTGTGCCGCGGGTGGTAGACCAGGAGGAATCTGGGGTCGACCTTGCATTCCGGGCTGTCCAGCAAGACCCTGCACGCCATTGGGCTGTTGTCCCATCCCGGGAGGCCGCGACGGCGGCCGGACTTGAGCAGGCACCTGCCCTGGGGACATCTGCCCAGGCGGCATGGGACGGTTCAACATCGGCATAGCGGGACTTTGAGATAGTTGTTGCTGCATCTGTGGATTAGCCTGGCCTGCTTGCGATATCGCCATTTGCGCTTTCTGGGCTGCTTGAGCTCGTGCTTGCGCTTGGGACTGCGCTTGGGGCTGAGGCTGGAACTGTGCTGCCTGCTGATTTCGATCCTGCTGAACGGTCTGAGGATTCTGCAGATGCTGTGCCGCGAGAAATTGAGGGCTGATAGAGGCGCCATTGAGGTTGGCCTGACCTCCTTGACCCATCTGCTGGCCCACTTGGAACATGTTCTGAGGAGCAGTGTATGGCTGTTGATTCATTTGGGAAGAACTGGCAGGCACCACGAGTTGGCCTGCTTCTTGGGAACGCAATCCATCCGCTTGCTGGCCCTGGATGTTTTCGACGTTGCCGATGAAGGACGACGGATCAAGGGTTTGTTGGTTGCCCATGGGAAATCCCGAATTGCGCTGAAAGGTCATCATATTCTGAAAGATTTGTCGCTGCTGAGGATTCATCATGGGATCTGTCATCATAGCCCCGTTAGGGTCGACACCTGCGCTCTGCGCTCGTGCCATTTCCATGCGGTTTCGTTTATGTCTTCTGAGTTGATTCAAAGCCTGGCAACGGAAGAAGTACGTGATTGGATCCATGTTCTTTCTGGTAAGGTATTGTCTTTGTTCCGGTGTCATATTCTGTAGGTTCATACGAATCTTCTCCATATCTTCCTGGGGAGTTTTGGCAAGGATCTGATTGGCTATCCGACAGACATGTTCGTATTCTTGAGCTGAGAGAGTATTGAGATCGTCAGGCAGGGAAGCATTGCCGCCTGGTCGTTGTTGCGCACGCTGCTGCTGGAGCATAGCCTGATTCTGCTGCGACTGTTGCTGCTGTTGCTGTTGTTGTGACTGCTGCTGCTGCTGCTGCTGCTGCTGCTGCTGTTGGCGCTGTTGAATTGCAGCTTGTTGAGTGGGATCGTTGATGCCGATCGCCATCTGCTGTTGGCCTGGCATTGGAGATGCCTGCACAGGTCGGTTCAATTGCTGAGGAAATCCATTCTGCCCTACCCCAGGCATACCCGCTGCGGGGCCTTGGGGCATCATCCCATTCTGCATAACTGCGGCTTGTCTTGCTCTAGTGTCTCGTATGTGGATTAACTTCTCGTTGCATTCCTTGTCGTAGTCGACCTGTGAATAGATTCGAGATTAGACTATCTGTGAGAATGGGCGGGAAGGAAAACTGACTTTTTCCCTGGCGTCTTTGAATGCTTTTTGCTCAAAGCTCATTGCAGCTTGGGCCGCGCTCTGAAAATCAATTCGAGGCTGAATCAACCGAAGGGATGTAATCCTTGTTGAACAGAAGAGTTAGCCCAATAAGACGCCAAGAGAGACAAATAAAACAGTAGAATTGTAGGACATGAATTACATATGGCCCTTAAGCAGTAAGTGAGGGGAATACCAGAGGCTTAGCACTCACATCTGATAGACCTTGACAGCTCGGTCTTTAATCGGAACTTCCGCTCTCCAACCGCTAAAGGGACCCTGGGCTTGGAGCGCCTGAGCCACCTGGTTCATTATAACCGATGCATTTTCATTTCTCTGCGGCATCTGCGTCTGGCCATGCGGATTGGCTCCGCCAGGCATGCCCCCGCCAACATTGGGGAAGTTTGCGGGATTCATGACTGCAGCCCCGTCAGAGGGGATCAGCGAGCAATCCGCGAAAGCTTTCCTGTCTCGCCAGCATTCGCTGGTAAATCCCAAATAATCCTCACACAATGCAATGTCTTATTTTGTCGAATCGTGACGGAGAGCTTCTTCGGTGAGATTGAGTAGTTGACAGAGCTTCCAAGGTGTGAATGGAGAAAATGATAAGAATACAGAAGGGTTTATGATGTATGACCGCTGAGAGGTAGACTGGACGCAGGCTCGAAGGCAAAGAGATAGCGTAAGATCTGCGGGTTCGAGAATCGTTGCAAGTGAAAATAAGGTATGTAGGTTTGAGGAAAATTGAGAGAGCGTATTTCCCAGGACCAACGTAGCGGAGAAATCGAGGCGTTTGGGCACCAGGTTATCAGTCGAGGGGATTCGCTGGCAGCAGTCGGAAAAAGTGGCTTGGGGAGAGGAATGACACGCGCCGGTAAAGGATGGGCCAGTGACAGGGATGTTGCGACAACGTCGCTTGCAGAATATCGTCTGAATAGAAAGGTAGAGGTCCCTGGCCGACAACAAGGGGGTCAGAGGAGTCGAATGAGGATGATAATAATAATGAAAATAATGATAATAGTAATAATTGAAGAAAAAAGAGAGAAAGAGGGTCTCCTAGAAGTGAGTAACCATGAAAATTAGAATGAATCTCTGCGCAAAAGGATTCAGGTACGAAGTATAAGAGAAAAGAGGGGGTATTTTTCAGAAAGAGGATGCGAAAAAAAAGAAAAAGAAAAGAAACGATAAGTGAAGAAGAAGAAGAGGAAGAGGAAGAATGTAAGAGCAAGCGAACAATGCGTGTTCAGTGGTGTGGAATAATAATTCCAACAGTCAATTGAAATGAAATGATGGACGGTCGGGGATTGAAGATCTGGAGGAGGAGGAGGGTGGTTGTTTGGTGGTGGTGGGCTTACCGTAGCTGTCTGGTGGCGTGGATGATATGATGGGTCGTCAGCTGGAGGGAAAATGATGGGAGGAAATATTACCCAGATAGAGGTAAGAAGTTCGGAGAATCGACTTCTTCCTCTTTTCCTTCTTATTCCTCGACAAAGAATGTATTAAGAAGAGAAGTCGAAAGGAAGAAGAAACAGTCGAAGAAGGAAAAGACAAGAGAAGAGGGCTGTGAGAAGGGAGCCTTCGATTGGACCAGCGAATATGAAGCTCATAAAATGAAGAACAGTTTAGAAAAGAAAACGATGGTGGAGCAGCCTAACAAGGGAGGAAACAGTCCAGAAACTGAAGCTGATGATCCCCGTAGTGGTACTGATTAAGTGATTATTACTGACAGACTTTGGAGGCTCACTAGCTGAATAGTCCATAGTATTTAGTCTACTGAAGAATATCATCCTAGACAATCCTTCATCCTGCGGCTACGAAATAATAGATTAGAAGTCACCCAAGTCCTATCTAATAGGTTTTGGCGGTATTACGAGAGGACTAAGTGGCTACTAACAAGGTACTAGACCGATTTGACCCAAAAGACCCAGAAAGCTTTAGTTGACGGGAGCGGATGATGGACCCAGCACTACCTTACTACTACTACCTTAGTTAGTCGGCTAGTCAGTTACAGTACTCCGTACTACAAGTCTATACCAGTACTAGTTAGGTACCTGGTGCCTTCGAAATTGGAATTCTACAAAGAAAATGAGTAGCATCTCGATGACAATAAATAATCATGGACTGTCATTATATGACTATGGAGTAAGGCCCTAAGGTAACTCTTGCATTCTGTCAAAGGATTAATTCTAACAATAGGTGCTCTTGACTGGCTAAAATATGACGCAAGGTCCTGAGACTAGACTCGACAGATATACTCCGTACCCACCACCAGGGGAATTGGTACCTAGGTATTATTTACTATGTGTTGCGGAAAACGCTCATTGTTATTACTAGTAGTATATTATTTATCTTACTATTATGAGGGAGCTCCCATTGGTTTGAGAGGAACCCAGGCTAGATCAGTTCATCGACTGGTACCTCATTAAGTATGTTCCTTGCCTTATCATAAACCCCACCAACGCCTTTAGACCAGCTAGTATCTAGCACAGGAGTACCAGATAGAGACAATAGCAATAACTAAGGTCTGGTGAATAGACACATAATGAAGGATCACTTAGATTTCTTCATGAAAATATACAGCAGAATCACTGCAGACTCCAGAGTGCAGGATGAGCATGCTGGTGTGCTTAGACCCACTCTCTCTGCTCTGTAGCGCCCCTTGTCAGACCATATCACGTGATTGCTGTCGTCACCGCCCGTCTTAGACTCTTAGCAGCAACGACAGTCCCTTTTCTGTTGGGGCCTGTATACGTACTTGATGATGATGATCAGGGAGATCCACTAGATAGTCTGGATCACTGGATCACTGGATCACTGGACATCTAAATTTCGACGTATTTGGGTCGCTCAACTCATCCATCTGGTTTCCTTCCTCATTTTGTGTTTCTACCACTTATAGTCCGGGCTCTCTCTTCTATTCACCTTTTCGGCCTTTCCCAGCCAGTCCTACAGGCTTTCCGCTCGATAGTCTCTCCTTTACTGTCACGTTCCTTGCATTTCCTCCCATCATGGTCATCTAATTTGGGACACCTAAAAGCCATACTATTTGTCTCGTCTGTTTTCCCGGTGGCCCCCTAAGCGCCATGTTCATATTCTCCGCAGCTCCAGTCCCGGTCGGGTCCAGTATCTTCTTTGCACTGGCCCTGCTCACCATCTCCGTTTCAGTGTTATTACTGCTCCGACGTTTCCTTACCCTGCGAGCCACTCCGGCATACCTCTCGGTCCCCGTCTTCCTAGCTCTTGCGCTCCCCGCCAGCGTAGTACTTCTAGTCCCAATCGACCTTGCATCCAGTTCTCGTGACGGAGGCGGCCCCAAGGCGATATGGCTTCCGGATCGTTTAATCCTGGTAGCATGGCGGATCGCCTACTGGCTAATTTTCGTTCTGACCTGGTTTGTACCACATGTGGTCCTGCTGACCCTCTCGTTGCAGAAGTGCTGATCATAGGTAATTGGTTTCCTGCAGGGCTATCCTCCCGTTGCTAGGAGAATATATCGATTCGGGTTATCGTGATACCAAAAGTCGCATTCTGTATTCGCTGCGCTCGAACGCTCGCTACCAGCTGATCGTTCTATGCTGTGCGTTTGTCGGTCTGGTCTACATCTCCATTCAGAATGGCTTTCGCTTCGCCTCGATCAAGGCGCTCGCCATGGCCTTGGCCTATGTATGGGGTCTTGTACTTGCAATTTATTCAATGGGCCATGGCCTGGTTTCGATACCTCGTACTCTATTCCGCAACGCCAACGTCAGTGGCAGGCTACGTAGGGTCCAGGCCCATGCACCTCGACTGCACGACCGACTTATGGATGCCATCAATGATCTCGAGAGCCTCGAGTCGCAAGTGACTCAATTGCAGCAGCGGAAAACTGGAACCGCTCGAGATTTTCAGGATTGGATTGAAGAATTGGCAGAGACATCCAGCCCCGTCGAGTCGCGAGCCGCTATTCTGGAACCCTCCAGTGTGCAAGGCACCGTTCCTCCGGTCATCACAGAACGCTACATGGCGGATCTGACCCGACGCCTACAGCGCGCTCGGCACCAGAAGGCACGCTTTGTCGATGAATGGGATCGTCTGGTTTTGCTCGCGGCCGACTTGCAAGCAATTATCGACTCTTCCGCATCTCGAAAGCTGGACTTTGGCCAATCGCCCCGGCGTTCGACTTCTCTGCCACGCATCAAGGTTTTGACCCCCTACATGCGGTACCACCTGTATATCAACGTCATTCCCAGTCTGCGGCTCGTCGTGGGCGCGCTTTTTGCGATTGCGTCCATCTGTGTCATCTGGTCAGAATTGATCAAATCCTTGGCTCCTCGCTTGTCTGTCGTGACACTGTCCATCATCTCGTATCATGAAGATCCAAAACCGGTGGATTTTGGAAGACAGCTGGCCACTTCCGCGTGGCTGCTGTACATGTGCGCTGCCGCTCTGGCGGGTGTCAATGATGCCAAGGTCTGGGGCAATCGTGCTCTGGTTCGCCGAAACACTTATGGAGAGAGCGCGTGTTGGTACGCTAGCCTAGTCGCCAGGCTTACCGTTCCAATTGCTTACAACTTCCTGACGTTCTTGCCGCTGAGTGTACGACAAAACACTATCTTCTATCATTTCCTCGGTCGGCTCATTGATCTCACGCCTCTAGGAAAGGGATTTGATTATTTCTTTCCGGTCTTCATTCTACTGCCCGTCTTTGCAACTCTCTTCAACCTCTACGGGAGAATCAAGAATGTATGCGGCTTGGGTCTGATTGAGGAGGATGACAATGAGTTGGAGAATAACCCTGGCGGCTATGGGCTAGGCGGCTGGAGAGAAGGCCGCGAACTCATTGATCGAGAACTGAATGGCCTTGGATCTTTAGCGCCATCCTCCCGTATTGGGCAATCGACCTGGCAGTCGAGCCGTAACACCGATACTCCAGGATTAATATCCTCCAGAACACCTCGGGCCGATAGTGCTCGACCAACCCGGCCTCTCAGAAGTCCTCCTGCATCCTCTGTTGTTCTAGAAGACGAGACAGATGAAGAGAATTTCTTCCAGTCTTTTGCGCATCGGGTCAGAAATACCTTTGAGACTGCAAGCAAACCTCAATGGCTTCAGGGCGAACCCTTCCGGCTTCCAAGATGGATGAGCAATGATAGAGCCCAAGGAAGTAATGGTCTCACAAGGTTGTTTGGTGGTCGACCGGCTGATGGTGGGGTGAGACTTTAGTAGCCGCGTATGCTACTCTATGTATTTTTTGTACAGTATCCTGCATGGCGAGGGCGTCTGGCCGGTCATATATTTCCCTTGATATATAATATGTATATTTCATTTTAGCCATCAATAGATCATGGGGTTGAAGACTCGAGTGTGTTGCGTTTGTCCCTTAATCTGAATAAATCGTGTGAAAATATTTCCTCGCGTGGTGCCTGTGCGAGGACTTGACAAACAAACCCAATACACAGCATTAACTAACTCAACTTCCGAAGCTCTTCTGTTCTTTCTGACTCCAATATCTCTGAAAGTCACAAGGAATTGGCATGTTCTCTTTGAAGGTCGGCAAGGCCAGTTCTCGTAACTGCGGCAGCTATACGACCTCCACCATCTGGCAATGTTCCTTGAGTGATAACTGAGCGAAGTAGTGGCCCTCTCAGTCGCAATTCGTTGCAGGAAACAGCAAATAAATAAAAATATGCATATGATGTGACAGCTGGATGATCCGCGTCGAGTAGGTCGGCAAAAGCAGACTGCAACCAGATAGTCCTCTGCTGAAGAGGGCCATTGACCGTATCGTAAATCAAAGGGAACGACCAGCCGACGTAATCTTGTTGGATCCCCAGATCTCCCTCTCGCGCTTGCGACCCTTGGGCATCATTCGCGCTTTCATTCGATCGATGTCCCGCTGGGGCAGGCCGAGGTCGTCCAGAGCCTGCACCCCTAGCCGACTCGATGACTGTCCGAGCATGCGCCGCAGACACTCTTCGGCATGCGTCTGGATTAGGTCGGCCTGCGCATCTCCATCAACTGACTCCGCTGTGTCTCCCGTCGTGGCTGCCATCACAAGTGGCTTCAGAAGGTCGTGCAGTGATGCTGCAAGCTGAGGGAGTGCTTTGATGACATTATTACACTCTAGCCACCTCGATATGCTGTGCTCCTGAAAGAGAATCCACGCCGCAGTGCACCGCCTGGGACAGGGTGTTGAGGTTTAGTGTTAGAACGACATAAGTTCAGTCAGAGAAACGGAATAAGAAGAACGGAGATTCTTTCAGCGGAATTTTTTGAATTGGCTAAGCCATTCATAAAAGATGAGCCCACCAAAGCTGATGCTGATCAATATGAAGAAGACGAAAGTGTCGCTGATGATAGCAAGAGGAAGACCCTAAGGGTGGCTCTAATAACAAGGATTATTAGGGATTGTTATGGTGGTTAGATCTAACCCAGATAAGACAGATGAGTAAGAATCACTACTCCGCCCGTATGGTTTTTGTCCATGACCTCAACATCCGTTAATCAACTTTTTTCTTCGCTTCTAGCTGGACTCTCGATCCATGAACCTTCACCCATCACACATTGCTCAGTCCTCCGTGGGCGAGAGGTGTGCTTCATATATTACAGCGATCAGTGACACTCTCACCCAGCGAGTCGTTTCGCCTCTCCTGTCAGCCAAAGCGTCATCTTCCCTGCGCACTCTGACCCTCCCACCCGATTGGGTCCTCGATCCTGCAGATCCTCCCACTGCCGCTCTCACCGTCATCGCCTGCGCCATCGCACTCGTCGTCATGAGCTGGCGATTCAGCGATCTTTGGCGCCGCTCCCCCTATCCGGCTGCCAAGACCACGCCCCCGCATATCAGCGACAGCGACTACACCTACCTCACACCGGAGGATATCGCAGACCGCCCGTCGGGCTACACGGGTGCGGAGGAAGACGAGCCAGATACCCTTCTTCTCAAGCACCGCAAGAATACCTACGCCTTGCATTTCCCTGCGTACGCTATCAATGACGGGGCGCTCAGCGTGGGCGAGCTGAGGCGCCGGGCGGCGGAGGTCACGCGCACACCTAACCCGGCACGGATCAAGTTACTCTACAAGGGGAAATTGTTGGATGATGACTCGGTGCCGTGCCGGGCTGAGGGCCTCAAGCAGCAGTCGGAGGTACTGTGTGTTGTTTCGGAGGTGCAGCCTGGTGAGAGCACGCCCAGTGAAGGCTCGGAGGCGGAGGCGGAGAAAGCCGACGAGGCTCCCCGTCCAGACGAGGTGCAGAGCGGCGGGGAAAGAAGAAAGAGAAATCGGAACAGAAACAAGAAGAAGAAGGGCAAGGGCCGGAACAAGACAGCGGATGCGGCTGCTGGCGATGCGGACGAACTCGCCCCGCCGGCGAAACCTTCGCGACCGTCCTCTGCTGGGGGCCCGTCATCGTTACCGGCGCCGTCTCCTAACCTGAAAGCCTTACGCACACCGCTCGAGCAAGCCAATGCGTTGATCACATACCTGCGGACTGAGCTACTTCCCCTCTGCGAGGCGTATCTCGCTCATCCGCCTACTGATGCCAAGGCACGCGATTTCGAGCACAAGAAGCTGAGCGAGACGATCCTGGCACAGGTCATTCTCAAAGCGGACGGGATCGAACCGGACGGCGATGAAGCTGCTCGGAATGCGCGTAAAGCTCTGGTCAAGGAGGCGCAGGCGGCTCTCACCAGTCTAGACCAAGCTGCAAGGGAGTGAGTGAGTTGCGCCTGGAGAAGTTGATTGATTTTGCTTTGAACACTGTATATTTGGGACATGCGTTTCTTGAAGCTATGTATTTGGCACATGCTTTTCCGGTCTGGCTATCGACAGAAGAGGGAATAGAATTGCTATCAAGACAAGATACAGAGGGATCGGGTATCTCTGGATCTTTCATCGCTTTATGTTTATGCTTTATGGACATCAGGTCATGTCCAATGCACATACATGTACTTGGAAATTTGCATTGAGATGGCGTCTGGGATTGTTTCTAGGGACCGATGAGATGGCTCTTGACATGAAGATGAAGGCGATTTGCTGAAGAGACAAAAGAACCGAGAAGCTCGATTAGTCTAGCCATGGAATATCTACATGCTTCAAGTAAGAACTCTCGAATAGAACCTAATTGGACACACTAATCTAAACCGGTTTAAGGCCCCCAGATCTGGGCTCTAGATAATGCTACCTATCAACTGTCTATCCAAGCAACAGTTGAGCTAGTTGCAAGATTGGCTGGGCTGTTAAGGCTTCGAGCTAAACCTTCATCAGCCCCCGTGCCGTCTCTTTCTTTCTCCAATCTCTCTCTCTCTTTCTCTCTCTCCTCTCTCATTATTCTCGTGCTTTTCCTCTTTCTCTCTCTCTACTCCTGTACTCCGTACTCTTGTGATCTCTCTTCTCCTTTCTCCTTGGCTCCGGTGCTGTCGATCCCACCCCTCGCCCTGATTTTCTGGAGTTCCCTCTTCTTTTCTACACTTCAATTCACTTCACTTTTAATAATGCTTTTTGCTGCTTGTCTCTAAATTTCACTACTAATCTTGCAACAACGTGGAGCTCTCCTACGTCGGCGCCACAGTCTAGCCACATCCTGTGCATCCACTCCTTTTCATCCTTTTTCCTTCTTCCCCTCTTCCACCTTCCCATCTCGTCCTCGCCCTTCGACGGGTCTCGTCTCCTCATACCGTCGTCGCTAGTTTAATTTTCGTTTCTCTCTTTCTATACTTGCCTTATATCCCCTTCTCGCTCGATATCTTTGACTGTTCATACCGAAACCGCCTAGACTTTCTTAACGGGAAGACGCATCGCCTATCCACGGTACCGAGTCCGCCGGTTCCCTTTACTACCAACACCAGCTGCGGAACAAGGGTCGAAATCCCCGGCTCCAGCGGAGGAATTGAACCAAAGAAAATATCCTACTGCTGTTTTTTTTTTGGCCTATTTACGTTTTACTCTTTTCGGGCGGCCTTCCCTCTTACCCGGCCTTCTCCCTAGCTTCCACCCCCTGACACCGGATCAATCCATTTTGCGAACGACCACGAACGCTGTGCACCTCGTCTCATAAAGTCTCGTCGACTGAAACAATATATTTTGTCGATTGACCGCGACCGGTCGGCGCCCGTGTCGTTCCCCTGGGATGGCCTGATTGAGGGGGATATTGCTGGAATTCGGTCTGCGTTTGACAAGACCCCGCCATATCTGCACCCCTCACAATTATTCACTGGGTTCCAGCTGGTCTGACCTATTCCTGACGCCTACTTATTTATTTCGTTAATTTTTGATCGCTGCTGGAATGGCGGGGGCAGCCACCGCAACGTACTCTGCAGATGTCTGGACCTCGCCCGGTAGCGTAGACACCAGTCAGCAACAATGGGACTTTGCTGTTCCCGCGAGGCAGAATGTAAGTGTTTGCATCTGTTTGTCAAGTACCGTATCTCTTTTTTGGGCTTGATGGTGTTGGCTGCGGCATCGCATGTGACATGCCGTCATCTGCAAGAGCAATGGCTGATTATTTTTCTGATAGAGTAACGCTCGTCCCAAGTCGCGGTCTCGCGACTCTGCCCACAGAAGATCCCGAGACAAGGGCTCCAGAAGCTCGTCCCTATCCAGACATGCCTACGCACAAGAGGCAAACCTCCTAGCATCTCGGGGAAGACGCGAACATAGCCCAAAGCGGCACGAAAGTGAGCCTGGATTCCCGCGGGATCTGCACGGATATGAAGCGGCGAACCGGAGCGGGAGCAAAGCGAGAGATTCTGAACACAATGGACCTCACAAGGGTAGCGACAAGAAAGACGGGATGGGTCCGCATCCGAATAAACTAGACAGTGCGCATTGGATCCATCGCGATAAGCTGGCTCGTATTGAAAGCGAGGAGCTGCAACAGGCGGCCTATCTGTTTCAACGTCGGGCTGGTCTGGAGAATGGCAGGCCAAGCCGGGCGAGGAACCACGACTCCAACAACAGCGGGTTCAGCGGGTTCAGTGGGTCGGTAGGCGCACCGACGGCATCAGAGTCCATGGAGCCGTGGCCGAACCTCCGCGACGAGCAGCGCAACCACGCCAGCTCTCCGACGCCCTTTGACGGTGACGGCACTGGGGACGTGACGGAAGAGGAGCGCAGAGCTTGGGATCTTCGTAGACCAGAAGAAATTGCTGCCGACGAGGTGACAGATAGCGCATCAAGTATGTATCGTAACCCGGGACTTCGAAAGAGCTCGTCTCGGATACCCATATCCACTGCCAGTCCGGCACCTATTTCTCCTGAGCATCTGGGACGGGAGTTTCCCATGCAGCGTGCGCGGACGCTCACGAATGGCGAGGATGAAATCTTGTCGTTTGGAAAGCCACGCAGAGCCAGCGAGCCAATCGCGGTGGAAGCTTCCGACTCCTCTGCCACTCCATCTGCAGGCAGCCGACCAAACAGTCGCGGCATTCAGCCCAACCAAAATTCTCCGGCCAAAAGGGGAGCAACGACCAAAGGTTCTGCAACCCGAAAAACTTCTGCTCCTCCCAGCAATACCCGCAAATCGTCAAGGAACCGGACCGTTTCAGCCAATTCCCAGCGCCCTTCCACCCGATCAGGCGAACCCCGGCCACCCCAGACGATCAATCGACCCGAGGGGGATCCTCCATGGTTGGCGACCATGTATAAACCCGACCCTCGACTCCCTCCCGACCAGCAGATCCTCCCTACGCATGCACGAAGAATGCTGCAGGAACAATGGGAGAAGGAGGGCCGGACACCTACAACGTACGATCGGGAATTTGCTCCATTGGCTATTGGGCCTGAAGATCGACCTCAGCTGCCCAACAAGGAGGAAGACACAGAGAAAGTGGAGAATACGCCAGCGAAGGCTGAAGACCAGTCACTCTCACCGGTACAAGCAGAAAAGACCGACCATCTCCTCGCCTCGCCAAAGAGTCCCGCATCAAGGCCGAGTTCCAGTACGGGATACAGCCCCATGCCTAAGCTACAGGAGCTGCCGGCCGCTGCGCAGGTGGGATTGACGCCAAAATGGAACCCTCCCGTGGTGACTGCGCAAGCTCCGCCCCCGAAGGAGAAGGGATGCGGATGTTGCATCGTTATGTGATTCGAACAATACGGTCATTCTCGGAACAGTTTAGTTGGAAGATACCTCAGTCTGACCTCTTTTGCATTTTGTCTACTGTTTCTCTCGCTAGTTCATTCAGCGTCAGGTTGGCCGACGGTGTTGTGTATGCTCATACTCGACGTTTCTGTTTCTTTTCAACCCCCTTCGTCTTTCCAATTCGCAGGTGAGCGACGACAAAAATTCTGTACGCATACCTGCTACTTCTAGGCGAGAGCCCCATCACTTGATGACTTTGATATGCATACCTTCCTTCAGTTTTCCTTGTTCAAAACTTGATCTGAACAGATCACCTGCATACCCCGCTGCTTTTTTGTTGTTTCGTTTTCGCCGTTTCATACTTCAGCGACAGCATTTCATTTCTTATCTGATCTATATCCAAGTTAGTCATGCTGACATCGACTATTCCCGTCGAACGTGGTCATAGCTAAATTCACAAATCATACAAAGCACTCAAGTTCTACCTCTGATAGGCATTGGTAATCAAATCGTCAAATGTAGACGGACGATGATCTCATTTCCATGCCAAGCACGTCCCAACTCCTGTAAACTCTAAAAGAAGGAGAGAGCCAGGTGCAGAGCCACGTACACGGAACGATTAATAAGCATTCGCCATCCGATAACATCATTGGGATCGGAAATCGCACCCACCTGCGCCAGCACCAAACGTCAGCCAAATATAATCCCACGCGCCTCCCACCACCACCACCACTGCTACCACCTTTCTTTCGTCTTCGTTCCTCTACAACCAATTGCCCACCATAGCTTCCATATTCACCCGTCTGTTCGGCTCCTTCGCCGGCCCCTCCCCAGCAGCCATGTCAGCCGCAAAGACCAAAGCCCAGAACCTGATTAACGAGAATGCCGTTGGTGCGTCCCTCCCCTATCAACCGAAATCAACCGGAGGTGAACATAAAGCTGAATTCCTACTGACGAATGGCAGTGGTCTTCTCGAAATCCTACTGCCCCTACTGCAACGCCAGCAAGAAGACGCTCAAGGACCTAGGCGCCAACTTTTATGCGCTGGAGTTGGATGAGATTGGTAAGGCCTCGAAACCTCTTATTTTCTGAATGGACGGTTGCTGATACCTGTGATGGTGTAGATGATGGAACCGAGATCCAGAATGCGCTGTATGAGATCACGCAGCAGCGGACTGTGCCGAATATCTTCATCGGGAAGAAGCATATCGGTGGCAACTCGGAGTTGCAGGCCAAGTCTGCGCAGTTGCCGGCTTTGTTGAAGGAGGCGGGTGCTTTGTAGACTATGGCTATAGATAGATACGCTTAGAATCTGAAATGCCAGTTAAATGATGGCGTTTTAAGTTTACTGTACTGTTTACTGTGTGCTCCGTAACGCTGGGTTGGATCCGGATTGAGATTCACATTAGTATACAGGAAGAAGAATAGAGATTAAACGACCTTCAGGACTACAGTTCCAACCGGTCTTTCCACAATCCCCATGACCCCATCCACGACACTCTGGCGCGCTCCCTCGCTAGAGACCGTCTTCCCGGCCAGATAATTCAACCACACCAGACGACTGATGCGCTCGTCGGCCACCCGGCCAAGGAAGCGCATCGGCTTCGCGGGATCAGGATGGAACAGCGCATTCAGCTCCCCGCGGGCATTCCGCACCAAAAGCAGAGTCTGCCCCTTCGGGACATTCTTCCGCTGCCCACCCCCAAACAGACTCTTGAATTCATTCATCGCAGCGCCAAACGACTCATCCTCGAACTCGCTGGGAGTGCCGGCTCCGCCATCCTTAGCCTTTGCGTTCGCCTTTTGCGCCCGCGCCGTGATGCCCCGCACCCAGCCATCCCGCAGATGCAAGAAGTCCGTGTTGCGCGTTGGCACAATCCGGAACGCCGTGCGCAGCCCGTCCTGCTTGAGGATCTGGGTCCACGCGGCCTCGCCCATCTCCGGATCCAGGAGCAGCTGCTTCAGACCCTGCCGCTCGGTCGAGACCAGCGACGTCGCCGATGTCGCGCCAGGAGTATCGCTTATCACGCTGTCTCGGCCAGGCGGGTTCACCGCCGTGCGGACCAGCCTCTGCTGCAGTTCCGTGATGTCCGCCTTGGCCACGTACAGGCCGACAACGTACACCTGGATCTGGAGGAAGGAGACGGTGCGGATCCCCAGGCCCAGGAGCTGGTATTCGTCCTCCTCCACACCGGGGCCCGCGGGGAGGTCTTCTCCGGACTTGAGCGAGGGGTCGTCGAGGGATCTGGGGAGTCGGATGGTGCTTGGGAAGTGAGGGACGGTGCTCGTGCCTGTGGCGACCTGCTCAACACCGTCTTGTCCTTGGATGCGGATCACCGATGGGCTACTCGGGAAGCCGTCTGGGCCGTCCAGCTTTAGCGCTCCGTTGTTTGCATTGTTGTGGCTGTCGTTGTTCGCGGGCTTTGTCTCCTCGAGCTGAGAAAGACCAAACAGGTCCATCTTGATGACTCCGTACATGGCTACGGCACAGGCTGCGATGCCAGCTGCAGACAGAGTCATCGACCGCCGGTATTGTGCGATCTCTGCCTCGCGCGTGCGCACATTTCCTGACGATCGAAGGGGGTTCTTCGCGGCGGTGCGGAGGGGACGAACGGTCGAGAAAAAACGGCCGGGGGAGCGTAGATGATTCGATTGGACATATTGGCGACGGAGACATTGGCCACAAGTACGCCAGGGCAGAGACCCTTGTATCGAAGATGTTGCTGCCATTTTGTTGATATATGAGGTGGACGCCGAGGTATGACGAATGGCGTGGTCGAGACCATGAGGTGACGCCGGAGATCGGTTCCAGGATGCACGTGATCTTCACTGCCCTGAAAGACAGCTCTTCAAGCCTAAGTGCGCAAAGAGACCATACCGGACTATCACTCTTCAATTCCTATCAAAGAAACTACTCATACAAAAGATGGCCCATAAATTCACTTGCAGCCTCTGCAATCAGGTCACACAGCCCATCCAGAAATCCCGGCCGAGTGGATAGTCATTGCGGTCTTGCAGACAGTCGCATATCAAAACTCAAAATTTCCATAACCAGCGCGACATGGGCCACAAAGTCTGAACTTGCAATTCCTGCATAAGTACATCTGTGCGTCCGAGCGCTCGACAACATTCATCGAAGCAATCAGCTGTGCAGTGGGCGAAGTGTCTTCGGATTGAATCTGTTCCCAGAGGGACCCCGGGATCAGGGTTTCTCTGGGAAAGATTCGGCGCCAGCAGTTTTCACATTCGTACTCATACTCCGAGTTCTCGACCTCAGAATTATCAATTATCATGGCAAAATCGTGATTGCAATCAAAAGGATCAAGCCTTGAGCTGTCCGGTTCTGTCCCGAAGAAGTCCGAATTTTCCTCCCAGTCAGACCTAGCGTCAAGATCGACATCGCTACCGGCCTCAGCAGCAAAGTGGTTGTGTTGGACAGCTCTAGCGAGCGACATTTCAGGCTCTTGATCCTCGTCATCATCATCCTCGTACTCTGCCTGGTCGTCTCCCTCATCGTCTGTCTCATCTGGGTCAGATCTCCAGCCACCATAACGATCCCAATAATCCTCATCATCAGAGTCACCCTCAGCGTCCTCGTCTTCCTCTCCATCTTCCTCTTCTCCAGCCTCTCCCTCGTCAACCTGAGTGGCAATCTCCTCAGCGTTGTCATCACGAACATCTATCTCAGCCGCCCGCGCTTTTGCACAAATATTCGCTTTGCAGACCTCGATAGCCCGGCAACAGTACCAGCACCACTGCGCACCGCAACGGCACTGCATGTGACGACAGCCAAACATCCTACGGACTGCAGCACGGCACTTGGGGCATCTTTTGATTCCCAACTTTTCCAAAGCCCGCGCCAATTCAGGGTCGATATCCGACACCTGACACATAGAGCCGTGGTGGTACAGCTTCTTGCATTTCCAACATACCTGAGCGAAGCACTTCGGGCACAGCACGGGGAACGAGATGTACAACGGGCTTACGGGAAGAGATGGTGTAGCCCCACTGGCCGCTAACTGCCTATAAAATCCGCTAGAAGCCACGAGGTTCTTCCATTGTTGTTGTATGTAGCTGGGGGGAATGAAGACGGAGCAGGTGGGAACGGGGCAGTAGCAGCGGTTGACTGTTCTCCACTCCTCGAATTTCAACTTGTACAATGCAATCTCCTCGTCGGAAAGATATCTGCGTGCAACAGCCAGCGGGATGGGCTGGCAGCAGCGCGGCGGCATCTGAGCCTCATCCTTGCACGCCATGAGGAAGATTTGTCGGATACAATCGGTACAGCAATAACAACCGCATCCTTTGCAGGGCCTTAATTGTTCGCCTTCAATATCTTCGCTGCAGTAAGCACAAGGACGGATCTCTGCCGGTACTTCCGCTGGTGCTTCCGTTGGTGCCGCTGGGACGGTCTCGTCTATGGACATCCGATCGAAGTGATAGATGGCTTCCATGGCTGAGATTTACGCGGGAGGAGCAGCGAGAACCCAAGCCGGCGGAGCTACGCGAATCAGCAGACTTGTCAGACATAACACGGATGCGCGTGATGGGCTGGGTATATGGTACCTGACTGATCCTCGAGTCGGGCCGAAATCTCCGGATAAGCAATAAGGAAACGAAGTGGTGAAAGATGGAATAACAAGAGAAGTGAAAATATAAATAAGAAGAGGGAGAAAAAGCCAGTGAAGGACAAACACTCCGCATCACGACGACTAATCGAGGACCCACGAGGGGTTCACGGTTGACTGTGAGATGGCTCCCTTCTGGGTTAAGCCTTCCTATTTCACCAAGGTTAGAGAGTGAGCAGTCACCCATGGCAGCCGGAAACTTCAGGATAGGGGCACACCCTTTGTCTATATGTATCAAAGTATTATTGTATAGTCAGAAAACTTCATTGTTCTGTGTGTCCCCTAGAGAAGTTTACTACATGTCACTATCTAACAACTACAAGGTGTGATCCTCCTCCAGTCACTGTGATGGTTGCAGTTTCATGTTCATATACCAAACCCCTTTTGATGTCATGTCCATCGATCTTAATGGAAGGCTTCTTTGGACTTGTCGCAAATGGCAAGGTGAGGTTTCCCGTTGTCCCGTGAGGAACTGAGAATTGTAGCGTGTATCCCCTTGGATTTCTCTCCCACGACGCCTTGTACTTCCCCAGTAATGTTGTAAATCCAGCCTCGGCAAACTTGAGATCACCAAATTGCGGTGCAATTTTCCAAGTCGTCCCTCCAGGCGATGTAATGGGAAGACCAACGACGTAGTTGGTCAGGGCAGACGTTGGCCCTGCAGACCACCCATGTGCATGCGAGACATAGGAGGCGTCGTATGAGTAACCGCGACTGGACCTGTAGCCAAAGGTGCCGTTGGTGAGGTACCCCTCAATGACAGTGCTCTCCGTGCCATTGGGACTGTTGAGATACCACCCCCAGCTTCGCCGAATGAGCTCGAGCGCTCTGGTGGGCTGGCCGGCAGCAAAATGACCTTGGATCTCGAACGACGAAATGAATGGCGAGATATTCTCGGGAAGCTCAGGTGCAACTGCACCGATTGGGGTCCAATTATCTGTCAGCCTCTCGGAGATACCTGTTGCGCGTGTCTGGTTGACAATGCCGAAAAGCAATGCCATACTATTTGCGTCCTGGGGATGAAGACTCGTGGCCGTGGCATTGTCCTTGAACGCCCCATATGTATCGTCCCAGCAGTACTGATTGATAGCCTTCTTGAGATTCTCTGCTCTGGTGTTCCACGTGTCTGCGAGAGAACTCGTGCTATCTGCCCAAGCAGCCAGCTGTGCTCCCGTCTTCAGAGTATGGTATAATCTTGTGTTGTTAGAGAGTAGCAACAGAGACGTATTGAGTCACTGACATCATTTGCGCTTCTGAGTTGTTATATCCCTGTTGCATCGAACCCAATCGCGGGTGCCAGTGACAATCAGTAATCCCGACTTTCCATCCACCTTTCCATAGATGAAGTCCATAGCGGCTTGATATTTCTGCCAGTTGGTTGAAAGGAAGTCGGTATCATTGGAGAATAGCACGTAATTGTAGGTCCCGATCATCGTCCACATATGGTAGGTATCCGAGTTCTTCTGACTGAGCGGTGGCCCTGATTCGTCAAAAGCACCTGTCGCTGTATTCTGTTTCGACTCGGCTCGGCTCTTACTGCTCAGAATTCAGCGGTAGAGCTTACTTGCGTGTTGTACATCACCTGGAGAGCATTCTTGACACTCTCCAGGTCGCCTGTACTGAGAAAAGCAGACGGAACAGCAATTCCCATGTCACCAGGCCAAACTGCACGGTCCCTTTTAGCCCCGTCGACAATGATAGTATCGCCAGGGCCTAGAGTTGCATTATTGGCCCATCCATTATGCAACATTGGGACTTGACGACCGGTGTTGGCTGGGACCGAGTTGGTTTGCAGTGTATAGGCACCGCTGTACCAGATTCGATTGAGCAGTTCGTCGTTTGAGTGGAAGTAGCCCTGGTAGGCCCGCAAATTCGACCACGTCGGCTGGAAGCCAATTTCCAAGCTCACATCCTGGATCTGAACCTTGATAGACTCATTCGTGACCGGGAACACTGTCATGTATCGGAAACCCCCACGCAAGGCTTCATCTGGCATTGTATACGAGCCCTTTCCAGCCTGCGTGAAGTTTGCGTACAGTGCCCCATCAGGACCCTTGAATGCGCCGTTGGACGAATCTGACCACTCGCCTATCCAGTTCTTGGCTTCTGTAAACGCCATACCTAATGCTCCACTGCCTGAGGAAGTATAATTCAGAGTGACGATGCCGCCGACTTCGATGCCAAAGTCGAATATGACCAGAGACCCATTGCCATGGAGAGTGGCCGGCATTGCTTGTGCATAAGCTGAGTTCAGGCTCAAGTCGGTGATGGACAAAATCTTCTTAGGACGAACAGTCCTTGAAGAAGGTGCGTAGATGCCCTGTTCCCATGGCCCTGCGAATGCACTGCCTTCTGGCCCTGAACATGTTGTGTTCCTCCAGCACGTTTGTGCTAGAACAACGGGAAGGAGAGCCAGAAGGCTTAGAAAGACATTCAAAAAGTGAAGTCTTGTCATCTCAAGGAATAGGGACTTTATACCAGTTAATTGAACATAGAACTAGGCATAGATAAAACAAATGTAGTATCATATAGTGTTCATGGCTACATATAGCCTACTGCTTGAGACCAGGTCCACTCGGGTTGTATTCTCCCAAGAAGCCAAAGAGGGGTTGTTCGTCAGTCCTGCCTGGATGATCTGCTTCTAAGGAGTTGTGCCGAATATACTAGGTCGTTCGATGCCTGTTTGTCAGCCCGAAGGAGCCTCCCACAGTCTCCGCACCTGACAGGGCAGACTGGCCGTCCACTGGAAGAATTGGCCACTAGCAAGTAGCATGCTGTTATGGCTCACACGAAGCTTTAAGTGAATGGATACAGTAGCCAAATATGCTACCGCCGGATGCCAAGTATGCTTGCTGATTCAGGGAACCCAGCAACGTCAGATGAGAACCCGTTACCCGACCTTTCTTATGATGCAAGAACAACAAATTGAGGAGCAAGAATGCAGGTGTTGATATCTATTGCCTATTGGCGGGAAATATTAAGCAAGACTACTTGCATCGCGATATGGACATGAGTAGTGATTGACACACAGAGGACAGGAACAGTCTTCTTCCCAGGTCATGGAATCTTAATTCCTGTTTCCTTTGAATCTCCCCGCAGTTACATATGCGCATGGTGTCCTTAGCTTCGGTATATGAGATTCCTAGCGTAAGTATTGGGAGATTTGGTGGAATAATGACCGAAACCCTCATTCAGCAATGTTGATCACATTGAACATTGAAATGATGAAGCCAATGAGACAAATATAAAGGGGAGATGCCAAGATGGGGATGTGCTGGTGCATACATGAGCAGGGACATTCATGCGGGCGATAAGATCTCATATAATGCGTTGTTCGATCCTCTCCCTCGTCTCTCTCCCACTTTTCTTCGGGCTGACTTACGCTGGCGGTGTTGGAAAGGACAAACAAAACAATGTCTGTACCGTCAAAGCCAATGGAAAACAGAAGGATGATGTGCCAAATCTTCTGAAGGCTTTCAAAGAATGCGGAAATGGAGGGACAATAATCTTCCTGGTGATCAGTCCTATTGGATTGGGACGAGACTTAATCCTGTTCTGAATGATGTCACAGTACAATGGAGAGGGAAGTAGATAGTAAGTCCTCCTAATATCTGCCTCTCATCAACCAACTGATATAACTCTCGTGTAATAGTTCTCTGATGATCTTGACTACTGGCGCAACAACTCCTATCCTGTTACCTTCCAAAACCATCGTGCGGGCTGCATTATCAGCGGACACAACATCACCATCGACGGATACGGTACCGGAGGCATCGATGGCAACGGCAATACATGGTATACAGCAGAAAAGGGCGTCACACAACCTGGGAGGCCGATACGCTTCGTCTTCTGGAACGTCTCTGAGGTCAATGTCGAGAACTTCTATGTCAAAGATCCGCCTCTATGGAGTGTCAATATCATAAACGGCACGAACATGCGATTCAACAACATCCACTGCAATGCGACGTCGGTAGATGCGCCGTACGGCTACAATTGGGTGCAGAATACGGATGGATTTGGTTCGTTTACTGCAGTCAATTGGATGGCCTCAGCTGACTTGAGTTCGCAGATACCATGGATGCTGTGAACATCCAACTCACCAATTTTGTGTACCAAGGTGGAGATGACTGCATCGCCATCAAGCCTCGATCGTACAATATTGACATCCAGAATGTGACATGCGTTGGCGGAAATGGCATTGCCATTGGTAGTCTTGGTCAATATCTCGAGGACTCCAGCGTGGAGAATGTCCGTGTGGATAAGGTGAAGGTATCGCCGCTGCAGACGGATTCCTGCCTCTAAAACAGTACTGATGATATGGTATTGGCAGATCATACGGTACAACGAAGACATGCACAACGCCGCGTATATCAAAACCTGGGTCGGCGCTCTGGTCCCCCAAAGCTCATACGAAAGCGCTGGTCTCCCTCGCGGTGGAGGCTGGGGCACTGTGCGAAATATCCTCTTCTCGAACTTTGAGGTGCAAGGAGCGAACGCCGGACCAGCGATAAATCAGGACAGCGGTAACAACGGTTCATACTCTGGATCGAGTCTCATGACCGTCTCCAATATTGTCTTCGCCAACTTTACAGGCTACACAAACGGTGGTTCCAGTGTCACATCGAAGGTCTCTTGCTCCGAGGTTCATCCTTGCTACAACATCGAATTTGACAACGTGGTCCTCTATCCTGGCAAGAATGCATCAACTCCTGGAAGAGGATCCTGCCAATATGCCGAAAACGGAGGTGTTCATGGACTCGAGGGATGTTAGCTAACTTGGCAAGAAATAGTCGAAATCGTGATTAGTTCATTGAGGAGGATTTGACAACATGCCATCTTTGGAGTGTTACCAACGTGGCGGGGAGTCATCCCGTGTACAGAATCGATTCAATCGAATGGCAGAATAGTATCTGTAGTTGAATAGGATATGGGCTCGCCGAGGAGATTTGTTGTTGGTTATTGTCAACCAGATATGCCTATCATTCCTACTATGCTAGAAATGGTCGTCTAGACACTTTTGGCGCAGTGGTTTGAAGGCTGACTGCTGACAGGTGTCATCCGAAGGGCGCACGGTGCGGTGTGGACCGAAAGATATAGCCGGAAAATTGCAGGTATAAGAACGACTCAACCTCTCTGATTCACAATAAAGACCAACAGCAATAGATTTACTCGAACTTAACCTTTCTTCCCTCTTGCCGTACTTTATCGTGTCATTTCAACTCGACAATCTGTCTCATTACAATGCGGAAGCCGTGGATAGAAACGCCTCTGATCGAGTCGGCAGCACTATCTAAGGTAGCTGGATGGTAAGAACATCTACCGTTCCTATCTATCCAAACACTAATTGCATGTAGCAGAATCTTTTTAAAACTCGAGCTCCTCCAGCCATCTGGATCCTTCAAATCAAGGTACAACATAACTCGAAGAGAATTCAGAATTCTCTAGATACTCCCGACAACTGACAGAGACCAGGGGCATCGGCAACCTAATCCGCTCTGCATTTCTCGACCCAGCGAACAAGGACAAGCAACTCCATTTCTACAGCTCCTCAGGAGGAAATGCAGGCCTGGCCGCCGTGGTCGCAGCCAGGGACCTAGGCTATCCCTGCACAGTTGTCGTACCACTCAGCACGAAGCCGTTGATGATCAGCAAATTGCGGGCGGCGGGTGCTGCTGACGTGATTCAACATGGCGCAAGCTGGTTCGACGCGGACACCTACCTACGGAAGAACTTCATCGATAATCAGGATTCCCAGCACTCGTCGCGGAGAAACATCTATCTGTGTCCGTACGATCATCCCGAGATCTGGAAGGGCGCTGCGACAATGGTATCTGAGATGGTCGACCAGTTACCTCCGCGAGATCCCTCGTCGACATGCAACTTTCCAGCTGATGCGATTGTATGCAGCGTTGGCGGTGGGGGTCTGTTCAATGGAATTGTCCAAGGAGTCGACAATTACCTGCAATCACAAGCGGTAAATGGAAAGGGAAACGCTCGGAGAAACGTCAAGATTCTGGCCGCAGAGACACACGGTGCGGGTTCGCTGGCGCTTTCGCTACGAAACGGGAGTCTTCAATCGCTTCCCGGTATCACCTCGCTCGCGACCTCCCTGGGGGCTGTTTGTGTCGCTGAAAAGACCTTCCAATACGCAAGCTCACCTCCAGCCGGCATTGACGTAGCAAGTGTCGTGGGCTCGGATGCTGAGGCTGCTCAGGGTGTTCTTCGATTGGCTGATGATCTCCGGCTACAGGTTGAACTGGCATGTGGAATATCCGTAGAGGTTGCTGTGGGAAGACGTTTGAGAGATGTCATCCCGGACCTTACTCCGAACAGCAGGGTGGTCATTGTGGTTTGCGGAGGAAGCAACATCACGGCTGAGATGATAGCAGAGTATCGTCTCAAACTTGAGAGTGGTTGGAATTAGACTGGTCTCCTCTCCAGTGGAGGAGTGCTAACTGTCTGCTGAAACTGCTAAGCTTGAGAAATGCTGACCCGCAGGCCGCAGCCGTTGTTATCTATGATACCTTCGAGTGGGGGACCTCAGACGACTGCGGTATGACCCGACAGCTACAGAGTACTCCATACGCTGTACATGATTTATTATCAGAAGTATGGAGACACCTCCTTTACGACGTGTATTGATTGGGCGCTACGGGTCGAGAACTAGAACTACCTGGGGTATCCACTGGGAGTATTGAACCTTTGGAGTTTGTGATATGGAGTTTTCCTTTGGCAGACTGTTCAAAATGTAGAATTTGATTGTAGCTATTTGTTGAGGTCTTGGTGCCGACTGAAGTTGATTCTAGTGGAGGGGATACTCGTGTGGGATTGTTGACTGATTCTCCCAACGTATTGTCCTCTCACTATGTACCTGCTACTACCAATGATCGACATTTTGTGTTGGATGTCTGCGCTATACTTGACTTTGAACACATGCTTAAGAAGCCTAAGTATGGTAAGGATAGACTTGAGTAACACAGACTTGCAGGTTTCATTGTACGAAGATTTTGACTTGACGAGCCTAACTGTGCATCCAGCTATATGGTTACTTTCGTGGAAGCAGGTGTGCAGGATCTTGTCATTATGGAAGAAACATAATAGTAGCGGCATACGAGCTGCTCACCATAACTCTCGTTAGTCTCTACGACAAAGGCCACGCACCCGGTGCTGTCAAAGATCTCGTCCTGTATGGGCGGCAGACCGGCAACCTAGTAAGATATACAGCTGCTCAAAGCAGACGGCAAGTAATCCTTGAGCTAAGGGATCAAATAGAAATTGTCCTACTCAAGCCGGATGCACTCGCAAAGTTGGAGTACGTGTTAGGAAGCTGTAATTCACCGCCTCCCGGAGCCGCTCTGCGAGTGTTGGTAGTATGTTGACCATATGGTTTACTTGCAGCGTGCTCCTCCAGTTTGCGGGAATAAAAGGTTTAAAATCTGCTCCTTTGTGAGCCGTATATCGACTTTACACTTGCAGAGCGGTTTGAGGAAGCAATGCATGACTATCTAATGATCCTGGCATGTGTTCTTTGCATTGGTATTATTATTGTCGCCGTCTCCTTCCTCTGTCGAGTCTCCCTCCCCTTTGGTCCCATTATTGACGCAAGAAGGAAATAACGAGTTTATTCTTGCTCTTTTTATATCTAGCAGTCATCGCCATGCAGCCGTGCTTACTATATTGGCCAGCCCAGTTTTACATTTGCTAACGGTGTTCATGGCTAGCCCCATGGATTCCATTTTCGGGTGTTCAGGAAGAAAAAGACAGAGACAGCTAGGTGGTCATTCTTTTGCTCCTTCGTCATGTATAATGAGAATAAAACCAAACCTTCTCCGGTAATCATTTTTAATTGAAAACTGATGCTGTACGTTACTCTGAAGGAATCTTCGATATGAGCAATGGGATCTCTGGTTTATCAACTATGAGCTCCAGTAAGAATAGGCTATTTCAGCCACAATATCGAGCTCATCCTGGAATAGCCGAGCCAAGCGCATTATAAGATCGATCTGTCTCCGTTTGCAAATTGGACTTCACTACTGTTGACTTGACACGTTAATCCCGGACGGTGCAGTATGTGGATAGTGCGTCCCGATGGTAATACGCTACAATTGTGGGTTCAGACACTGGCAAAGGCATTTGACCGCTTTGGTGAAAGAGCAACGTTACCTGGTTACTAGTATCTTGTGGCCCCAGTCTACACTGGAGATTTCTCGTTGTCCAGCGGACTCAATTCAGTCTCGAGGGAGTGCATCTATCAAAATGTGATGAGAAGCCGGGGTTCTCAACTTCTCTCTTACCATTTTAGGCTTCCCCCCGAAGTGTTCGGAAAAAATGAAACAGTTGCCAAGCTCTATGGCAATCGTATTTTTGTCTCGAGTTGATGTTGATATATTAAGAACGCATATAATAATAATAATAATAATAATAATAATGTCGATATTACTTCTCACCAGACACAGAAACGGCAGACCTTAAGTTATAGAGAAGTTCACAGAGGGTATGCAACAGCTTTAGGATCACGGTTTACCTTGACAGCACTTCTTGATGAAGATGGGTCTGGATTGACCAGGGATCCATGGCTGCAATTGACGAGTTCTTTGAATGCGTCGAGAAAAATAACTATCTAGATGTCATTTGAGTATTTCGGGACGTGGAGACTCTAGGATCAGGAGCAGGTTCTAGACACGAAGACTTGGTAAAAGATAGGGGCTATGTAAATAAGATACAGCCCCGGTTGAAGAAGCTAACGAACTGAGTTTTTGCCTGATTAGGCTTAGTGCTGTATTCCTGCCGCGAACCATAACTGCCATCCTCTACTAACCAGACTGAGTCTAGCGTGAATTCCCATTTCCGTGGGTGTTAAGGCATCCATCCAGTAAGGTATCCATGGATTATCTACCGCTAGTACCTAGTGTTTTCTACCCCTTTTTGTTGGTGTCGCGGGTGAGCGTCGAATACTATCCACACTCCACCATCGTCGTCAGCCCCCCTCTTGCCTCCATGTCAAATGTTATGCATAATGGACATTGGAATGTCTCCGGTTCTCAGGCCGTCTGCAGCTGTGGGAAGTACACCAAGACCAATAATAATGGTATCGACTGTTCATCAGAGAGGTCAAAGTACTCCGTACTCCGTACCGTCTCCGTAATACCAACCCATCATCCTGAACGCCGCGGGCTTGTGTTTAGGTGTGTTCTCATCATTACTGGATCAGGCAGTGCCACAACCAACTCTTAGTTCTGGGCTCGAGTTTTTCTTTTGTCCTTTTTCCGTTACTTGCAGCGTGCACCTGCAGCCAACTGGACGACTGCGGCCCCTTTTTCTCCTCTGTGGTAGACCGCCTCAACTGCTTGTCATGCACGTTTGGCACGAGTTCTCCACAGTTCCTGAACATGAGTTGCTGCAGCTCGCTCCATTATTTGCATGGGTTGCTACTTGCATGAATGATGCCAACAACCCAAGGATCAAAATACCTACGAGGCTGCGACTTACATATATGAAACCCGACTAAGAGTCTCATTCCTCTTGTGGGGATGATCAGCCTTGGAGTGCCGTCCCGTTCTTCGTCTTGACTGGTCGACCCTTCCTGCTCGTGGTATGTGGAAACAAAGAACACAATTCTATTTGGTGCTTGCAAAGTCAACTTCGCGAACCGCAAGACTTGAAAGGGGAGGGAGAAATAATTGGGAAACCGAAAATCACAAAGTACAGAGTCGATGACCCTGAGTTAGTACTCCTTTACTACTTCTGCTAATTCAGCCATAATTTCCTGAAGAGACACTCTCCGTGCATCCTCCTTCGAGCTTCATTCTTTCTGCTTTCCCTTTTCCATCATCGTGCGACTCCTCTATCGCGTTGCTTATCGGTCCCGGGTTTCAGTTACCCTTGGATGCTTGGACGAATCACTGACTGACTTGCAAAAGTGGATATATTTTACATACCAGAAGTGCTCTTAAACTCTTGCCTTTGGTACTTTGATTCCCCACCTCTGCCATCCTGCTCGTCTTCACTCCCCTTTTGCGGATTACTTTACTTTCTCATCCTCCTGGTCACTACATCTTTAATGCTCGTTATACACGGTCCATAATGAGTGTTGTCGCCAGTAGACACGAGACCGCTGCTGTGCCTTATACGACAATCCCCCATCATGGCCAAGTCCAAAACTATAAGGATGCTGCCTATGGGGTGACAGTCCAGCAAATTCCTTCACGAAATTCGTCCATATCTTCATTCAAAACCAACTACAGCGTTTCGACTTCCCCTACTTCCTATTCTCCTTCCTCACCTACTTCTTCATATCGCCTTTGCGACTCTGCTGCTTCCCTGGACAAGATTCTGGAGCCGGTCTTCAAGCGTCTACCCCAGGAGGTATATGATGGCATTCTTAATCAACTACAGTTTCTGCACACAGGCCCAAACCAGTCTGGTTGTTTGACATGCTTTCAGCGCGACCTGTACGCTCTTTCCTTGACTTGTCGAGTATGGGAAAGAGTTGTTCGACCCAAACTGTGAGTGAATTCAACTACAGCTATTTGATGGTCTTGAAACGCTGACGACGTTTGCCATGAAGCTATACTCGCATTCACATTATCGGAAATGATTCGCCTTCTCAGCTGAAAAAGTATCGGATGAAAAGGGGCAGCCGCCTAAAGCTTCTAAGACGGACCCTACGCGAAAGGAAATCGTTGGCCAACCTTGTCCTGGAGCTTCGCGTTCCGCAGATGGACCTTCTCTTCACAACAAGCAAGCACAGCAACCAATGGCAAGAATACCGAGACCTTGTCGCCTCCGTCGTAATGGTGTGCCCCAACCTGGAACGGCTGTTGGGTTTGACCATCGCGTACAACCATGAGTTCGATCGTCTGACCCATGCACTATCGACACGGAAGAAGCTCAAGGAGCACACATGGATCTTGGGAGAGGGGCCGGAGGTCTCCGAAGAAGAGTCTCCGCGCAGCACTTCTTGTCCGGGCAGCTTGGGTCCTCTGCAGATGTTTGAGTTTCTAGATTATCACTCTTCCTGGTCGAATTTGGATACTCTAATGCTCTATGCGTTGAACGGGAAAAGTGCCCTCGAGCCGAGCATCTTCCTTCGCATGTTCCACCTATTACCCTCGCTGCGTCATCTTTGCATCTCATCCTTTGATGCTGATGCCTTCGCGGATAGTGCTTTGCTGTGTCTACCGCCTCTGGAGTCACTGCGGCTGGAAAGCCTGCCAGGTATCACTGATACCGGACTCTCCCAGTACACCTCCCGCCCGGAGTCTGGCTCGCTGAAGTCCCTGGCTCTCGTTGAACAGAACATTCAATCCTTGCTTGTAATCTCAAAGATTTTAGCATCGCTTAGAAATCTAGAGCGTTTCAAGATCGTGCAGACCAACCATTGTCCGACGTTGAATGCCGATGGGATTGTTTTTCAGCCGCTGTTCGCATCGTCCAGTCTCAAGCATCTGCATTGGGACGTCGCTTGTCCCAACCCCAATACTGCCCTGACGAGACTAGACTGTGCCCCATTCGCCAAGCCACCAAAGCATATTGACACACCAAACTCACATCTGGCTCAAAGCATTCTCTGCTCGGGTTTCCCCCGTCTGGAGACCCTTCGAGCACCCTCGGATATAGAGCCTCCAGGAATTCTCCAGGCTGTCTGCCAGCCTATTCCTAGAGGGCAGGCCTTGATAAATTCTGACCGATACAGCCTGCCTCGGAGCTCTCATGGCTCTGTTAATACCCGCCCATTGGCCCTCCCAGCGGGCAATAATCTAACGTCGGCACGGATACGGGCGCAGACATTCATTGACATGGCTGCCAAGGATACGGAAACCGGAATGCAAGTTCTCATCACTGATCACTCGGATTCGTACGTACCCGACAGTGCCTTGGAGGATGCGTCAGATGATGAGCCTGATCCAGGCATGGACCAATACGGATTGTCGTCTTCTGGCGGGAGGGCAAAGGAAGAGCGCAATGGGCCAGTCACAGTGTTCAACTTTCGAATGCCGGCGTATATGGGCCGAGTGGGTAGTAGAACTACGGAGAAAGATGTCTCAATACCGCGGTTTATACTCCGCCCTGACCTATCTGGCCAGGACGCAGATGGCGGCCTCATTGGATGGAAGCACATCCTTGCCTCAAACCAGTCGTTGACCTACGCTGCCGGAGTCGGGGTCAACTGTTTCGGCAGCAACGGTAGCCTCATTCCCCCTCCCCCTCCCGAGGAATTGCCGCCATCCCCAGCTTCCACGACTGCCACGAGATTTGGATGGGGCAGCATTGGTAGTCGCTCCGCGTTGGGAACAAGTCCTATCACGCCGACGACCCCGTCTACTCCCATGAGCCTGACGTCTCCGACCGGGCTTCCCTGGGATAAGGATACCTGTACTGGATCCTGGAATTACAGTCACAAAAAAGGCAGGGACTGGTGGTTCCATATGGAACGCGACCGTCCAGGAAGTGTCGAAATCGTTGACGTCAAAGGCCTCTTCTGACTGAGCACTTTACGATGCGATGCTTTACCTCAATGCAGTACTATACCACGATGCAACACGTACTCCGCATCTTTCCTTTTCTTTCTTCAAACCCAGCAGCATATAATGGAACAAAGTCATATGGATTTACGTGCAAGCACGACGGCGTTCATCGGTTGATTTATCTCGATTTTACCTCATCGGTGGAAATCGACACCGACCATCGACATGGTTCGGACGAGATTTCTTTTCTTTTCTTTCTTTTATCATGGACACATACATGCATATCTACTCGCATGATGGATGGAACTTGACTTCATGTTTGGACGTGTATTTTCCCTCCATTCTCCCTCCGTCGTTTTCATGCATGAGTGAGGAGGTTAATTTCTCTGAATCTCTTAAGGCGCTGCTGGAGTCCCCTTCGACTGGATACATATATTCCCCTTCAGTTTCTCCGTTTGGCTTTCCTCCTGCTTTCATCTATTCGGAGGCGTTCTTGTCTTCCTCGTGATTGATGAGCATACTCTGTACAGTACCGAGTCCAACTTCGGGACAAGTTATGGTCGGATATATATACCGTGTATTTCGCTTAATACAATCAGATAAAAGAGATCCGAAAGACATACGCGTCGGCGCCAAATGCTTCCAACACTACGTATCTTGCCAGATATCCACTCCAGGATCATGAGAGTTATTCATGCCATTATGACTGTTTATCTATCTGCCAAACAGATCCCAAGACAAGTGAGGATAGGAGACATCGCAAAATAATAAGAAACGAGCATGATCGCATGCATATTGATGACAGGCTTTGACGGACTTAGGGACGGAAATACACGGCCATCAGAGTAGGTGAAGAGGGATTTAGACAAGAGGAACAGCGTTGATTATGTAATATCTCTAGACATAGATACCCATGTTTGTATCCTTCTTCTTGGCCTGGACTTCGGCGATAGCATCCACGTAGTTCTCGTGTCCGACCTTGCTCATGCCTTTTCGGAGAGCAATCATACCGGCTTCCACACAGACGGCCTTCAGCTGCGCACCGCCGAATTCATCGGTACTTCGAGCCAATTCGGCCCAGTTGACGGCGTCATCCACAGCCATCTTGCGGGAGTGGATCTGCAGGATGTTTGCCCGTGCCTCCTCGTTGGGCAGAGGGAATTCGATCTTGCGGTCCAGTCGACCGGAACGGAGCAGAGCGGGATCGAGGACGTCGATACGGTTTGTTGCAGCCAGGACCTTGATACGATCATCCGAGGCAAATCCATCAAGCTGGTTCAGAAGCTCCAACATGGTCCGTTGCACCTCACGGTCACCGGACTTCTCGGAGTCGAAACGCTTGGTACCCACGGCGTCGAGTTCGTCAATGAAAATGATCGAAGGAGCCTTCTCTTTGGCAAGAGCGAAGCAGTCCCGGACCAGCTTGGCACCGTCACCGATGAACATCTGCACCAGCTGAGGTCCAGCAAGCTTGAGGAACGTAGCGTTTGTCTCTGCGGCGCAGGCTCGCGCAAGAAGGGTCTTACCGGTACCAGGAGGACCGTACATCAGAGCACCTGCAGAAGGGAAGATATGCGTTAGGGATGATGGCCGAACGACAACTGAGCAGGGCTCGAAAAAAGACGGTTGACATACCCTTTGGTGCCTTGATACCGATCTTCGTGAATCGTTCCGCCTCCTTCATCGGCCATACAATGGCTTCAACGATCTCTTCGATCTGCTTGTCCAAACCACCAATGTCCGTATACTTCTCTGTGGGCTTCTCGTCGACCTCCATGGCCTTCACACGGTTGTCATACTCGGCAGGTAGTGTATCCAAAATCAGATATGAATCCTTATTGACACCGATCAAATCAGCAGGCTTGAGTTTCTCATGATCTACCAGACCGATGAGAGGAAGGTAGATAGTCTGTCTGGTCGATGTTTTGATGACAGCGGACTTGCCCACTCGGGTAGCGTCAAGATCGATGTTGGCTCCTTCTTCGGCGGCCTCTGCCTCAACATCCAGATCCAAAAGCTCGACGACATTTCCGACGAGGTATGGCAGTTGCCTGTGAATAAATTTGTTTAGAAGAGTAATCAAAGGCTTTCAAATAAATCCCAATGATAGACCTGCAACATCGCCACCGCTCTAGCGTTCCGGAATAAATGGCAGTAGGGAAGAGCTGAAGTGGATAGGGTGACAAGCATGTCGTACCTGTTGTTCTCAATTTTCTCCTGGTTATCCCTCACCTTCTCCCGCATAGTATTCTGTTCGTGTGTCAATCGTTGGTACTCGCTCTTCATTATGCGGAGCTCATTCTCCAACATCCTTCGCCGCTTGACAATGTCTGCTGTGCTCGAGTTGAGAATCTCCTCATCCAGTAAATCATCTTCTTCTTCCTTCTTCTTCGCATCAGCATCCTTCATTTCAGCATCTCCATCTCCTCCAGGCTGCTGGCCGTCACCATCACCCTGGTCCTTCTTCTTGTCTCTCTGCTCGCGTTCGAGATCCTCCAGATCTTCAAGGGTCGACATGGTAACAGGGGAAATGTGGGAGTATGGGAGCTGATTGAACTTGCGAATCAAAGGGTAAGAGGGTGTGTAATCGGGGAAAAGAAAAAGGATGGGAGTTTGAGATAGAAGGTGGGGAGTGTTGAAGCTGTCCTGGCGATGCTCTGAGCTCCAACCAAACAACGTCAGCTGCTCTGCCTACATCACGTGATAATGATCTCTACCGGCGTCCACGATCGTCTCCGCTCATCGCCAACTGAGGACTCTGGCCTGAATTTCATTATGCTTGTTATCTGATATGTACGCCTAATAGCACCTCTTATGTTACATTTTCGACATCATAGCCTTCACACAGAGGAGCTCCCCAAGCGTTCGATGATGGTTGGCCTTTAGTCATCCTGTAGCAAGGAAACTGTTGGGCTCTCCGATTACAAAAGGAAATTGGGATTACCCGTAAAGATAGCAAGGTTACCCAGATTTTCGATAACCTTTTCTCTTCCATATTTCAGAAGTCGATAACGTGAGATGAAGTCGTCGTTGTTGACTAATAAAGTGTCAGTAAGAGAAAATTCTGTCATAAAGTCAGGAGTATAACATACTATATCCACCACACATCCGCCGCTTGCCAGTGAACTCGGAACGACCATGAAGCATTCTCCAGTTGTCGAAAACTAGAAGCCTAATTAGCCGTGTCCCTCAAAAGGGCAACTTAAGCACTTACTGAGCGCAGTTCCGGGCTGAAGCTGTGTCCATATTTCAACGCCCGGGCGCTGGATAATATTGTTAAAATGGCGTGCAGCGTTATACCATCGGTTCTGCTCCTTCAATCCCCAGTTTCGTTTCGCTGCTCGATCGTAGTTGTTCCATCGAACTTGGTATAGTCGGCTCAACTCGGGATGAATTTTGAAGACAGGGGCCTGCTCTGCGGGTTGTATGCATACGTCCTCATTTCCACTTGAGTGGTATGGTTGTTTGGTAGCGGCGAGGACTCCGCAGTGTTTTGGATTTTCTTGTCGCATGATGGAGGCGGCCTTGAAACCGTCTACAAGCAAGCTGGCCCCGCCATGGCCATCAGTGTGCGACAAAAGGTGGAAGAGTTGAAGTCTAGCCGGGTCAGTGAAATATGTGTTGTCTGTATGCGCGCCTAGGAACTCCGTGGTGTAGGCAGTATCCTTGAAGGTCAAGTCCGATGTAAAGTCCCAGAAACCGCCTTTGATGCATTAGTAGGATATTTTTAGTGTAGAAAAGTTGAAGGTGACAATAGCCTGCGGGGAGAATGTATTACCGTAATGAGTGTGTCTGATAAAGGCAATCCGCTCGAGAAGTGCTTTGGTTGATTCAGGATCCACAGGGACTCCTTTCACAAAACAGAACCCCCAGTTGTACTTGACTGGCGTGAGCTGCTGACCATATCTTGAGTTAAGGAGGAACTCACAATCTCATCAAGCCATGCTAACAACGCGGCGTCGTCAGACATAACTTCGGAGTACTCAACTTCAGGGTAAGAGTCTTGATCAGGATTGTAGGATGAGAATGCTCTAGCGATGACGGATTAATGGAATTCGATGATATACAGAATGAAGATGATACGAACCTGAACTTGAATGGCGCAGAGAACGTTTTCCTCTCGGTGGTCAGGTTGACATGGCTATTTAACCATGAATATGGATATAGTCCCTTATGTCCATCAGAGACTTAGACTAAGTTAGCCTCTTGTCCACTGGTCTAACATTTGTAAACTCACAGAGTAATTCAACGACCTTAGGACCGTATATGATGTCTTTAGCATTGACCGCAGGGTGTATCTAAAATGTAAACAGGTGAAAGACGATTAGCAACTATATAAGCGGCTAAAAGGAACGGCAAGTCGTACCGAGAAAGTATCCACGGATCTTTGCTTCGTCTCTGGATGGAGGCACAATGGGCATTGGCAATTATCCCTGAAGGTGCAAAAAGCACTTTGTGAGCGTCAATAACGAATGCAACGAGTACTAATCAGCTCACCTGAGGAAAAACGGTCCACTATAATCTATTAGAAAGTGGTCTCCTCTCACACATAAAGGCGAAAAATTTATGATGTATGGTTTGACTTACAACTCCCCGTAACGAGCCACATTTGATCCAAGAGGACCTAAGCGCACTGAAACAAATCTTCTCGCAGCATTCTTCGGTATTGAATCGAACTCCGCATTGGTCTTCCTGTCGGCTGTCTCTGAATCGGTTGTGGAGGCCTCGTTTGTGATCGCCGTCGCATTCTCCTTTCCATCAATAAATGACGTACCGTCTCCATCTGCCAATGTGTTTCCGTTGGCATCTGTCGAAGATGTCTCGTTCACAGGCCCTGCTGATGGAGATTTCTTTTCATCCGTCGCTGAGGTCTCGGTTGAAGGCGTCGGTGAGGTCTTCGTTTCACTCTCGGAGATGGTGTCTGAAGGAATCCGCTTCTCCTGCGCGGACGTTGTCTCTTTTTCAGGCGGAATGCTTGAGTAACGGCGGATGGACACGGGTTGCCGATTCAGCGTCAAAGGACGGACTGCGTTTGGCAGGCCCCGGGAGCCGATCGCCTGAATTGCCGGGTTAGTAAGGTAGAGACATGACCGATTTGCGAGATTGTGACTGTTTCGAGGTTGAGAGTTACGTCGATTGCATACCAAACGCGTGTACTTCGTAGTAAGTCCGGTCCTAAAATGCCTTGCGCTAACTGTCGCGTTAGTCCATGTTACGAAAAAAAGAGCCGTCCAAAAGGTATTACCAGACATGTTTCAAGGCTCGGGGTGCCCTGAGCGAGGTATAAGGGTTCATCCTTGTGGATGCTTCCGCAATGGCTACAGAGTGAGGTGCTAGTTGGGAGGAAAGATATCTGTTCTCCGCATCTTGATGCTTATCTGGGACAAAGCCCCCAGTGAGATCACGTGTGTTTATTTGGAGACAACGAGCTAAGGTATCAGCTTTGACAATGCAAATACCTGTGATATGTATGAAATTTTCTATCGTTGAGGTACTAGTCTACGGTATTTTAGATGATTGAGACTTGGCCTGACCAGTTCACTACGACTCATATCCTCTGAGCTTCTATGTTTGATCTAAATCTCAGCCAAGGAACTTTACAAAATGGTTAGCTCCGCTTCTCATAAACTTATGATCGTATCGCCCATAGAACAAGGCATGAACACCCCTCCTTAGGTGCGTGTTCCTTCAGATTTTCCTCGATTTGAGTGGGCCAAGGAGAAGATTACCAGAGCCAAATGGAAGGAAAAGAAGAGCATGGATGTAAAAAGTAGATGATAGGTCAAAACAATCTATGGAACACGTCGGAGGTGGCTGGACTGAGCGTCAACTCGGGGTATCTACTTGAAAACATTCGAGGAGCTTCAAAAAGTCTCATGAGAATCAGTCTCTCCGTTCGCGCCAAATAATGTGCCGGTCCCCTGCCATCCAATACAACGCCGAAAAACAAGAATGAAGGACGAAAGAAACCATTCAACGACCCAGAGTCCATACAAGTAACCTTTCATATATGCAGTAATGCTGCCTTACAAGGCAAAGTTTTCGTTTCGTTTGACAGCATGCGATCTGTCCTCAAATAACACGGTAGGAAAATGTTTATCAAGCGAATATCACAAGAGATTGATGGTTTAGCACCTGCGAAGAATTAGCGCTGAATTGCTGCAGTCCCGGCTAGGAACGACCTACATCCTGTAAAAGCAGTTGCCCTCGGCATAGCGCAACGTGTCCGTGGTCTCAAGTTTGTAAGAAATCTGGATGTCTAGATCACGAGGGTTCTTATCGTTTGGCTTGTTCTCCAAGATACCGGACACAGACTCCTCTTCTTCAACAGTGAGAACGTCGCGGAGATAGAACACAGTTTGCTTCCAGTGTGTGTACTTGGCGTGAGGGCCAGTGGAGAAGCTGATGGGTTTGTGGCAAGCAGTGAAATCAATGTCGAACCACGCAATGATTGCGTGAATGAAATCGCTGCGCTTGACGGGAAGGGAGAAAGGAACCCTGAACGACAAGTCTGCTTTGGTGACCGTGTAAAGATCGAAAGTAATAACAGAGCAAGGATCCGTGACCAGGGCCTTAAGCTCGACGGTATCCACAAGGGGCTCCGTAAGGGCAATCTCCTTCATGGGGCTGTAATCGAATCCGTAAACGTTATCCCAGACTATGCCAAATTAGTACTCCCTTAAAAGCCTAACATAAGCGAGGGATCCCTCACATCCGATTTTGTCATCCTTGTACTCGCCATCCTCAATCGCAGCCAAGTACATGGTGGCCTTGTCAGGGAAGATCTTGCCGCCAGGAGCAAGGTAGCGGTCCCGAGCGTACAGAACGGTATCCAGCATGCTTTCATAGAGGAGGAAGTATCCCATCCACTCGGAGATAATGATATCCACCGCGGGAAATGGGAGCTGAACCTCCTCCATCTTTCCTTGAAGAAGAGTAATCTTGTCTGAGAGGCCGTTGACCGCGACAATCTGGCGCGCCTTCTCGATGATCGAGGACATGTCCACGCCGATTACGTGCTTGGCGCCTGCCTTCGCGGCGAACCTTTGAGTCATAACATCAGTATGTGAAGCGTTGATTTATCGAGACATGCGAGACGTACATGCTTAGAATACCAGTACCACACCCCACATCGAGAACAACCTTGTCCTTGAAAATGTGGCGGTTCTGATAAATGGAATCGCGGTATGACCGAGTCCGGACGTCGTCTTTCTGTGAGGGGATACTATCAGCACTAATATCAATTTGATTCCAGATTGTACATGAACTTACAAGCATCTCCTCATGGATTCCTTAGCATGAATTTGTGTCAGCTTCGCATACTCTTCAACGTTTTGTGGACAATAGGCAGAATTTACCATGGTGATCATAGCTGTGAACAAGGTCAGACACATAAGATCACACAAATCAAGGAGGGAAATAGACTCATACCTGGTGAAGTAACGTACTTCGGCATGGTCCATGCCCACCATACGATCAGCACTGCTGGTGATCATGGCCGAAGGCTCTGCAGATTGTTGTCTTTCAACACCTTCCATTTTGAAAAGAGAAATGCCGTTCAGTTGACAAGGGGGAAAAATAGACGAATGGAGAATGAAGCGAGGAGAACAAAGGGGTAGAAGCCAACCAAGAGACCAAGATCTGTCTTTGTGATGGGATGAGATGAGAGAAATAAAGTAAATATTATCTCCAAACGACCCCTCAAGCTCGACTTTTTTTCCCTCTTACTTTTGCCATCAATAATAGAAATTCTCCTTCAGGACAAACGCTAAATCCTGATTAAGGTTAGTTTGGACTTTAGTTGGCACTAGACTTTTTCTGGCAATCTCCATGTGATTTCTTTAGCCCTCAGAAAGAATATCTGATTAGGGTTGATATACAATACCTCGGCGTTTTGTCCGAATGTCGCTCCTCCTTGTCTAGAGAGGTACGTCAAAAAGATGAAGTATATAACTCTACCCGTCTACTTGTCTCTTGGATACATTACTCTTCTCGAAAATTTTCAACAAAAGCTGTTATACAATTGTCACCAAGTACGCGGGGATATCCTACCTTCCTTTTCCAGAATCCAGTTCCTGTAGATACCTACTCCCGTACTCCGTAGATGAATTGCCAAGACTCATCTCCGATCCTCTGCCTCAACGCGTCAAACTCACAGCTCTCCCCTTAAGCTTAGGCACTCCAGCTCTGCAGTGTACTCCATGCACACATAGCACTATGGTTCTGCGCTCGGCCAAGAGTAAGCTTTGTTTGTACTTTCTCGCGTTTCTCATTGCTTCTCTAATAGGGAGGTCGACTGCTTCCTTGGGTGATCACCTACCTGATTTCAAAGAATGTGTCAAGGTATCGTTTCCTCAATAACAACGCCTGGAAGACTCAAAACATCGAACTCATTGTCAAAAAGATCTGTCAGGCTGAAAATTGTCGAGATGGCGATTCCGTCATTCGTATGTCTAGCCAGTCTACGTCGCTTTCGTTCATGCTGATTGGTTCTCTTACAGCACTCCATCTGCGCCTTCTCTTATGGACCTGTCCAGCAGAGTGCGATTACACTTGTCAACATGTAGTAACGGACCGCCGGCTTGCCCGCGACCCTCCGATGTTGAATCCAGTGGTACAATTTCATGGAAAATGGCCCTTTCGCAGGATTCTCGGCATGCAGGAGCCCTTCTCTGTCCTTTTTTCTCTCCTCAACCTTCTCGCTCACTGGAATGGCATCGCTCGAATCAAAGAAACAATCCCAGCATGGCATTCCCTGCGGCCATATTACCTGACTTTCGGTTACTGCGGGTTGGCGTGCTGGACATTCAGCATGTTATTCCATACAAGGGATTTCCCTCTCACAGAAAAGTTAGACTATTTCGGAGCTGGCGCAAACGTGATGTACGGGCTATACCTTGCTATAATTAGGATACTGCGCCTTGACCAAGGAAAACCCCGTTACAAGCCGACTCTACGCCGTCTAACGACCACAATCTGCGTTCTTCTATACACCATGCACGTATGCTATCTCAGTTTTTGGTCATGGGATTACACTTACAACATGATTGCAAACGTCGTGGTTGGAGCCATCCAAAATATACTCTGGACAGGGTTCAGCATCGTCCGGTATCAGAAGCAAGGCAAAGCCTGGATGGCCTGGCCTGGAATGATTGTGGTGTGGATTATGTTGGCCATGAGTCTCGAATTGCAGGACTTTCCTCCTTGGCACGGGCTTATTGATGCTCACAGTTTGTGGCATCTTGGAACAGTCATTCCCACCGCATGGTGGTATATGTAAGTGCCCATCAGATGACCATCCGCTCGTCAAAAGTAAGTTCGACTCTGATGCATCGACTCTAATAGGTATTTGATCAAAGACATCCAGAATGATGTCTCAAGCCGCAGACTGAAAGCATGATCCAGTGACGGACTCTCCTGATCTCGGCAGTTATGCTGTGGATCCCTCAGCACAGATGCCAAATTTGCATAAGCCCATCGTAAAATGCATAATGTTTCATGTAGAGTTTTGCAATAATAATGATGACAAAAATCCGAGACAATTTTTTTCTCGTTCCCCTTACTTTCTTTCACTCCTTTGCTTCAACCAAACTTTATTTTCAAGTTAGCAGTAGCCAGTAATAACCAGGTGTGAGTAGAGTACCTGATGTTGCTGTGAAACCGCGCCTACCACGCTATTTCTTTGGCTCACCGCTTGAGCATTGCGGGCAGCAAGGAAAGAGGAGCTAAAGTGGCCTAAGGCTGTCAGGCCAGTCCGCTCCCCTCGTGCAAGTTGCGACTGACAACTTTTTAATAACCGGCTGGCCCTCTTTTTCTGTAACCCATCTTTTCTAACTACTCTTGTCCTGGCTGTATCTCATCAAGGTTCAGCGACACCTCATCACTCCCGTTTCATAGAATTTAGGGCTTCCCAACACGTCTTTGGCCAGGTTCCGCGCCGCAAACAATGGCGTCTCCAGCCGTTCGCAAAGCTATCTCAGAGGCGGCCTTGCAGTATGCAAAGCCAGAGGGCAAGATCTTCCAATATGGCACCGCTGGCGTATGTTGGACCTCTCCCAGCTATCTCTACGCTTGCATAAGCTGACCTGAAATCTATTGCTACAGTTCCGTATGAAAGCGTAAGTCTGTTTTGTTTTCTCAGGAACAAATCAACCCCGCCTCCACCATACCCCACGATCGGCGTGTGGCAGCTCTAATGGACGGTTTATCGCAGTGACCTCCTCAACACGGTTGTTTATGCTGTAGGTTTGCTTGCAACACTTCGCTCCAAGAAGTTGAGCGGACAATGGATTGGCGTCATGGTCACTGCGAGCCACAATCCTGCGGAGGACAACGGTGTCAAATTGGTTGACCCAATGGTGAGCTCTAATGGAACTTTCAACGGGGCTATGAAAGGTGAAATTTGCTGACGTATTGATATAAAATAGGGTGAAATGTTGGAAGTAGGCCTCCTCTTCGACAAACAGATATTCCCCTGATGCTGACTCTTCGTTTCACTAGGCTGAATGGGAAGCATACGCCACAAAACTCGCGAATGCTCCGCTGGAAAACATTGGTGACGTTTACGACGAATTGATCAAGGAGATCGATGTCAGCATGGAGAACCCTGCTCGTGTTGTTTTCGCCCGGGATACTCGTGCATCCGGTTCGCGACTCGTCAGCGTCCTCAGTGCTGCACTCGCTGCCACGGAGGCCGAGTTCATCGATATGAAGTATATGACCACTCCCCAACTGCATTACGTCGTCCGGTGCAAGAACACTCTCGGAACGCAATACGAGTATGGAGAGCCTACTGAGCAAGGATATTACGAAAAACTTGCAGAAGCTTTTAAGAGGGTCATGAGAGGCGTCAAGGTCAAGGGCTCTCTGACTGTTGATTGTGCAAACGGCGTCGGCGGACCTAAGTTGAGGGAGCTCATCAAGTATCTGCCCGAGGACACTGGTCTCGACATCAAGATTGTAAATGACGATGTCATCAATCCTGACAGTCTCAACTTCGAAGTAAGCAACTTCCGTGACACCCTTCAATTCCCGCGTACTAATCATTGTATCAGTGCGGCGCCGATTATGTCAAGACCAAGCAGCGTGCCCCGCCATCGTCCAAGGCTTCTGTTCTGGATCGATGCGCGTCTCTGGATGGTGACGCCGATCGTATTGTTTACTATTTCCTTGACGAAGGCAATGTATTTCGGCTGTTGGACGGCGACCGCATCGCCACTCTTGCCGCTTCCTTCATTGGTGACCTCGCCCGCAGCGCCGGAATTGCTCAGAAACTCAAGATCGGCGTCGTTCAGACTGCTTATGCCAACGGATCGAGCACCGAGTACATAGAGAAAGTTCTCAAACTCCCATCCATTTGCACTAATACTGGTGTAAAACATCTCCACCACGCTGCCCTCCGGTTCGATGTTGGCGTCTACTTTGAAGCTAATGGACACGGCACTATCACTTTCTCAGAGAATGCGTTGAAGACCATTAAGAATACAGAGCCGCAGTCTCCGGCGCAGCAGCGTTCGCTTGAGTGCCTGCAAGCTCTTACTGATTTGATTAACCAAGCGGTTGGCGACGCCATCTCTGACATGCTCCTCGTCGAAGCTATTCTTGCTCACAAAGGGTGGACCCCCAAGGAATGGCTTGCCACATACACCGATCTCCCTTCACGGCTTGTACGTGTGGAGGTTGCTGATCGGTCAATCTTCAAGGCCTACGACGCTGAGCGAAAGCTCGAATCGCCCCCCGGACTCCAGGCAAAGATCGATTCCCTGCAGTCCCGCTACAACAAGGGACGAAGCTTTGCCCGTGCAAGTGGCACGGAAGATGCGGTGCGTGTCTACGCTGAGGCCGCAAGCCGATCGGAAGCCGACGACCTCGCTACTCGCGTTGCCAATGCCGTTCGGGATGCCGGTAGCGTCAAAGAAATCTTGCAGGCTTCTTAAATTACCAATCCTCCAATCAAACCTAAAGTCTCTTTCGAGCATTGGTGCACTCAAAAGTCAGCCTGGAAATGCAGGTCTGATATCGACGGTAGTGCGGTAACGGGGACTTTTGAGTAGGAACTAAACCACGACACAATGATGGTCTAGCGACTTCTGCGTCAAGGAAAAGTCGACCACTCGGTCTAAATTTATAGAGAATATCAGGGACTGTCCTGAATGATTTATGACATGTTCTGAGTTATGCCGGAAGCAGAATATCCATCAGCTGCTGTACTTTACTTTTCATCTACTTATCTCCACTCGAGAATTCATTCGATAATGTAAGGAAGTCATTGAAAATTCTGGTCATCTCGTCTGGGTATTGGCATCATAATGAGTAGTTAGCGACTTTTTTGAATTCTATACTTCCACCTTAGCCTTCTTCTTGATCCATCTCATCTCGGGAGCGTTTTCCTTTGCCGAATTTCTTGGCCCTGGTGCCTCTCTTCTCATCAAAGTTCTTCATCTCCACAATAGCCTGCCGTTGAGCCTCTCCGACACGCTCAGCCAGGACCATTACTTCGTCCTTCTCTAACTCGTACTCCTTGAGCTTCTTCCCAAGTGCTCCCTCTATACGTACCCAGATTTCGACATCATATTGCGTCACAAAGCTAATAGCAACACCACTCTTTCCCGCACGGGCCGTACGGCCTACACGATGAACATATGTTTTAGAGTCGGTGGGCAGGTCAAAATTCAACACGACGTCGACAGAGGGAATATCAAGACCACGGGCGGCGACGTCCGTCGCGACGAGAATATCACGGCTGCGGGAACGGAACTTCCCAAGAGCGCCTAATCGAGCAGACTGGGAGAGCTGACCATGTAGCGGAATGGCGCCGAAACCGAGCGACCGAAGGAGAAAGCTGATTCTCTGTGTCTCGTGAACAGTGCGAGTGAAGATAATTGCGGACTGACCGGCGAATTCGTTGAGGAGGTAAACCAGGTAGATATCTTTGTGTTTGTGGGGAAGGAAGAGATATGACTGCAGGAGTGTCGAGACGGTCTGGTACTTATTTGACGAAATAGACACGCGTAGCGGGTTTGAGAGCGACGCTCGTTGCAGCGACTCGACCTTGGAACTCATGGTTGCAGAGAAAAGGAATGTGCGCCGCTCTCTGGGGAGAACTTTGAGGATTTTGTCGAGAAGGGGGCCGAAGTCCATGTCAAGAAGTCTATCGGCCTCATCCATGACGAGGTATTTAAGAGTTCGTAGCGAGAAGCCCTTGGTGTTTTCCAGGTGGTCTAGCAACCGACCAGGCGTAGCGACGATGATATGAGGTTTCTTTCCAAGCGCGATCGACTGTGAGACCATGTCCATACCTCCGACGATCACAGCACATCGAACATTGATTGTAGAGCCAAGGCTTTCAAAGGATTGTGAGATCTGAAAGGCCAATTCTCGCGTAGGTGCGAGGATGAGGCCGAAGAAGGATTGTGGTTTTTCCATTAGAGCTGTGGGTGGCTTGTCAGATACCGAGAACGACCAGAAAGCAGACATTGATCGTAGAACCAAGACGTTCAAGGGATTATGAGGTCTGATGGAGCCATACCTTGCAATATAGGAAGAGCAAAAGCCGCAGTCTTTCCACTTCCGGTTTCTGCTAAACCGATCAAGTCACGACCTTGGAGTGCTAAAGGGATCGATTCGACTTGAATCGGCGTAGGAGCCTTGTAACCCATCGTTTCACATGCTTCGCATAATTGATCGATGATCCCTAGATCTTTGAAGCTCTTAGGGGCTGGCCTTGTCTCTGTGGACGCCGCTTCATCTTGCGTCTCAGCAGTATTATGTTGTTGAGCAACGGACTCCTGAGAACTTGTTGATTCGGCGTCACTCTCATGTTCTGGAGCCTCGTGGGCGATCTTGCGCTTCTTGACGTCCGGCATTGCGGTCAGATAATTTTCAAAGCACTGATCGATAGATTTCGTTGGATTTTCTGATCTGCTCTTCTATGTATCAGTAAAGAAAAATAATTTTTGGGCGCCGCAAAATTGTTGATCCGAGCTCCTCCGCGGCTTTGCTCCAACAAATCTACTTTTTTCTGGACCTAAGAGAAAAGTCACACTCTTGTCCAGACAGCAGAGGAAGCTATTGGGACTCATTTTTATTCCCAATATTCCCATATCTGGGCTTCTATTACAATGACCAAGGCACGAACGAAGAAGCGCACACATGTGCGGGCTCAAAATGCGTCTGCCGCCGCCAAAGGCAGTATGAGCAAAACTCCGAAGTCTATGGTTATCAGAGTCGGCGCTTCGCAGGTTGGTTCCAGTGTCAGCCAACTGGTCAACGATGTCCGTTTGATGATGGAGCCAGATACAGCTGTACGATTGAAGGTAAGCGTGTCCTCGAGCAGGCTGGCGTGTTTCTGAAGTCAGTAACTGATGATCGGCCACTTCAGGAACGGAAATCCAATCGACTCAGAGACTACACGGCGATGACGGGCCCTTTGGGTGTCACTCATCTTATGCTTTTCTCAAAATCAGCTACAGGAAATACTAACATGCGATTGGCGCTTACGCCCCGCGGTCCGACCCTTCATTTCAAAGTCGAAAGCTATTCTCTGTGCAGAGACGTTGAGAAGGCCTTGAAGCGCCCAAGAGGTGGTGGCCAGGATCACAAAACACCTCCTTTGCTAGTGATGAACAATTTTAACTCACCAAATGCTACTGAGGATTCGAAAGTACCGAAACGTCTAGAGAGCCTTACAACAACTATCTTTCAGTCACTTTTCCCACCCATCAATCCTCAGGCTACTCCCCTCTCCTCCATTCGCCGTGTGATGCTTCTGAATCGCGAACTTACCGCCGGATCAGAGGAAGAGGAAGATTCCTATGTTTTGAATCTAAGACATTATGCCATCAGCACCAAAAAGACAGGCATCTCGAAGCGTATCCGACGCTTGGACCCCAAGGAAATTCGCAGTCGGGAGAAGAAAAAGTCCGCCGTCCCAAACCTGGGGAAGTTGGAAGATGCCGCCGACTATCTTCTTGACCCATCAGCCGCCGGCTATACCTCGGCGAGCGAGACGGAACTGGACACCGATGCTGAGGTCGAGATTGCAGAGAGCACCACAAAAAAGGTCTTGACAAAAAGAGAATTGCAGCGCATGAAGTCCGGCGAGAAAGCGAAGGCCCAGAAAGCCAATGCCCCAGAGGTGGAGAAACGCGCGGTCAAGCTCGTCGAACTGGGTCCACGCCTGAAGCTTCGTCTAATCAAGGTCGAAGAAGGTCTTTGTGAGGGCAGAATAATGTGGCACGACTACATCAGAAAGTCAGAAAAGGAGGTCAAATCATTGGATAAGAATTGGGCCAAGAAGAAGAAGGAGAAGGAAGAGAGAAAGAAGCAGCAAAGACAGAACATTGAGAAGAAGAAGCAGGAGAAGGCCAAAGCTCGAGCTGAAGGAAAGGGCGGCAAAGATGACGAGGACGAAGAAGACGTGGATATGGATGACGAGGATGATTGGCTCAGCGATGACCTGGAAGACGATGAAGAGGGAATCCAGGCGCAGGATAACGACGATGACGATGAGTCCATGGAAGAATGAGGCGGAGAGGCTGATTCGCATACAACCCTTCAACCTATGGTAGCTACGGAAGAGGCGGTTTTTTCGCATAAAAGTTTGGAGTAATGGTGTTTTATGAGGCAGATATGAGTTGTGTCTTTGGTAGGACGAATTTATACCCTTTGTCGAGTGTCCTCAACAAGAATGTATAGGAACTCAGATGTGGTGATCACCCTTCTGCCCATGCCGCTGAAGGCACCTCATTGTGCCGTGCATAAGATGACCATTGCGTCCCTTACGCCCTTATAATGAACTTGACATACTTAAAATCTACCTGTCTTATGCAAACAGTATGTGAAGTGTTGTATGACATGCACCACTGTTGACTTCTTCGACTTCCCGTTCATGAGCATCGGTAGAGTCTTGTCATGGTGTGATCGATTCCATGGTCCCAGGTACGATACATGGAAGACATTATGAATTAGGTCATCCTGGTTAGTTCTGAAGCGCAATCCCATTATTCAAGACGGTCAGACTGTGTTGATTTGGTGCTTATCACCGCCTTAGCTTCTCGTCTACAATGCGAGACACCATCTTCTCCAAGATGCTGATGTCCCCTCCAGCGGTTCCAGCAAAGTAACCCTGGACACTCTTTTCGACGTATTTGCCCACAATGTCAATCTCTACGTTGACATAATCCCCGGGCTTCTTAGCAGCTGTCACAATCTTCTCTTGTGTGTAGGCAATAAGCATGATCTCAAAGTACCCGTCTGGCCCATCCACAGCCTTGGTCACCGTCAAGCTGGCTCCATCCAGTGTGACAAAGCCCTTCTCCACGATATACCTCATTACACTCTGATCGCGAGGCTGTAGTCGGAATACCAAGGAGTTCTGATCCGGAGTGACGGAGAGAATTTTTGCGACAGTGTCGACATGACCCTGTACGAAGTGACCGCCCATCCGCGTCTCTGCCAGAACGGCCCGCTCAAGATTTACCCGGGAGCCCTTTTCCAATGCTCCCAGGTTTGTCCGGCGAAGAGTCTCGGGGGCGACGCCGACCTTGAACCAGGTCTTATCAAATGCGGTTACTGTCAGGCAGGTTCCTTTTGATAGATTAGTTTATTAGGTCTCCATTGTCGAGGGAAGCTTAAGCTCTTTGATGCGCTTGCAGATGAGACGAATGACAGAAAGACACCGGATATTTCAACAGCTTTGCTATTACTTGCTGTTGCTAAGTATCAAGGGCAAGTGAAGTGCATACCATTTACACTAATACTGTCGCCAAGGTGAGCATCTTTGAGGATCTCTTCGCAATCAGAAATGGTCAGCGATGTTCCCCCGCCCCCACTTGACGAGGTGTCGAGGGGCTCCAGAGACGTAACCGCTAGAAGGTGCAACAGACCCAATTAGTCTTGTTTCCGATACAATATTTTCATAGATGGAGAGGACTCACTCCCAATGTACTCAACGAGGCCAGTGAACATATTTTAAGTAGAGGGAATTGCTCGAGATCCGATTATCGTGATAAGATGGTAGGTAAGGGCAAGAGATGCCGAAACAGCTCAGTAGCTGACCTCGGCTTGGTCTGCCGTCGGCCATCGGGGAAATCCCCGGATCAACCATAAAGAGCGGCTTCGGCCTTCAAGTTATCAAGGTCACGTCTGCATCGCCTGCCTTACGGAGGGCTGTCAGTAATTGTGATATTTTCCAATTGATATGCCATTAAGTGCTATTATACATGCGCAGTGGCTAAGCCTTGAAAGATGAATGCCGCATGGATGTTACAACGGGCGATGGCTCGTCGGCCTTCGCTGTACCCATCGAGAACTATTATTCTCAAGTGCACGCCGCAAGGGCGACGCTTCTCAGCAATCCCTACAAGCGATGACACTCTTCCTCTCAAAGGCATCCGAGTGCTTGACATGACGAGAGTATTGGCTGGAGTGAGTTCCCTGTTTATTCTCTCTGGTCGATACCAGAGTCCATACTGATTCTTACCACGCGCCGTAGCCATACTGTACACAAATTCTCGGAGATCTGGGGTATGTTGAATGCTAATACATTAATGGTTATCTGGCAACCAACTGCTAACGTCGGTCCTTTTTGAGCCAGAGCAGATATTATCAAAGTGGAGCATCCCGTGCGCGGTGACGATACTCGTGCTTGGGGACCACCATACGCGAAGTATACCGATGGGTCTCATGAAGGCCCTGGGGAAAGCGCCTATTTTCTGGCTGTATGTGACCTCCAGAATAAATGATGAGCGTCCAACTTACATGTGCGCCAGGTGAACCGCAACAAAAGATCCATCGGCCTTTCCTTTGCTCATAAGTCCGGAATCGAGATTTTACACAAGCTTGCCAGGGAGTGCGACGTCCTAGTCGAGAACTACCTTCCAGGAACCCTGAAGAAGTACAGTCTCGATTACGAAACGCTACGATCTATCAATCCCAGATTGATCTATGCAAGTATCACAGGGTACGGCCAAACAGGGCCATACAGTAACCGAGCTGGGTACGATGTCATGGTCGAAGCAGAGATGGGACTCATGCACATCACTGGAAGCAGAGACGGCGATCCAGTCAAGGTCGGTGTAGCTGTTACGGATTTGACAACAGGGTTGTATACATCCAATGCGATCATGGCTGCCTTGCTCGCCCGCATGAGGACCGGACAAGGACAACACATCGATGCTTGTTTGAGCGATTGTCAAGTTGCGACTTTGGCGAATATCGCGAGCTCGGCTCTGATCAGTGGAGAGAAGGACTCGGGTAGATGGGGAACTGCACACCGTAAGTTCATGGACATGGTAGATAACCGGCAGTTGGTGAGCTCTAAATCGCTAACAGGCAGCGTCAAGCATCAATTGTACCCTACCGAAGCTATCAGACCCTTGATGGTGATATTCTTTTTGGTGGCGGAAACGACAGGCTATTCGGGGTCTTATGCGATCGACTAGGGTTCCCCGAATGGAAGACGGATCCTCGCTTTATCACCAACCGCGACCGAGTAAAGCATCGGGAAGAGCTTGATGGCTTGATTGAGAGAACAGTTAAGCAGAAAACCACGCAGGAATGGCTCGAGATCCTGGAAGGCAGCGGGATGCCATATGCCGCGATCAATGACATCCAAGGAACACTCAATCATTCTCATGGTAAGTCATCCGACGATGTCTAACGACCAGATGGAGCCATTCACTGACATGGGATCGTCCGGGTAGTGCAAGCGCGAGGAATGGTTACAGAAGTTGATCATCCAGCTTGTGGTCCCATCAAATTAGTTAACACTCCGATTAAGTATTCGCACGCAATTCCTGGAGTCCGAAGACCGCCTCCGACTCTTGGCCAACACACCGACGAAATCCTCGAAGACATCCTCAATTATGATAAAGCCAAGATTGAGCTCCTCAAAAACGAGGGCATTGTGTCATGACATGTGGCGAGTCATCTCCAACACATAGGTGAACTCCGATTATGTGGGGATTGGAGATTGTAGTATGGACACGTCCCTGAGGGAGCGAATCCCTTTGTAACTGGGGACGAAGCACGACGGCGGCCGTAAGAATCCATGGACGTACTTAGCTTTAGAAATATTTGATAGGAATGATGAAATGATTGTATAACAGCAAGCCTTCAATAGATTATCGTCAAGGTTGATGACCCGATAACAAGTTACGGGCTTGGGATTCCTCAACTGCGCGGGGAGGAATTTACAATCACGTGAGAGTATATAAATCTGGATCCGTTCACCCTGCCATATCCTTTGCTACTCAGTGACAGCAATTAATCAAAGTTGAAGAGATTGACAAGCACATCTATACCCCGTGCAACATTGCTTATTCAGTTTAGATTTGGGGAATGTCACGGCAAAATGGGGCTACTTCTTCCCTGGCATCTACTTTAGACGGAACATCGAGCACCACCTCAAGCCCCCATCCATCAGTTTCGACAGTTGAAGGAGACACAGCCAATAGTACTCCTCCTTCCTCGATCGATTTATCATCGAAAACGAGCTGTTCGACAGGTACGGTTCGGGGGAAAGTGCAAATACCGAAACTTTCGGCGGCCACTACAGAGCTCCTAGCACGGATCGCTGGTAACATAAGAGGAGACCAGCAGAACAATGATAGCTTCGCTACCCGTTGGGGCACCTCAACTTTTGATCCAAGCTTGGACAGTTTGAATTTTCAAAGGCCAAACACGATGAAGGCCTCTTCCACAATCATAGAGCTGCCAACGGCGCCGTTCGCTTATACGAACAATACATTGGCACCTACAGCAATTTCCAACCAACCCCCTATAACGTCTGAGGAAAGCTCCTCGAGGCTGAAGAAGCCCGTTGCTATTGCTCCCAAGCCAAGTGTAACAGTATCAGCTGGCCCATCGGCGCCATCGGCGCCGTCTCAAATACAACCAACATTGCCATCACAGCCTACCGCTCTGATCCCAAAGGTTCCTCTGCTCCCGTTACAGCCTACGGCTCTTATCTCTAAGGCTCCTGTGGTCCCATCAGCGCCATCTCAAATACAACCAACATTCCAACCACAGCCTACGGCTCTTATCCTTAAGGCGCCTCTGGTCCCATTAGCCCCGAAGGCTGCAAAGGTCCCAGGCGGCAACCCACAAAAAGCAACCCCCAAACCACGCTCACGCAAAAATGCTTCAAATGGGTCTAGAAGATCGAGGAAACGAAGACGCGGTGGTGATAGTGACGGCGAAGACATCATAAGGGCTGGTGACTCCAGTTCGGATGAATCCGACATCGCCCCTACCGCCACTCAAACAAAGTCCGGCCGGCAAGTGAACCGACCGTCATTATATGTGCCTCCGGCTTCATCTCCAGCCGTTTCCAAGGCGAACGGCACGTCCTCGCATGGCTCAGAAACTACAGGTGCGCGAAGACACAAGCGCGTTTTTCGCGAGTCGAAGGAGACGTATGTCAACTGTATGCATTGCCAAAGAGGTCATAGCCCGCGGAGTAATGCTATTGTATTCTGCGACGGGTGTAATCGAGCATGGCATCAACTCTGTCATGACCCTCCGATCGACTCTGATGTTGTGAACGTGGTGGAGAAGGAATGGCACTGCCGGGAATGCAAGCCTGTGCAAATTTCCATCGTCCAGCCAACAGTTGTGAGGAGCAATCCTGATTTACAAGCTCAGACATTGGCTCCAATACATCACCATGTGCCCTGTCCCAAGATCGAAGTAGGAGGCGAGCTTTTTTCAGCGGAGGAGCGGCGGGGTTATTTGTCGAGCCTCTCCCACGCAAGTCTCGTCGAGCTTCTTGTCACTATATCAGACCGGAATCCCTCCTTGTCGATGTTCCCAAGCAACTTAAAGGAACTGCAGTCGTCGAAATTCTTATTCACCTCAAATATATCAGCTGGCCCAGCTTCAGCAGCAACTTCCACCCAGACACTTACGACAACCGAAACACCGGTCTCCCACACCGAGAAAGACACGACTTCTGAGAAGCCGAGTACCAAGAATACTGAGAAACCATTGCCATCGGCTTCTTCTTCACGGAAGAGACACCGGTACGAGTCCGATGAAGAGTCAGAATACGAGGAGTTTCAAGAGCATCGACTGTACCCACGCGCTGGAAACGGGTTCCGTCTTTCGGTCAACGTCGACGATATTGACATTATGCGTGAAGACCCAGCTTGTCCCACATTTAGCTATGCATTGCATGGACCAGCCAAAGCTCGCGCCGAGGCCAATGAAACTGCACCTGTATGGGGGGCTGCGTGAGGGTACTGACTCAATTCATCTTGATTCCTTGCTCTTCTATATTACTTATTTTGATTCATGTCTCATCAGAACGCTCTTCTTACCGCATGATGTGACTTTTTGAAATGCTAGCGGACATGGAGTTGTGCAGATTATCTTCAGGCATGATGTACTGGATTGGAAACATTCATGAGGCGCGTTATTCAGCCACAGTTCTATCTGTATTTACAGTCGTCAGGCAAACAATGGCTCGAGCGACTTACTCGCATTATTCAGTACGTCAAGCGTCGTTATCCTTAAAATAATAGCGTGCTGTCTCCGGATACGTGGGATGTGATGGCAGTTTCAGGTGGCCATTGCAGATGACATGCCTGCTCACCCTTGCCGGCGGATCCCACACAACCTCTGCTACACTCCTTCTTGGCCTTGATACGTTGCATCCTGTGTCGTCCACATTGTGGAGCAAGATTAGATCAGGTTGATCTCCTTCCTTGAGCATCAAACCCGATCCACCCCGGCTGCCCAGTAGTCCGATTGCGGCACGCGCACGTGTGGATACACACTCGTACAACAATTCTGCATCTTTCTGCGTTCCGGCCTGGTAGATTCCCACGCCTAGACAAGCAAGGGACAGTGGGTCTGCAGAGCCCCAGGGTGTGAAGGCGTTTCCGACATTATTGACTCCGATAATAGCATCTAGACCATGCTCGCGTATCATCTTAAGGACATGCAGGGTGCCTCTTGGCCGATTGTGAGGAGCGTTGGCTGCGGGAGACGCCGAGGCCATGTACATGTCGCTGGTTGGCAAACCGACGAAACTCACGGGAAGGTCATTGTTACGAATTTTTTTGGCCAAATCTGACCATTCTTCATCAGTGAAGAGAGTCAGGCGGGTGCAATGCCCCAACATGACCCGTCTGCTACTTGACTGGCTCGTCCACTTATTGCGTTGAAGTGCTTGCAGGACATACCACACTAGAGCCTCCTTGCTGCTATCTAGGGTGTAGTCTAGATGGAAGTCGACATGCTTGTCCAGCTTGAGGGCTGTTTCGATCGCCCAGTCAATGTTTCGTCTCGCAGCGTCCGTACTCGATTCAACGTAGGGTGTCGTTCCGATGACATCTATTTGTGGATAGCGCTGGAGAGCCTCCTCGATCAAATCGCGATTTTCATCGCCATATTCGCTGGAAAAGATGGGATCCTGAGCGAGGCTGACGATCTGAAGGTCGCAGCATTCTTTCCATTGGTCTTTGAGTTTGAGACCAGCTTCAAGACATGTCAGTTTGACGGTGTGATCAACCTCCACGAACGCCCTCATTGCTGTAACGCCAGCAGAAACCGACTCCGCAAGAAGCCATTCGCCTCTTTTCATGAGATCGGCCGGATTGAACTGTTTCTTGGCCTGGGTGGTAAAGGACAACGCTTCTTGGAAGGAGCCTTCCGATGGAAGAAGATGTGTGTATTCGCGTGTGCTGTGGACATAGGCCTTATCGAGGTGAATGTGAGGATGGGTCAATGCTGGAAGCGCCAGGGAAGAGGAGTTATCGTCTGGTGATGAGTTGCAGCTGCGGGTGGGGGTGATTGCGATGATTGTGCCTTTGGCTGGCTTTTCCGGATATTTGATGGTAATATCCCATTCTGTATCATTGGCACCTACTAGTCTTACACCTTGGATCTGTGTGATTTGCGTTGTTAGTGAAGGAGGCATTATGCCGGACTTCGAGGGAGTCGATTGGTAGGAGGAGATATATACAAGAAGATGGCCGGCGATGGTCGTATAGAACATACAACGCTCAGTGCTAGAGTATAATAGTGAGGCCCGCTCTAGAAGGAACTAAGTTCAAACTAAGTACACTTCGTATCAGTCTCTGCCTGTGGCATCCTGATGAAATATGTTATCATCCTGGTTAAAATAGGAGGAAGCTGAGTGACAGCCTCTCACCCCACATCTCCGCACGTCATTTTTTCCCAATTCTCTGCCCTTCATACTGTACCTTGTTCAGTTTATTGATACAGCAGTGAATGCTATATGTCTAGACGACTCCTGAATATTTGCATATAGTGGACCGCGGCAGGGGTCGCATTTCGAATAATTCCTCCATTTCGTCACACGCCTGCCTGCTATGACGGAGTACTCCGATTAACAGCATAAATCACATGTCTCTGGAGTTCTACAGTTCAATACTGAGTTCGGTCGTGCTACAATTCCCAAGAAAAGTAATACTGATGTCGAAGATATAACCATTGATTATGTTAGAAAGGTAACCGACCTAGGTCCATCACACATAATGTCCACCGCATCACCCTCGTCCATCTCGCAGTCACCCGATAAAGGATGGCTTGAACAACTCACATTCGACCTTGTTTTGACGGTCCTCAATCGCACTCTTTTCCACCCATTCGTCGCCTGGGTCGGGGTGCTGAGCCTCCGAGCCCAGGCCACTCCTTACACCCATATCTCGTTCATGATCGCGACGTGCTATGCGGTCTTCCTCACGGTCTTGGCTCTTGCCCGTGCGATGAACCAGAGACTGGCGCATGGGCTTCCCCGACCTGTTGACTTAAGCGAAGAGGTTGTTGTTGTGACTGGCGGTGCGAGTGGCCTTGGCTTACTCATTGCCCGGATATATGGATTACGTGGAGTTAGTGTGGCCGTCGTGGACATCAAGGCTGAGAGTGATATCGAGGGATGGGAAGAAGTGACGGGAGTGGACTACTATCAGTGTGATATTACTGAGCGAGAAGAGGTGGAGAAGACGGCAAGGAGAATTACGGAAGAGGTATGAAATTGCTACGCGAGACCACATCCCTGTAGAAGATAGATGGTATGATCATTTACAGAATGATGCTAATCTTCCTTAGCTGGGTACACCGACTGTGCTTATCAACTGCGCGGCGGCACGAATTAACGGTCAACCAGTCCTGTCTCTATCTGCAGAGGCATTCCAGAAAACAATCCGAACCAATCTACTCGCAGTCTTCCACACTTGCCAAGTATTTCTTCCCGGAATGTTATCCGCTCAGAATGGAGGTACCATCGTCAATATCAGCTCTGTCCTGGGCCACCTCTCCGCCGCCAGCTTGTCAGACTACTCTGCGAGCAAGGCAGGTCTTAGCGCCCTTCATCGGACGCTGGAAGCTGAGCTTCGTGTGTCGAGAAATGATCAGATAGTGAAAATGCTGCTGGTGGAGACAGGGCAGATATCAACGCCTTTGTTCAAATCGTTTAAGACGCCAAACAAGTTCTTTGCCCCAGTTCTTGAACCAGTCCATGTCGCTCAGAAAATCATTACCGCAATAGACGAAGGACAAGGTGGGCTGATCCGGCTGCCCGCGTTCGCCGTTTTCATCGACTGGTATGCCGTACTGCCTGCCAGCATACAGCGAATTGCCCGTTACCTGAGCGGTATCGACCATGCTGCTTTAGAAGGGTCATCTGAAGCACGCAAGTCAAAACATGGTGTGTCGAGTAAGATATCCCCAGATGAACTGAAAGTCAAGAAGGGCGATTGATGATTCAATGCCTTGAGCAAGACGACGACCACAAAAAGGATGCGTGATATGCTGTGTAAACCGTATAGACTCCTTAAGTTATCGTCGATTGTCATCGAACGGGATTGCCTTTGGAAGACAAATGTTGGCAAGTTGACACTCTCAAGATTCAACAATCAAGAGAAGTCCTCAGACTTGCAGAGCTTATTGCTCATGTGTCAAGACCATTTTCTCACGCTCGCTCCGTCTCGGTGGCAGAGCACCCTTCTTACTATGCTTGCGAACATTCTCCTCACGTCTCTTAATAGCAGCAAGTTCTTCTCTCTTTATCTCTGCCGCCTTCTTCACGGTTCTTGGCACATGACGCTGGCGCTTGATCCTTCGGATTTCAGGCATATGCGAGTACCTGGTAATTAGAGCCTGGTCATATTCTAACTTCGCTCTCTGGCGGGCGCTCTTGATGCCACTACGGTCGGAGGCATTCGCACGCCAGAGTCGAATGTTGCCGTCGTCTGACCCGGAAAGAATGTACTTGTTGTCGGGCGTAAACATAGCGGAGAAGACACTGTACGAACAAATGAGCAATGGAAGCGAAATGAACCAGATGCTTGCGAAATACATACCGTTGCATTCTCTTGGTATGGTAAATGTCGCGGGAATGACCATGAGCTCTGCTCCACAAGCGCACCGTTTTATCATAAGAAGCCGTCACGAGTTCCTCGCCAGTGGGGCTGAACTCGACATCCATGACCGCAGCGACGTGATCCTTGAGCACATTCAAGGCACGATCCATTTTCCTCATATCAAAAATGTAAGCATTATGATCTTCGTTGGCCACCGCGAAGTTGAATGCCTCCATTGGGTTCCAGGAAATGGCGTTCGATGCCAAACGTAGGACAAGTTTGTGAACAGGCAATGAAGTACGAAGATCATACATGATAACAGATCGATCAATGGCTGTTGATCCAATGATGGATGTTTCTGTCTGATTGAAGGCAAGCGAGGTGATAGTATCCACGCTAGTGGGCCAATGAAGGACCTGGGAAGGTGTCGAGGACGGCCGCGACAAATCGTAGATAGAAATCTGAGAAGACGACGCAGCGAAGTATGGCAGGTTTCGGTGATGCGAAACCCCAGTAAAAGCGGTTTGGCCTAGATATGTTCCCAATGGTGGTGCTTCAGGTGAGGAGTTGTATGGGTCCCACAGTTTGATGGTCTTGTCGCTTGCGCACGAGAGCAATTTCCGTTCGGGAGTCCAGCACAATCCCTTGACAGTGTTTTCATGTGCCTGAGTGTTCCACACTTCACCTTGAGTTGTCAAATCCCAAACCTTGACGACACCGTCACCACTGCCACTCGCAAACCGTTGTAAGGATCCCGGATCTTTGGCCATTGTATAAACGCCATCCACATGACCGTCGCCCATCTGGCCCACAAAGGGCGCGGCAAACAGTCGCTCTAGCTTGACAGCATTCAATGCACGGGTGTATTCACGAGCTCGTTCGAACGGATGCTGGGCTGGATCCAGATTTCGGGGCTGTCGAACGACAGCAGAGCCAGGCGCCTGCTGGGACGCCGTGGGGCGAGAAATTGCCTTGATTTTCTGTGCAAATGTATCAGAGACATATAAACTCACATTATATTACGATACTGGTGCTTACCATGATGCTCTCCAACCGTGGGCTATTAGATCATGAAAATGAAGAATGTGGTAGTTGATGCTTTGGCGGGCGGCCATTGAAATTTCCAGATGCTTTTTTTTCTGCTGGTTGTTTTCCGGGTGATTCGTTAAGCCGCGGGCGGTGAGAGCAGCCCAAGCTGCTGGTCAGCTCCAAGTGTGACGATAGCCTGTGAACCACCCATCAATAACAGAAACCAATACCTCCTCAATCCCGTCCCAATCGGGTTCTCATCGGACTTTTTGCTATTCTACGAGTATTGAAGCTGTCATTACTGCCTAAATATTTCTTTTGGCCGTTTACCACCTAGAATCCCTCTACTACATCCCTCACAACCAGTTCGATCATGGCGCCTTCGTCGACAACAGCGGCGCGGATAGAGGAGGCTCGAGCTCTCGCGAAGGAAGACGCTCCAAAGGCCGAGGGTATTTACAAGGATATCCTCTCGCAAGGTCCAGGCTCGACTGAGACCTCGTCGAGAGACTATGAAAATGCTCTGATCGGATTGGGGGAGTTGTATCGGAATGAGAAGAAGCCACAGGAAATTGCAGAGCTCATCAAAACCAGTCGTGATACCTTCTCATCATTTGCCAAAGCAAAGACTGCGAAGCTCGGTAAGTCGATGGCCACGGTGATAGTTGGGTTAATACTCCTCAGAGTAGCTGACCCGTCATCCTAGTCCGCCAGCTGCTTGACCTATTCAGTGAGATTCCGAATACCCTCGACACCCAAGTCGCTGTCATCAAATCCTGCATCGACTGGGCCGTCTCAGAACGACGGTCCTTCCTCCGACAGAACCTCGAAACCCGGCTGGTGGCTATATACATGCAGAAGCAATCTTACTATGATGCCCTTACCCTCATTAATTCTCTCCTGCGTGAGCTGAAGCGCATGGATGACAAACTCATGTTGGTTGAGGTGCAGCTGTTAGAGTCCAGGGTGTATCACGCGCTCGGTAACCAAGCCAAGGCACGCGCCGCTTTGACCGCTGCTCGTACATCGGCCGCTTCGGTTTACACACCTCCACATCTTCAGGCCGGGCTGGACATGCAAAGTGGTATGCTACATGCAGAGGACAAAGACTTTACTACAGCATTTTCCTACTTCATTGAGGCCCTCGAGGGATACAGCTCGCTTGATGAGAGTGACTTGGCAACGGCTGCTCTTCAGTACATGCTGTTGTGTAAAATCATGCTGAACCTGGTGGATGATGTCACCAATCTGCTGGGTTCTAAGCAAGCGCAGAAGTACGCTAGCCCACGACTTGAAGCCATGAAGGCTGTGGCTCGTGCCCATGCCAACCGCTCTCTCGAGGAATACGAGAAGGCTCTTTCAGACTACAGATACGAACTTGGAAGCGATGTTTTCATCCGTAACCATCTCCGGAGATTGTACGACGCCATGCTAGAACAGAATCTCATCAAGGTCATTGAGCCCTTTAGCCGGGTTGAGCTAGACCACGTCGCGAAGATGGTTGGCCTGGATACGCAACAGGTGGAGAGGAAGCTTTCTCAGATGATCCTGGACAAGGTAATCGTCGGAGTCTTGGATCAAGGTGCTGGCTGCCTGATTGTCTACGACGAGACGGAGCGTGACCAGGCGTACGATGCGGCTCTGGAAACAATTGAGAAGCTTAGCAATGTGGTGGAGGGACTGTACACTAACCAGGCATTACTGCTGGAGTGATTGTCCTGATATTTTACTTAATGTGATCTCTGGGAAATGATAGCATTGAAGCATGATTGTGGGATAAATGACCCCTGCTTGGAGGGGGTTTCTGTAATTGCGCTTGTAGTATTATACCCGATTGGATATGGCCGATGACCATCTTCAGCGTCTTCTCCGATGGTCGTAGCTGCATCCAGGTAAGAATTATTGATATAGCCCTGCTGCGTTGGAGGGAAAATTACGTTACCTAGGGAGGTTCTCGGGACTGACCAAAAAGGGTATAGCGCGATCGCGGCAAAAGGATCGCGACTTTCGCATCGGAGACAGTACACCAAAGGCATTCATGCCCATCCAGATATCCTTCCATTCATTTCAAAACAACTGCCTTTGAAGTACGCTATCTGCACTTGGTATCTCTCTTTTGATATACCAATGAGTATGCAGCCCAACTATGCCCGTGGCTTCCCGCAAGCCGCCCAACGGTCTCCTGCCACGCCTCGTCGCGGGCCTCCAGCACCAGGTAGGTTTGCCCCATCTCCCTTGATTCCGGCAAACCTTAAAATGAAGACTGTCTCCTAAACACCGTTTGATTGAAGTAGGTCCTGCTATACCTGTACCGATGCCACAGCACGCAGTTCCGTCTCAGTACATCCCTCCTCAGCGCAACATGCCGCATCCTAACGACGCCGTTCAGCGTCGCAGTCGTAAGCCCACCGACAAGAATATCCCGGATGGCATCGAGGAGGTGGTCATCGGGGAAGGAGTACAACAATACAAAAGTCTTCGTGACTTAGAGAAGCGATTGGATGCCTCCATTGTGCGTAAGAGGCTGGATATTCAGGATTCGATCAGCAAGACCGTCAAAAAATATCGGACAATGCGCATTTGGATTTCCAACACTGTGGAGAATCAGCCATGGCAGACCGGTGCAGGCCAGAACGGAGCAACCCCGGGTAGCAACCCTGGCTCCGGACGCTATAAAGTGAGAATCGAAGGACGGCTTCTGGATGATGACAACGACCCTACAGCGCCCGATGACAGCGAAGATGAAGGCGAGAACGCCGTGGAGAAAGGAGATGCTATGGAGCACGATGGACAAGCTGCCGAGAAGCCGAAGAAACCTGCTGCTAAACGACCAAAACAGCGGTTTTCGCAGTTCTTCAAGTCGATCACTATTGATTTTGACAAGTCTCCATCTTCGAATCCGGAGGAGACCAAGACTATTAGCTGGACGAAGCCGCAGCTACCGGCAAATGCTGTCACTCTTCCTCCAACTGCGGATTTCGATTCCCTGCAATTCTCTCGTGCGTCTCAGGATAATCTAAACGTCACCATCAGTTTAGTCCGAGACGAGGCCCCTGAGCGATACAAGTTAAGCAAGGAGCTGGCCGAGGTGCTTGATGTTGAAGAAGAGACTCGAAGCGGTATCGTCCTAGGTATTTGGGACTACATCCGAGCAATGGGACTTCAAGAGGATGAGGAAAAACGACTAGTACGATGTGATCATCGCTTACGAGCGGTATGTCCTATGCTTCACAATATCGGCGAGAAATTATACTAATTGACTCCACTTAGATCTTCGGACGAGACCAGATGTTTTTCCCTCAGATTCCTGAAAGCATCGGGCCGCACACCAGTCCACTAGATCCGATCAAGCTTCCTTACACGATTCGCGTCGACGAGGATTTCCACAAGGACCCTACGCCAACGGTCTATGACATCCAGGTCGCAGTGGAGGACCCTCTACGCGCCAAAATGCTTGCCTTGACCCAGAACCCGCAATATACAGCGGGATTGCGCCAAATTGCTGCTCTAGATGATCAGCTGGCCCTTATTGTCCAAGCTCTAACGCATTCGAGAGCCAAGCACTCCTTCTACACCGCTCTAAGTAAAGACCCTGCCACCTTCTTGCGGCGCTGGGTCAATTCTCAGCGCAGAGATTTGGAAACCATCCTTGGCGAGGCAACCCGCGGCGGCGGCGAGGATGGCAGTGGGCCGGAATTCAGGAGAGGAGGAGCCGAGAGTGTTTGGGATACGCAGGTGGCCTGGGAGGCTGTGCGTTACATGCTTGCCAAACCGGAGGCAGCAGCAGCACGATAGGGTTAGGGTTTTATTCGTTCCTATTTTCCGTTGACTGTCGAAGGAGGCGCTTTCTTGGTGTTTGGTCGGGATGGTTTCTTTTTCTCGAGTTCTTTCTATTTGTGACTAGGTCGATTCATAGAACTAATGGTTCAGACTGTCGTCGGATTGTGTAAGGTTAATAAAGGGGATCAAATCAAGGAAATCGAGTATCATGAGCTGAATGACTAAAGAGATGCAAAAATACTTGATCAATGCGGCTATAGTGATTTGAATATAAGAGTCTATTAATCTCATACCAAATCGAGACACCTCTCGCTGCGTTCAGCAATGCAAACTCTGGACAAGAAAAACCAACAGACGGTAAACAGTCAAACCAATTACTAGCAATGACGACTCACAATCCTCGGCAGAAATGCCGCCCTCTGGGCTGTCTACAAGTCAGAAGACTAAGAGCGGGCTGCGGTGGGCACGTTAGGATTCCTCTTCCGCAACTCTTCGCTCAACCCTACATCGACAGCGGACGCAATCTTCTCGCTAGCCAAATCGCCAGTGGTGAAAGCTCCCTCCTCCTGTTCCAGCTTGGTAGCAGCCTCAATAACGAAATCCTGCGCGAGCTCCTCTTCCTTCGTCTTACCCGCCGGCGCAGGCGCGCGGAAGCGTTTGACAACCGCATCAATCATCTTGGTGAACCAGTAGTAGTTGAGCCCATTGAGGACGATATTCGACACGACGTACGTCACAACCAGCCAGGTGGGCACACCGCCGGCGGTGTATTTGGAGAATTTGGAGATCTCTGCCTGGGCCTTCGCACAGGCTTCATTGACGCACATGGACCCGTCGCGAATTTGGAAAACGTCCGCAGTGATGTCGACGGGGTTAAGCGCGGCGGATTCTGATGCGGACCAGGTCTGCTTGAGAGCGTACCACATGTCCTTGTACACTGCGACCGATTGCCACGTGCCCCATATGAGACGGCAGCAAAAGAACACGACGAGCAGAAGCATGCCGTTATACCATTGCAGTCTGCTACCGGTCATGTTGACTTTATCCAAGAACCAATGGATGTTGAGGAAGGGGCTAGAGAGCTCGTAAAGGATGAAGACCGGAGAGTAGAAGTGGAGAAAGGGTCTCTGCAGTGTATTAGTTTCCCATTACGGCTTCGAAACCAGTCCTCCAACCGGAGCTTTCAACGATGCGGGCAAGGAAAGAAATAACGAGCCACTCACGAAGCCAAGACTGAAAACCCACAGGGCACTAACGGCATGGAAAAGCATCCCGATGCCAAAAATCTTCACATAGACTGTACTGACGTACAGATCATAGATGAAGTAGCCCGCCGCCAGTGCCGCCATGAACGCGCAAGCCCCCGAGTATCCGTAAACCCGCTCCGCCGTACTCATCGACTTCCGCTCATTGTCTGTGAACATCACCCATAGAGCTACTGCGTTGATCAAAACGCTTTGTATCAAGGACACAACATGGACATCCCAGTTGAGCTTGGTCCGCTTATTCAGGTTCGGGTAATGGCGAGGGAATAGCCGCGGAGACAACCACGGCGATAGGTATGAATGGATGAACTGGTAGAACGCGAAGGCGGCGATGATCTCATGGACGTGGTCGGTTACGGCCGGGATATTAAGGTGTACGGCCCACGGTTCCACCAAGTCTCGAAGCCACCTTGGAGGCGGCGGGATAGGGTCTATCATGCCGATGTATAGATCCCAGTTGGGGGGGGGAGATCTTGCTATGTCTGCCGACTCAGACCAGCTGGTGAGAGGACTCGCTAAGTCCAGTCCCTGTTAGGGGAACTAAAACTGGGACGGCGAGACAGGTCTTGAGTGAAAAGGAAAAGAATATTGTAAAGAAGAAGAAGTAGATGTCGGTTAGGCCAACTCGAGATCAGCCATGGTGCAGGAGAAGCAGCAGTGGGCGAAGCCGAGGGGATGGCATAATTATTATGTAGGCAAAGCCATATAACAAGGGCCGCGGTTGGTCGCGTGCCTTGTGGTGCCTGTTCCGTCAGGCTGCCCATAGTTGGGGAAAAGCGTTGGGAAGGCTGACTCATCATAAGGAGCCTCAGGTGGTGCATCAGGAGACCATCCTGGTCACGGGGCCTGCCTGAGGCACCAAGGGCTCTTACTACAGCATTGCTAACATTTGCGGTCATAAAAGGAAATTGACCTGGCTTAAAGTAAGGTATCTTTGGTTCATTGAATCAATTGTCGTAACTATTTACTGAGGCTAAACATACACCTGTCATCCCTCTTCTCGTACAGGTTCTGGTAGATAATGAATAGACATCAGGAACGTCTAACAAAGGAAAGGACAAAAGAAAGGCTACATCAAAAGCAACTCCAAGTTGCAGGGTCCAGATTGTTAGGTCATCGGGCAAACGTAAGCGCTCTTCCCCCGCGTAAGGCACCCTGGCGAATAAATTCTTTCATCAAGACAAGGCAGCCTGTGTCGCAGAGCTGGTCAAGTGAGCAGCCGGTTAGCCCACTGCGCTTGCAATTTCAGCACCGAGTCCGCTGTCACTGTGGTGTCCATAGAGTACCATTTTTCTTGACTCAAGATCCTCCTCGTCGTCGTGCGGCTCTCCTTCCTGCTGATCATCTGCCGACTCATTCCCCTTGGTCGTCTGAGCATCGTCCTCATCCTGGTCCACCGTTCCTTGCTCCTCCTCCTCTTGTTGTTCGCCATTTTCAGGATCTTCCGAAATGGAGCGAGGGGCTGCAGCTGACATGTTCGTGGAACTGGCCGAACTCACTCGTCGATCGGCCGAGACGACACTCTCGGTTCCGTACATCATGCTGTCCGTGTACGTTCCAGTGTAGCTGGTTCTACGTTCAGTACCAGCATCACTCTCTTCTCCGCTCTGATTCTCGTCTTCCTCTGGGAAGCTCTCGTTCTCCTTGTTAGCTACCGAGCTTCGACCGCCCCATGAGGCTTTTCGCAAGGAGTAGTTGGACTTCACGGAATGACTCCGCTTCAAATTTGTAAAGCCACTGCCCGAGCTCGCATATCGATCAGGTACGCCGCGATTGCCAGTGACATTGCTCAAGCTGAGTATCCTTCGGTCCTTGTTTGTATTTGACGGAGCGTTCGACACCAACTGAGGTGAAGCCGAGGTTCGCTTTTTCAATGCAATGCCGACACTGCTCCCAATGATACTCCGGGAATCTTTGGCTGTGCTGGTGGTACTACTGGCACTAGGTCCTCGGGAACGAGAGCCACGCGCCTTCTTCATGTTCAAGCTTTGTAGACCCCTTGGGCGGCTGAGAAGAACCGTGCGAGCATGATCAAGGACACCTTCCAGAATTCGTTTCTCGAGAGTATCAGCACGGTCCTCCATGACCTGCATCTCCTCGTGACGGAGCTCAAGTGCCATCTCCAAGCTAGATAGCTCCTTGCTAAGCTTGGTGTTTTGCTTGATGAGTTCTTCCTTTTCGGATTTCAGTGTATTGATTATGCTCAGAAGAGAGTCCTTCTCCTCATTGAGATTGATGATTTCGGCTTCGACCTGCTCTTTCTGTGCGTTTCTTCTCTCCAGCGCAATTGCAGCTTCCTCAGCCTCCCGGCGCCTGCGCTCCGTATCCTCCGCCACGAGGGCGGATTGAGCTGCAAACATCTCGTTCATCTTGCGTGAGGTCTCCATGATGTCCTTATGCATCTCATCTAATTTCATCATATGCGCAACGGACTGGTCAGTGTTTGTCGCACGATCGAGAAGAGTATCTAGCTTTTCATGAATTGGCCCGTTAGTGTTCGTGGCATGGTCGAGCAGCTCATTCAGCTTGTCGTAAACTTGAGCATTGGTACTCGTAGTCTGACTGAGCAATTGATCAAGCTTCTCATGTACTTGGTTGTTGGTCACGCGTTCAACAAGGATATCGAGAGCCTCTTGCACCTTGTCGTTCTTTGCATGTTCCAAAAGGCTGTCAAGTTTCTCGCGGACATGAGTGTCATCGTACTTCTCCGGCTCAGGTGGTGGAAGAGCTGGAAGCATCGATGGAATTGTAGAAGGAAGAATGGAAAGATCCATCTTGATATCCTGCGTCGCTTTCTGGGAATGATCGTAGTGCTTCCCAACGATGGAGAGAATTTCCTGTATCGACTCCAAGACCTGCGGATGGAACTCATGCAGCTGGCTCTCCACGCGATCGGTGGCAGCGACTGCTCGTTCAAAGTCGGACCGAGCTTGCTCGTGGTGCGTCTTCACCTCGTTGTGCATCTCCTCTATCTTGGTGTAGGACTCGCCGACCTTCTCGAAGAAAGTCTTTGTGTCCAAGCTGATGCGTTCACACGTTTCGTTGACGCTATCGCCCATGGCACCAATGACGAGCTTTATGTCTTCGGCAAGGGCCTTGGTGGTTATGATAGCTTCCAGGTGCGAGTTGTCTCGTTCCTCGGTTTCGGTGAACTTCGAGCCAATTGAAGTGTGGACTTCATCATACTTGGCCATGACTTCGCCGAGTTTCTCGTCAATTTTTGCACCTAGCTCTACCATGATGGCTGCTCGAACCTCATCATGTTTGACCAGGACAGCGGCGTCACGTTCCTCCATTTCAAGCTTGCTCGCATCTTGTTCACCGCGAACGCGCTCGAATTCCCGGTTGATGAGTTCTGTGAGTTCGTGAATGCTTTCTACGGTCGTAAAACTTTCAGCAGAAGCAGCCAAGCCTTCCAAGAGTTGCTTCAGCTCGGAAAGTCCCTCGGAACTGCCATCCAGCTTGCTCTTGAGCTCGTCGCCGAGTCCTTCGACCACGGCTCTCGCCTCATCAATCTTCTCCGCAAGCCCAGCGTGTTCGACCTTTCTGGCTTCGAATCCTTGCGCTGTCAACTCGTTTTCGGCTCCTACTTTCTCTCTGAAGTCAGTCACGAGCATTGACAGGTCCTGGATGTCGGTCTTTGTTGGCAGTGTCTCAACGTCGGGAAGCTTCAGCTCTTCCACCAGAGTCTTCACCTCGAATATCATGGCTTCCACTGTTTGCAAATCCGATTTGACGAGCTTCTCAGCGTCAGGTTCACCTTCCGAACCTTTGCTCTTGAGCTCATCAAAAGCGATCCACATATCCTTCAAAAGAGTCTCCAGAGTACCAATCTCTGACTTGGTTGGTCCTTCGGCTTCTAGGCGAGCAGAAAGCTCAGCGATCGCTTCCTTTGTCTCGTGGACGATGACTTCGAGGCTACCCAGCTGCTCCGCCTTAGCGATTTCGTCTGGAGCAGGAAATTTCAACTCATCAAGCTGGGATTTCGTGTTTCGCAGTAGCGTTTCAATGGCGTCCGTATCCTCCTTCTTCGCTGTCAAGTCATCCACGGGATTTTCCCGAGCTACAATACCGGCTACGGAGCTTTGGAGTTCGTGTAGGCCCGCGATTACCTCGTCCAGATGCTCTTTTTTCAGGGCATCTTCCGACGGTTCCGGTGCACGCGGAGCAGACTCTATGGCATCGACCTTGACCTGTAGCTCGGTGATGAGGGTTTTGAGGGCTTCGATGTCGCTGCTAATATTCGACTCATTTGCGAGCATTAATTCCCCGCCTCTGGTAGCTTCAGGCTCCCTTGACTCATCCTGTGACTGACGCAATGATTCTACATCCGCCTTCAGGCTGCTGAGTCCTTCTTTCAGAGTATCGAGGAGTTCGGAATGATCAAACTGCTCAGGCCTGTCGAGAAGCTTGGACAGGTCACCCCGAATCGTAGCCACGCCGTCATTGAGAACCTCGATAACTTCACCTGTTGAGAATGACACAGTGTCTCCGCTATCTTTAGGTTGGTTGTTCTCCTCACGAAACGCTTCAAGGCTTTCACGGAGCGCCGCGACGATCTCGTCCTTGTCGGACTTTGGCTGTGCGGGAACAAGACTCGTGGTCATAGTCTCACGAATGCTATCGAACTCTTCCTTGATGACTTTGGTGATGTCGTCTGCGCTTGGGGTCTTCTGGCTTTCCGAGACATCGCGAATGGCGTCGAGAATCTCATCTTTGTCGCTGGAGACATTGGTGCGAAGAAGGAGAGAGCTCAAGGTTTGCCGAAGGTGCTCAAATTCCTTCTCCATAGCATCAAGGAGTTCTGGAGTGTCCGGATTTCCCCCTCGGCTGTTGGCTAGGGCAGCATCCGCGATGGTCTTTTCCATGTCGGCGTGGAGCAATCGAAATCCTTCCTTGACCGTATCCATGATTTCATGTTTGCCGGAGGCTTCCACGGCAGCTGCAGCGTATCCTTCGACCTCTTGTTTCACAGCAGCTAGGCCGTCCTTGATTGCTTCGAGCACCTGCTCCGTGTCTTTCTCGCCGGCAGGAGCGTGCTGTTGGAAATTGTCTTTGATTTCCTGAACGAGCTCCTGGAAACGTTCCAAAGCCTGCTCCCCGGCGTTGAGGTTCATTGAGCTCAGGACCTCTTGAAGGCCGGCCGAGATTGCCTCCATCAAATCCTCCTTATTGAGCTCAATCTCCCTGATCATCGAGTTTTGGCTCTCCAGGCCCTCTGCAATTGCGGCCAAGATTTCTTCGCGCGAAATATCTGGCTCGGCCTTCGTACTAATGGCTGAGTTATGGGCAGCAAACGCATCATTTATCGCGTTGACGACATCGTCCTTGGTGATGTGGATTGGCTCTGTTCCTTTGGCCGCGTTGAAATGGGTCTCCAGCCCTTCCGACAGGGCAGTCAATATCTCGTCGCGACCAAGTCCCGAATCTAAACTTTCTCTGGTCAGAGCGCTTTGAGAGGCAAATGATTCGGTGACTGCCTCAAGTATTTCGTCCCGTACAGCAGCCAAGTGTTCGTGGCGAAGGTGCCGATCAGCAGTCTGCTGAGAGTGTTCTTCCAGACATTCACGTATGGTCTGGGCGATTTCGTCTTTTGTAACTGTTGGAGGTTGCTCGAAACTCTGAACTCCAGCCTGAACAGCGGCCAAAACTTGATCATAAGTCACGGCTTGTTCATGCTGCGGCTGATATGCCCTGAGCCCTTCGCTCAAGCACTCCAGAATCTCGTCGCGTTCAAGACCAAAATTCTGAAGTTCAATTTCGGGCTTGTACGTCTCCCAAGCCTCCCTGACAGTTTCCAGTATCTCGTCTTTCTGAAGACCGGGTTCCTGATGGGGCCGTGACATGGCATGCTCTTCCATGACTCTCTTCACAATGGAGTAGATCTCGGCGCCATCCATTGCTGATCGAAACTCCGACAACGCTGAGGCATGTTGTCTATGCTCATTCATAATGTGTGATAGTTGGTTCTTCAGCTCTTGAAGACTGTGCTCGACGATGGTAGCGATCTCGTCTTTGCTGGGCGCCTTGGGTTCGTCGTCCCCTGCAGAGCGAATATTCTCTATTTCCTCAAGCTTTCGGGCAAGGTCTCGTCCCATGCCCAAAACTTGACCTCGCAATTCTCGGACCAGCGCTTTGACTTCATTGGTCATCCCACCGCCTTCAACGACACTGGTCTTTACGCGCTGCATTATTGCCAGCATTTCCTCTGCGATGGAATTGTCTAGCTGCTGGTTTGGGCGCTCGGCGACGGGACCACTCTCATTCTGGATGATTTCCATGTCCGGTCCATATGCTTGCTCGGGATCCATAGCCTTTGAATCAGTAGCATTGAAACTGGCTCCCCTCTGCGGCGGGACAGCCCTTGAGCGGACCAAGGCTTTGCTTTCCGAGCCCTCTTTCACCAGATTAAGGATTTCTTCGAGCATCTTTACGATAGGGCTGTCCGATTGCCTGTCAGAAGAGTCTTCCAAGGGCCGTGATTTGATCTCATCGACGAGGTCCAAGAGCTTCTCTTGGCCTTCCTTGGTGGCCATTTCTCGCAGGACTTTCTCCAGCAATGCTATGCTGGCTGATCCGTCAGATATGGGAGTAGGGGACGCGCATAGTTCACGTTCCATTGCTGCAGCGAAGGGGTTAGGACTGGGCATCCGTTGTGCAGAAAAACTCTTCCTCGAAGAACGAGGAGAACTATCCGATTCCCTGTTGTTAATATTCTGGTCAGAGCCTAGGAGAGAACTGAAATCCCACCTTGTGGTAACATCAGGGTCTAGGAGCTTTGCAGCCAAACTTGAGGACAGGTCGCGGAGACTTTTCCGAATATCTTCGTCTCGAGCGTTAGTGGCGGCTTTGAGACTTATCAAGTCGGTTGCATTATCTTTACTTCGTCGGCTCAACTGAGCCATTTCACGTTGGAGATTACTGGCAATGTCCGTGAGACTGATGATTTGGGTTGACAGAGTTTCGAGACTGTGGGCGCTTGGACGTTTTGGTGTTGTAAAAGGGTCGGATTCGCCATGCTTAGGCTGAGGTTCGCCCTCATCAGGCAGCTGCATATTCTGAAGAGCCAACATCGTGGCAGAAGGTGGGGTGCTCTCTCCGAGAATAGGTTTGGAGAGGTACCGATTTGAGATTAGAAGGTTTGGGGTATCCTTGTCTGAATCTTTGTCCGAGGTACCAGTTGACTTCGTTGGGCTCTTCTCTTCTGGCCGAGTTGTGGAGTCCATAATTGATGCTCGTAGAGGTCTTTCCGGAGACCTGCTCTCTAGGTAGTTCAGAAACTCGGACCGGGTGTCAGCGTTCTGCAAAGATTGCATCCGCTTGTGAAATTGCCCTTTGATGAGCGACTTTTCTGGCGAAGACTTTGATGGCATTGGATTCGTTGTGTATGGGCTGGGTATGTTTTCTCTCATCTTCTCTGCAAAATTCGCTGCCACCGCTTGGATATTTGGTGAGACATTGCCTTTTGTCGCAGGACTGGTAGAACCTGGGTTCAATGGCAGCGGCGGAGGTGCCCGTTCGGGATCCGAGCTGTCCCACCTTCATTACCACAAGATTAGCTGTCGATTGCAGACAATTCCCCTTGCGCTTTCAAAAGAGTGACTCACATAGGCACTGACTGGTGTCTGAGAACCAGCTCCCGATCACGGGAAGCATCGCGAGTATGAGACGACGGCATAGCGCAGGGTCCAGAGGTTACTCGTGATAAGTGGGATGAGTGGGTTAAGTGAGTTAAGTGGGTATCTTCGTAGATGCTTGCAAGAAATGAGATGTGTATCAGAATGAGAATTGCTCGGAATGCGCGAAGGGTCTGATCGTCAAATTTGAGGTCGTAAGGGCATATCAGATCATAAGAACAATAAGCAAGAAGTTAAGGAAGCAAGACCAAAATCAAAAACTGCGCTTGCTGCAAGTACGGAAACAGCAGGGTAAACAATGAAGACAAAGGGACAATGCAATGTGCGATGGGGGTTGAAGGCACGCAGAGGAGCAACTCTAAATTCTAGATACCTTTCGAAGAGGAGACAATCAATCACTTTTTAAGTAGCAGATTAAAGAAAACATGGAAGTGGAGTTGGCGCTGGTGCTGAGAAACAACGGTAGCTCATGGGGCATCGATCGCAACCCGGCCCAATCTGCGCTGTACACATCAAAGCTCCGTTGCCCGGCTTCATAGCAACCAGCGCCTTTGCCGTTGTCTAGTAAACAAAGCATGACGACGTCCATCTGCCAGCGGTGAGAAGTTTGTCCGGGAAGAGCGGGAGCTAGTCCCTTTGGAGAAATATCCCCAAAGCAGTCTAGCTGCGGCTGGTCGGTAAGCTGGCCAATGGGATCGGGGCACACAATTGTTCCATCTTGCCCTGAGCCCTCCCCTGCACTACTCTCAAGCGAAAAAAAGAACGTCGAACGCGGGAGACTCTTGATAACACGACCGAAGCACAATCGACAACAACCCCATCGACCTTGCGCTCCGCTCACCATGAAGTGTTAGTTGAATGCCGTTTCTTCTCGAGTTCTCAATTATTCGAATATCAGTTCATACTGACCGGATGGTGAAATAGTCATGAAAGTGGGCCGTGTGGCCATCATCACCCGTGGCCGTTACGCCGGTAAGAAGGTACGACAAGCCTTTTCTTTTTCCTACATGTCCTAGGGGGGAAATCTGGATGAATGATCTGGTTCGGAACTTTTCGATGGTCGATTTTGAGAGGGAGGGAGGGAGACGTTCTGGACGAATTGGGGGCGGGAGATCGATTTGGAATGGGATCAAGATTGGACATTGAGAAGGATGTGCTGACAAGGGACCTTTTCGCGAAATCACAGGTCGTCATTGTCCAGCCTAACGACACTGGCTCCAAGGCGCACCCCTTCCCCTACGCCATCGTCGCCGGTATCGAGCGCTACCCTCTCAAGGTCACCCGCCGCATGGGCAAGAAAATGGTCGAGAAGCGCAGCCGCATCAAGCCTTTCATCAAGGTCGTCAACTACAACCACTTGATGCCCACCCGTTACACTCTTGAGCTTGAGGGTCTCAAGGGTGCCGTCAGCCAGGAGACCTTCAAGGAAGTCTCCACACGCGAGGACGCCAAGAAGACCGTCAAGAAGGCCCTCGAGGACAGATACACCAGCGGCAAGAACAGATGGTTCTTCACTCCTCTGCGTACGTGCAATCCTTGCGTATTATCACTTGGAGTGAGATAGTTGTGTGCTGATTATGGTCTCTACACAGGTTTCTAAACGGGGTATTTTGGGGCGTTTTGTCGTTTGAGCGCGCAAGGTTCTAGATGAGGCAAACGGAGGGAAGAAAAAAGGGCATCGAGTACATTCGGTTCATGAGCATGGCATCAAACGAAAGAAGTATACCATAGCTGGATGCGGAACTTGGAATGTATCGATGCACAGGTCCAAGACTTGGCCATGTTTCTTTTATGAGGGCGGCCATCCAGAACTGGCGCCCGTCCTGAAATGAAAATATGAACAAATTCAATTCTCTTCTGTTGTCTCGATGTCTCGATTCTTGGGCATAATCATTGCAGTTCTCGGTTCATTTGCAGCAGGTTTACTAACAGATATCCAATTTGCTTACCGCTGCGAACGAAGATTGTCCCACGCTCGACTTGGCTTAATGTGTCAGCAGTGGTCCTTCCAACTTTGTACATTCCGAAATCCCGCGCCAGACCCTGACGATCTATTAGCCCAGATTGAAACCTCATTAACCTTAGTTCAAACAAGCCCTCGGTTAATCTCTCGTGATTTCAACAGCTCAGCAAATTGTTTTCAGTACAGTTGCCACGCCTCGGAAACAAGTAGAGACAAGCCTCAAAGATCCGAGGATACAGCTACCCTTGCCGCACAGTAACAGTAGGCGCATACCGTTCGAAGGATATGATCTGTGGCACAGCTCTGTGTCAAACTCGACGATACATGCGAGGATCCTCGCATTGCCTCGTCCGGGGTCCAGTCATACGGCTGTATTTCGCGGTTTCTAACCCATGGCGAACTCTTTCCGGGTCCATGTAAACTAGCTGCGATGGTACATTATAACCCATGTCGGGTACATTTGCTCTTTTTTGCGACGATCGTCCAAGGTCGTCTAGTGTTGCGAACGGGGTCCACCTGAGGCAAATTTTAATCCCATATACGCATGTCGGTTGGGTGATTTTCGAGATTACGGCTTCACCTACACACATGCCATGCCAACCATATTTAAGGCAATACTCAATGGAACAACATACCTATAACGCAAGAACATTGTTCAGTAGATTCCATTTACATGGTAGATGAGATCATTTTAGGCTCGCCACTCAACCTCTTATGATTTGCATCACTTGCATATGGATGGTTGAATATATATATCGATTGGTCAGGGAAACACCCCACGGCTCAGCAAGGCTCGTGGAGTTTGTCTTTGACCTCAAGTACCACGAATTAACCCAATTGAAACATTGGCTTTGGTCGCCAATCCCACCCCACAGTTTAGATAGGCTATGCAATAGCTTTCTGAACGTCGCAGCGCAAGCATTATTTGCCGTTACTGGACTGTTAACGGAGCGGGGACTAAAGGGTTTAGGAATAGCGCCAGGACATATTTCTATACAATTGTCATGACCGAAGAGGCGCAACAAAAGTACGGAGCACGACGACAGTCGAAACGACAGCATTTGGACTGGGTTGACGCAACAGAATGGAGATGCTGATTGACGCTCAGGCCGACCGATGAATCGAGCTAAAAGAACTTTACAGACGGGAAGAATCAATCAAATCGCTGGCAGGCTAACGGATCAGGCGTAAACGAATCACAGTTCTTCTCTTTGCAGAGAATTTTTTCGAAGAGGGCGCTACATGTTTCCTGGATGAGAACTTAATGAGATGCAAAGACATCCGGTGCCTTCTGTTAGTTACTGATAAGCTCCTCGTTTACCCCAGTTCAATGAAGGACAGTACCTTAGTGATGATGCATAATAATGATTATGCAGAAGGGATATCAATATATGATGCTGTCTTAATCCTTCGACTAAGTACCTATCCATGCTGTATACATTTGATAGCTTTATTGGGAAACCTGATAGCACTACTGGGCCTACTGGGCCTCATCTCCCAGCCTTTTAGCGATTGACCCACTATCACATGCTGCAAACCATCAAACCTTAGGTAGTGTCCTTCAATGGTGTCATTACACGTAACTAAATAGGACAGTTGATATGAATTCTTTGGCAAATGCTAAGGTACCTATTGTCTATTGATGTGCAACGTATGGATGGAAGGTATCGTCTTTAACCTTTTTTCAAGTGTGTAGAGTTCCAAGCGCCTTTGCCACACTACGGCAGTACTGATAACGAAAGCCAAGGCACAGGAACTGATAATCCGAGACTTTTTATCATGTTTCAGTGCTCAAATGGATCGATGACATGCTTAACGCTTCGGCCCAATGATTCGATCAATGGAAAAGCAAAAGCGGGTGGCAGAGAGGACTGAACGTCGAGGACCCCCCTGGCCGGAACGTTTCTAGTACTGTTTGCCCTCCCCTGTCAAATTAGATGCAGATTATCGGGCACAGAGACACGAATGATTTAAGACGAAATTCTCGGGTTCGGAGAACTCGACGGAAAGCTACTGGGGGTTCCAGGCCCTCTTCCGATGATACGACGATGACGGTAGGAGCACTGATAATGAGGTTATACACTTTCACCAACGGGAGCCCCTCCTTGGCGTCTGCTTTCAGCAATCAGGGCCCGCTATCACATGCAAAGTCAAGCTGCTACTGCTGCATAAGGAAATTAGGACAAAATAGGTACCTACTATAGAATGGGCGAAGAAATCGACAGGGAGGGAAGCTACTACTCCGTACAACACCTATCTACCATGCCATGACTGATTTTAGTATCGAGCGAAGGCAAATACTAACTCTATAAATACAGGAGAGGTAGGTACCTTAGTTTAGACTGACTGATTAACTGACATGTGCTGAAGTTCCTCCTCCTGTAATCTATATAGTCATCCAGATCCTCCTACACTTCTTATCTCCATTACCATTCCCACCACTCTCAAGCACCTACCTTTATCTCCCCCTCGTCCTAAGTAGCTTCTTACTTCGTGACCTCCCTCGGTGGATATATCCTCCCACTAAGGACTCCACAGCTCACTTCCTGAAGGTATGTTGTATCCACCTCATCTACCATCCTCTTTTTGCTAATTTACATTTCTTGTATAATAGACTCTATGCCTCACGCAGAGAACGGAACAATGGGTGAGCCTTCTATCAACGGCGAGAAGGTCCATTCTCACTTCCTCGATGTAAGTTCCCTCGAGATGCCTGCTTGATTGCGTGACAGTTGTCCGTGTAACATGTTACTGATCACAATGCGTCGTAGCACCTTACCTCGTACCCTGTCGTTTCTGATTCGATCACCGTCTTCAGAAGCAACAAATATGGTGCCAAGTCCTTGGAGTATGCCGACCAAGGCTACGTCCGCATCGCCAAACCGTTACTTCCCTACCTGTCGAAGCCCTACGGTTACGTCGCGCCGTATGTTGCTCGGGTAGATAGCCTCGGAGATCAAGGATTGACCAAGCTCGACACGTCGTTCCCCATCATCAAGGAGGACACAGATAAGATAAAAGGAACGATCTACGATACAGCTTTCTTCCCCGTGCGTCTGGCTGGTGACGTCAAAAGCCATGTCTTCGAGACGTTTGGATCGGAATACAAGAAGTGCGGCGGTGACGGAATGGTTGCAGGCGGCAAGGCTGCCATCAGCACCAGCCTGATCCTATCTCAAGAATCTTTGACCTATATCAGCTCGTTCCTTCAAACGAAGAAAACTCAGGCCAAGGAGGCCGTCAATGACAAAACCAATTAAGCGAATATCGTGGTGATACATGGTCACTCTTACTTCTGCTTCCTTTTCTTCTTCCTGAACTGTGGTCTCCTTTCGCCAAGATGTGTTTCCTTTTCTGTCTGTGAGAGACAAAATGCTTCTCTTTAATTCATTGTTCGTATGTTACTCTGGTTCACGTTTGGATACTCCTGGTGGGATTGTTTGTATCAGTCACAATTAGATATTTATATATTCTGATGAACACCACTCAAAACTCCAAAGCTAATCCAAAGCATAAGCGCCTGCTTGAACTGCAGTGCTCATTGTCAAGACATCACAGTTTTCAACACCAGTTCCCACAGAAGGGCAATGGATACATACGTCATGTCATTTTGGGATGCATCTACACTGAGAACAGACACATGCAGCCAGCACAGCTGTATTAGAGCTAAAGGCAGCATACCAATTGATTAATGTGAAGATCCAGTGTTCATCATCTACCTCTTGTCCCTCTTTTTTTCTTTCTTTTTTTTTTAATTTTTTTTTTTTTATTAATATAAAGGTTATGGGCGCTTGCATGTGATTTCAACATATAGATAGTGGAGGCCAAGAAAACGGAAAGGTTATTGTTACCCGAAGCGGATAAATCACGCCTGGTCCCACTATCAAAGTGACGGCGCGTCAAACGCGTCTGGCCAATCTTCACAGTGTCAGGAAACTGCCGAAACTGCCTAATTACATTGCGATGCGATATGACTTACTGACTACGGAGTAGTCCGCCGAGAATTATCTGCGTCTTCATCGCTATTCATCAATATTTTACATCCGCACCCTCGCCATGCCTCTAGTTCGCAAACGCCGAGCTGTGAGTCGCTTGCCACTTCATGACCAATCTGTTGCCAGACTAAACCAGAGACCAAACGTAGGAACAACAGCTCGAATCTGACAATCATGATGAAGTTTCAACTCCGGTTCCAGGCCCGGTCTCTACAGGGAATGCTCGTCGCCGTCTCAGACGCACGTCAGGCTCGGAAAGCGACGACGACGCCAACCCGGACGACACTCGCGCCCCGAGTTCTATGGATGTTATGGTTAAGAAGCTGGTCCGGCTAGCGCTGGCGAGTGAGCTCTCGCGGCAACCGATCCGCCGAACAGATATAAGCACAAAGGTCTTGGGGGAACAGGGGTCACGCCAGTTCAAACTGGTCTTCGAGATGGCGCAGAAGACATTACGAGAGACGTTTGGGATGCAATTGGCCGAGTTGCCGGGGAAGGAGAAGGTGACTATCCAACAACGAAGAGGTACGTGGCATTGATTACAAGGACAGCCAGATGACAAGAATGTTCTGACCCCGAACTAGCCGCCCAAAAAGTCGACAGGCCCTCGTCCACAAACAAATCCTGGATTCTTACGAGTACCCTTCCTCTTGCGTATAGAAAGCCCGAGATCCTTCCACCGACAAGAGCGCCCCTGGAAGGCACCTATACCGGGCTGTATTCCTTCATCATTGCCGTGATCCTGCTCAATGGTGGTTCCTTGCCGGAGCAGAAACTCGAGCGCTACCTCAAGCGTGCCAATGCTGACACGTACACGCCCATCGATCGTACGGACCGGTTTCTCCAGCGTCTATGCAAAGAGGGATATCTCATCCGTAATCGGGAGATGGACGGCGGAGAAGAAATCATCGAGTACATGGTCGGGCCGCGCGGTAAGATCGAGGTGGGCGTTCAGGGAGTGGCCGGGTTGGTGCGGGAAGTCTATGGTCGTCAGGGCGCTGTTGAAGGGGACGATTCCACGCCTGCGGAGCGAGCGCAGATGGAGGAATTCGAGTCGCGGCTGGCTCGGAGTCTAGGTATCAGGCGATCTGGGGCTCGGGTGGCTGATAATCAAGACGAAAGCGGAGATGAGGCACCAGAGCGAAGTCGAAGACGTCGCGGTGCTGGTTCTGATGACGAGGCAGACGACGACAGTGATGGTTAAGTTTGAGTGGCTCCGAGTTTGGCCTGTTATTCGTGTGCTCGTTATTATCTATGATAAATATGATACCCTCGATTGACTGTTTAAGTATACAAAATAAGAAATTATAGTTTCTGTATAGCCTACTGGTGTTCGCAGTAGGTGGGAGCATCTTCAACAGAAATATATATTCTCGACGCGTTGATCATATTCGGCACAATGCTCATTGCACATCCACCTTGCTAGCTAAATGATCTGCACCAATGTCTTCTAATACTGGCGGTATCACCTGTCTTCGCATTTTTCATCATGCTCAGCGTACATGGTAAGAGGATACCACATTTCCATCGATATAGTCAGAGGAAGAATACATTGGAATGCAAGCTCATGGGCTGTGATTTATGATTTACAGTACATCAAAGCAGCTGCATCTAGTAACAACATGAACGAGAACGCTCAACAGCATACAATTGAATAATCTATTGACCCAAAATGTATAGAGAGATATAGTCATAAGGTCGTATACCCGGAAAGAGTCAGCCATCGCCGTCAATGATCTACCTGCCCTACTCGCTGTCACTGGCACTATCATGTACCGACCCATTATCCCCCGTGTCCCGAAGACCCTCGGCCAGAATATATTCAGCCTGCTGTAGGGCGGATTTGATCTTTTGGTTGTTGTAGACCAGCTCAACGGGCTTCTGGCCGTGCTTGTTCCGTACGCGCGGATCGCAGCCAGCTTCGCACATCATTTTGATCATTCCGAGACCAAGCTCGGGGTCCTTTTCGTTGGCGAAGCGCACGGCGCAGTGGAGGGGGGTGTCTTTGTCGAGGCGGGTGAGGGGGTCACATTCGAAGTATTGGATGTCGAAGAGGACGTCCATTGTATCATCTGCCAAAGCAGATCATTATTAGTCTATATTGACATATATTGGATAGCGGATTGCACGGGGATCGCCTGGACCTACAGCTTCCGTACATCGCACAGATGTGCAGGGCATGGTTCCCCAATGCATCTGTCACGCTGTTGAAAAACTCCGCGACCTCTTCGTTCGATTTATCGCTCATTGTTTCCATGACCTGCTCGATCAGGTGAGGCTGGTCTCGGCGGCATGCCTCGACGACCAGTTCGCGGGGTGACGCGCCCTATCTGGTCAGTTCCTCAACTCACGATAGCTGGAAACATCACTCACTTCGTCCGCCATTTTGCTGAGTACGAAATAAAAATTGGGCTGTAAAAATGTCCAGTACCAGTGAGGATGATTTCAGATTTTGATATCCTTCTCACAAAACTGTTGCGGTGTGGCCTGGTGGTATTATGCGGGGTAGAATTGGAAGCTGTACGAAATAGGACTGTATAGGAGGCTGTTACGGCTGATCAGAGCAACAACCGCAAATCAGAAGACAGAAGAGGGATAACGAATTATGGTCTACAAGCTCGTCTTTGGGATCCTAAAGGTCTAATAGAATCTAGTGTAAAGGAAATTATCTAGACATTGAAGATTGAAGTCTCCTAAGATTTCCAGTTCTGCTGTTCCTTATCTATTTAGTGATACTCTTTAGAGAGAGGTCCATCAACTCAGGTACCTCGTACCTTATCCAGGAATTGCTATCTACAAGGTGCTGCCTGATAACCGCTCGGATGATCTATTGTCCGTTCCGCTGCATGTGCCCCGCGTCCAATCGGCGGCTGTCATTGTTATTTTGCATACAGGCGCGCGGCAAAGACTAAATTCCTCTCCGCCAACGACGTCGTCGCTTCAAGGCGTACGCCAGAAGCAGCTGCTCGATTATTGTTGAGACCTGAAGCCCTTGCCGTGAAATTGTCGCACAGGAGCAGGATAGTTTGCGGAGTACATTACTCGTCTGAAACAGTGTATACCAACCTATTGTCAAATTCCTAGCGAAAGGCTCCAAGATGTTGACATGTGAGTTGAATACCCCGCCAGCTTGATAGCAGCTCGGTAGAAAGATATGAGACTGACTTAAGCTGTTCACCTTGCCAGTTTGCCCCAATTGCGGCAATTCTCTGACCATTTCACGCGGCGAGCCAACTCGAGAGTATCCCCTCGGCGTCAACCGATTCGAATGCCGGACATGTCCCTATCAGCATCTGCTGAAGCACGGTAGACAGGAGAAGACCACCATGAAACAGAAGGAGGTGGAAGACGTCTTTGGAGGGAAGGAGGAGTTTGCGAATGCCGACAGCATGGCCAGTAAGTACTGGATGGTTACAATATGAGGTTTTGAGCTTTGCAGTGGAGGCTAACACGGGTGGTGTTTGTTCTGCGTTACAGCCCAGTGTCCCGCTGAAGACTGCAATGGCGATCGTGCATACTTCTTCCAGCTGCAGATTCGGAGTGCGGATGAACCTATGACTACATTCCTCAAGGTGAGTGTTTCCGTTCCCGCAGTCATGCTGCCAGCTGCATCATGCGCAGTGCTAACTGCATAGAATAGTGTACTACATGCGGTGCGCGGTGGAGAGAAAATTGATCATCGCCGTCGAGTGAGGGTGATGATAGCAATAATTGTGCTAAGCGCACTGCTCAATTGACTCATAGACTGATGACGAGGCGAATATGGAGCAAGGAAAAAGGCGCTAATTTTTTTTTCTGTCGTTTATTGAGCTTGCAGCAGTTGGGTGATTCGTTGTGCATAGACTGAAGCTTCAGAGATACCCCTCATTGTCGATTATCTACACGTGTAGCTGTTGATTATCTAGGCTCTCGACTATTCGGATTAGCCGCACCTTTTTTTACTTTCTGCTCTTGTTCTGAAATTCTTACCGCCTTTCTTTTCTTAGCAGCCACATATCATAATCATTGAATCTGGATTGGCTAAATTACGTAGCTTCGTGTGATCTACCAACTTTCAAGTGACTCAAAGAGGACCATTTTGGGAGTCCGACAAATCTAATTCAGTTCAACCAACTAGCCGATGAGGGGCATCTGCGCAAGGCTGTGACTCAAAATGGTTGGCGGAAACAATAATACAGCTCCCTAGCAACTGTATCGATAGTGGCGAGGTAAAAAAAAAAAATTCTTTCCTTTCTTGTTAATGTATCGTCTGTACTCAGAGTAGACTAGATAGGCTTCCTTTTTGCCATGGCGACAGTGAAAATCCTAATTGTGGGTCAAAGAGGGGCGCCACTCGGCCGGGCCACCGTGTGCTGCCCATTAACAGGCAAATAGAGACCATGAGCTGCCGCGGGGTTCTGTTACAAACATGGAAATCAAGCCCCTCGCTCGTAGTAGACTATATACTGCGTCGTAGTGTGTGGTACGTTGTAGTAGTAGATAGACAGGTTGTACCCCCTGCGTTGATGCCCAGTTTTCCAGTCCGAAATCCACTATAGACATTGGGAAAATAGGTAGGTACAGTGTAAAACAGTAGAGGGAGGAAAAAATTTTCTCGCTCCCTCCTTTCTTTGCTTGTAAAAAAAGATAGTGGATCCAGACTCGGAGCGCCGAAAGGACATGAACCAAGGAAAGGCAGGATCTCCCACCAGACAACAGCGCGAAAAATCTGAACGAAACAGCCCAACCAACTTGACAGTCCGCCGCCTGTGAAGATTTTGCGCTGGTCCCGCACCATCAGAGTGGGGCATTTACCCCTCCATGCCCAATGATAACAGCGGCTCGCCAAGGGTTTGAGCCCGCCTCTTAGTCGTTTTCTCGCTTGACCCCTCCATATAAGGATTTCCCCTCCTCCCCTCCCACAAAATTTTTCTTCTCTTCCCTCCTCGTCCGCTTCAGTACGTATATCTTCCCCTTCTTCCTATTCCGTCCTCTTCCTTTCTTTCATCTTTTCAACTAACATCTTCGCTCAGTACCTCTACGCATACTAGCCGTAGTACCTGAGCAATTTCCACAGAACTTCTCTAGTATCTTACAAAGAACTACAAGGTTCAAACCTAACCGTCAAAATGGGGTGAGTGAAAAGCCTTGTCCAAGTCGGTCCGTCATCAGACTGAGTTGGCTAACTTCTTATCTTCTCTCTACAGTAAGGAAGGCAAGACTCACATCAACATCGTCGTTATCGGCCACGTCGATTCCGGCAAGTCGACCACCACCGGTCACATGATCTACAAGTGCGGTGGTATCGACCAGCGTACTATTGAGAAGTTCGAGAAGGAAGCCGCCGAACTCGGCAAGGGTTCCTTCAAGTACGCCTGGGTTCTTGACAAGCTCAAGTCCGAGCGTGAGCGTGGTATCACCATCGACATTGCCCTCTGGAAGTTCCAGACTCCCAAGTATGAGGTCACCGTCATTGGTAAGCTTGACTCGTCCCGACGTGTTGTGATACTATAGCTAACACTATCTCAAGATGCCCCCGGTCACCGTGACTTCATCAAGAACATGATCACTGGTACCTCCCAGGCTGACTGCGCTATCCTCATCATTGCCTCCGGTACTGGTGAGTTCGAGGCTGGTATCTCCAAGGATGGCCAGACCCGTGAGCACGCTCTGCTTGCTTTCACCCTCGGTGTCAAGCAGCTCATCGTTGCCCTCAACAAGATGGACACCTGCAAGTGGTCCGAGGATCGTTACAACGAAATTGTCAAGGAAACCTCCAACTTCATCAAGAAGGTCGGCTACAACCCCAAGGCCGTTCCCTTCGTCCCCATCTCCGGTTTCAACGGTGACAACATGCTTGAGCCCTCCCCCAACTGCCCCTGGTACAAGGGATGGGAGAAGGAGACCAAGGCCGGCAAGGTCACTGGTAAGACACTCATCGAGGCCATCGACGCCATTGAGCCTCCCGTCCGTCCCTCCAACAAGCCCCTCCGTCTTCCCCTCCAGGATGTCTACAAGATCTCTGGTATCGGAACGGTTCCCGTCGGCCGTGTCGAGACTGGTGTCATCAAGCCCGGCATGGTCGTCACCTTCGCCCCCGCCAACGTCACCACTGAAGTCAAGTCCGTCGAGATGCACCACCAGCAGCTCCAGGAGGGTGTCCCCGGTGACAACGTTGGTTTCAACGTCAAGAACGTTTCCGTCAAGGAAGTCCGCCGTGGTAACGTCTGCGGTGACTCCAAGAACGACCCCCCTCTCGGTGCTGCCTCCTTCAACGCCCAGGTCATCGTCCTCAACCACCCCGGTCAGGTCGGCGCTGGTTACGCCCCCGTCCTCGACTGCCACACTGCCCACATTGCTTGCAAGTTCGCTGAGCTCCTTGAGAAGATTGACCGCCGTACCGGAAAGTCTGTTGAGAACAACCCCAAGTTCATCAAGTCCGGTGATGCCGCTATCGTCAAGATGATTCCTTCCAAGCCCATGTGTGTCGAGTCCTTCACCGACTACCCCCCTCTTGGTCGTTTCGCCGTCCGTGATATGCGTCAAACAGTGGCCGTGGGGGTGGTGAAATCGGTTGAAAAGTCCGCCGGTGGTGCCGGTAAGGTCACCAAGGCCGCCCAGAAGGCCACCAAGAAATAGAGGACTGGAGAGTGAAAACTTTGCTTGAACAATCTTCTATGAGATGTCATGAAATGACCTTTTTTTACGATTAAAATGGAATTAGAGTGAATTCATTTTCATGTCTCACATTTTTTGAACCCGTAGGGTGACTATTTTGACACATGTCCGTCGAGTATGTGGTGGGGTACAAGCCCTGTCACCCTCTGTAATTTACCCTGATCTCTGTAAATTACCTTCATCCTCAGGCATCCATTGATTTGTTCCGTATTGTCTATTGTTTCTTTGCCCTGTACTTGATTGTTTCAAACTTGATCTTAACCAGTGAACTACGTCTCTGCAAAGAAACTACGGCGGATGCTTCATGTCATGCTATGACACACAATATAAACAAGAATCTATTTCTATTTGTCCATGTCATCTTGCACGTCATCGCCAGTGTATAGATTGCACACAGTCACCTAACAGGCCAGTAGTCCTTTATCTGTGAAATCCTCAACCCTCTCGTAGATGATTGATGCCAGGCAACTAGAGCAATAAATGACAAAGTTCGGAAAGTTTTGCCGGCGTACTCGATTTATTGAAGCTCTATGCCCGGGTTCGATACAGACGGATTATTCGCTCTACAATAATTACCTGAACTTCATGAAACAGAATCAAACTGTGTCTACGCTATAAAGCGCTGGGAGAGAGTGAGCTGAAGTATGGTGAAGCTATCTACACTGATAACACATGACATGACACTAAGACGACAGGGAGGGAACTTCCAAAAGAGGCTCATAGCGGCTTTCGACTTAACCGTTACCAGGACCTGGTAGCCGGCTTCGTTGAATTCTTGAATGTTTGAGTGCCGCTCCATAGAGGTCTCTGACAGTCAATGTCCGGAGCAGAATGCTGGGGTTCATCAAGAACGGTCTCAAGCTGTTCTGCGCCCTTGATCCGAGACACAGAGATAACAACTTGTTAACTGGAGTTTTGTCTGGTAAAAAAGGTCGACAAGTCCTTGCCCGTTCAGAGCATTTTGGACAGGCCAATCTTCGGAAATCAAATTGTAGCCATCTTACAGAGCCTCCCGATCCTCGAGCTCCTGCAGATAAGGTAGGGCTGGTGTTTGTCATTGTGGTATTAGTCAGTCACAGCATGACCACACCTTTGTGATTAAAACACAGAAAGACTACTCTGTGTTATTTTGGATCAGAGTGATCACCTTTGAGTGTCCCAATTGGTTCAGCTTCAGGTTGGGTAGCACGGACTGCCGCACTGTAAATATACCGTCGTGCAACCTCTAAGGACCATGTGTCCTTCTCAATCAGAGTTGGACTTGCATGGAACTCCGCGGAGTTTCAATTCGACAAAAAAGTCAACTGTACGTACTCCAGCGCTGGGCCGGTGTGAGCTTGGTACAGCTTCTGCAGCTGATATGTGCTGAATGCGTTCGCCCTCGTTATTGTCCGAAATGTCGATGATCTCGTTGTCAGTGGGAATATTTCTGGTGGATCATAATAATCATCCATTGGTTCGTAATGCTCGTTCGAGATGGATTCAGGCGGTCCGTAGTCATCGTCCTGACCATTATCGGGCCAATGCTCAGGGGGTTCGTATTCATCCTCTTCATGTTCGTTGCGAATTGCTGGGACGGATACTGAATGGTGAGGATAGACTCCAGCAAGTAGCATATTGTTGAACGTTTATTGGCAGCCCACAGGGATGATACCAGAGTAGCATTATCATAGTGGTTGTTTTACCCGTGCCACAGGCATCAGCGAGGATGCCGCCCACAACCAGGCTCTGTTCCTGGGTGAGTATCTAACTAGCTTTTGTTATCTGCCAGGGCTTCAGCTGGGTCCCTGGCTAGTTCATCTGGCTTAGCATGAACAGCAGAGGGTTGTGCAGGTCCAGGGCCAAAGCCTGGCATACGCTCTCATACGCGGGTGCTGGTGCCGACAGCGACATGCGACCCTTCACTTCAACTCCAGTCTCCTGGGCCTTGGCAGTGGTTTGGTCCAGCTCAGCGTCATCTGCTTCATTAGCAACCATCCTGATCATCTCATTTGCCTGGCTCGGGGCCGCCAGACAATTGAGGAAGACCTGTGTGTCCGACCTTCCCACTGAGGTGTCGGTGTGTTCGTGCAGAATCAGCTTGCTTTCAAACTGGTCCATAGCCATCATATGCTTATATAGGAGCTCGCGCTCCACTGCTGTCATTATAATGACCTCTTGAGACTTCCAGAGTTTTGCGATCCCTGGAGTTTTCAGATTCTCCAATACAGTTTGCAGTCTGGGGTGGCGTGGATCTCGCAAGTATTGAGTGTCCTTTCTTCATTCATGGTGAGACGCATCACATGGCTCTCCAAAGATTTAGACGGGACCCCGTATGACTTAGCGAAGTGATCCTCTTTCATATTATTGACGAACTGAGAGATCAGAACCTGGCTCATTCATTGGGATGAAGTTTGGTGTTTGGCGCTAACAGGACGACTCGGCTGCATTGTCCATGGAGATTCAGGCCATGTGCATCACACTGGTATGAAGTGAGAAGCACGTTGCAGTCGCTGATGGCAAGACCCCTGCCACTGTGGTCGTCGCTCTCTATCACTATCATGGTCGGAGTTGCTGCCACCATCCGAGTTGTTACTGCCATCATCATCGTCCTCGCTGTTGCCACTGTCATTCGCGGCTGACCCCGTCCTCGTCACTGTCCGAGACCACATGTTCGGCAGATTTAAACTATTCCACATGTTGCATGGGTTCTGGGGGACGTATGTGGTAGGAAGAAGTGGACATTGCCTGGCATTTATTAGTGTGCGTGTGCCTATGATGGAAAAACGACAACTCACGTATGGCTGGTAGGAAAAGGTCATCTTGGTGGACCATCTCTACATGGGTCTCATTTTCTTCATATTCATCATCCTCGCTCTGAATTGCTTGGTCTTGAGTTCTTTCGGCACATGTCGGGCACACTTCAGGATAGAACATGGCCCTGCTATCTGTGCCGTATCGAGGACATGATGAAGTTTGGTGGTCGTCGACGATGCCCACATGTCTCTCCTTGGGAAGGGATAGGAAACGGTCAAAGTAGCCAGATTCAAGATCGATAAACATGATACACCTGCCCCAGTCATCGACAATGAGCCTTTGGAGCTCAATCTCGCGCCGTTCGAGGAAAAGCATGGTTGTCTGAACTTGCTGTTTGACCAGTTTGAAAACCACGTCGAAAACCACGTTGAAGAAGACCTTGACGACGAAGTTGAAGACGATATCGAAGACCCAGACTATATCCCGCAGTCCAGCGACGATGATTGTTGATATATGCGCCTACTGTTACCACATATCTCCCCGCACTCAACAACGAGGACTTGCCCTCCATCTTGAGGACAAGCCCGGGGTTATCATTCGAAATGGCCATGATCTCGTTGTCAGTATCTGGGAATATTTCCTGTGGATCATAATCAACTTGACCAAGGAGACCATTGGCCACCACAATCTCCTCAACTCAATACTTGGGAATTGTCCTCAAGACCACGATCATAGTCCCGCAGAGACGCAAAATCCGGATCCTCTGTATTTGTGTTGGTACTGGTTAGACAACAAACATCAAGACCGGTATTCCTGGCCAAGATACTAATGATTTCAAATGCCTTTCCTGTTTGTTCATCGGTGGGCGCGATGTAGAGGGCATGAGGACCCTCAACATGTGGGATGTTAAAGAGCTCACCCACAACAGCCACAAGACTTAGCAAACAGCTGTCGTCTGTCCCTGAGCCGCTCTTTCGGAAATCTCGTTTGCCCGATCAAAACAAAGCTGATGAACAGTCAGTATCTTGCAGCTGAAAGTGGAGTTCCGGAGACGAACCTTTTCAACGGCGAATCTGCAAATGCAGATCCGAAATACATGTTTGCTTTCGAAATTTCAACGGACCAAAAGACCGACCCAGAGACTGATGAACAGTCAATATCTTCCGTCTGGATGTGACGCTCCGAAGATATACCTTGAGTTTTGAACCTGATATTGAACTCACTGTTTCCAGTGAGGTGAATGGCATGCTGATTGAACAGGTGGATCAATAGCAGGCAATACTTCAATGTAAAGTCAATGAAGAGTATGCTGCAAGAAGATACAGATCATAGAGGATATATACACTTGGTAATTTGGTGGCGTCAAGTTTCTAATACAAAGAATGCAGCAGTTACATGCATCCTTCCAGCTTTAGTACACCACCGGCGGGATTCTCGACACTCTTACTATAAAGTGGCCAGCGTCAATCTTCAGGAATGGGCTTTTAGATGTCTAGCATCGTCTGTAGTGGAAGCGGTAGAATATTCGATATGTGAGGAGTGTCGTCTTCAGCTCAACCACTCTGGAATAGACCGGTCAAGTATATTGCTTTCTAGTGCTACTGGCAACATCTGTAAGATAAAGGACACCATATCTAAGGCAGCATGTCTGACTATGCAGCTCTTTTATTACGATCCCCTCAAACTCTAAGCTATCATCATACCGCAGTAAGCCTTCGCCAGTTCTGATAGAAGAGGAGGATGAACGCGCATTCTTGTAAGCTTTCTGAAGTCGAAAGTGATTTGAAAGCTTTCTTGATATACGGAATTCACAGCTAAAGCATCAAGTTTTATACTATGATGAGAGTCTTCGGCTGCTCATTTCCGTCGTGTCTTGCCGCTCCTCTTCAGTCCACTCGTTCAATGTCCTCCTCCAGTGGTACGGCATTTGGTCCTTCCTCAGATAATAAGAGTAATGGCTACCTGAGCTTGAAAGTCTGTAAAGCCCATTGTTCAGTTCTAGATAAACAGATGCAGAAACAGTAGTGCAGGATGAAGATAAGGTGGACTAGAGAACCTGTCCTTCCGGAGGAGTGTCCAATGAGGATATAAGGCAGCGTGTCATTTCACTGACTCTACAAGATGCGTAGTTATTCTAGCAGTAACATATGGCGTCTTAGACAATCAACTTTCAGGCAACGAGAGAAAGTTATCAAAGGACGTTTGAAAGTTGTCTTCTGAACAAGCTATTCTTCGTTCCCTAGAGTCAGTAAATCCTCCAGATCGCTAAAAAAACTCCAAGATTTACTTAGTTGCATACAGTAGGGACTGATCAATCTACTACGAGTTCTAGCCAACCAGGTTGTGGCCTGCCTTGAGCATGGGATCAGTTGGGAGTTTTATAGGACACAGCACTGTAGAGATTAGGGCTGCTTACAGCTCAATAGCGTTTCGACAACAAGAGTACACTTGGTTGGACGCTGGTTGATATCAACAGGAAGTAAAAATATCAAACAAGCAGTAGCACTCTGATAGTTTTTAGAGAGTGAGTCTCGACATCTACTGCATTATATCACCTCTTTCATGGTGAGCGACATTCGCCATCCAAACATACGTCCCTTTCTTAAAGCTTACATTCACTGCCTGCTTTTATTGTTGGGTTTATTTGATTCACTGACTATATTCACAGGCAGCACTTCAAGCTTAGTGAATATAAGTTCTCCCTTGTAAGTGTAGCAAAAATAGCAACCTCAGAGCTCTACTCCGTCTCCCGTCTCTGCAAATCTTTACCTTTACCCTACCATCGCCGACTATTTACATCTGTTGAGCCCAATTCCTAAACCAAACAACCTATACATCTACTCTAAAGTTACGTGGGGATAGTCTCCTTCATTGACTGCAAGAGTATACCTTTTGAGGCGGCTATGCCAGCAGCGTAGATGCAAGAGGCGGCACAGATTGTTGCTTGGCTGATGCAAAGACATCGCCCTGAGTCTTCCGAGGCCGGAGGTAAGTTTTCATCATTCATCATCAATACTTGTCAGATCATCACACTGACATGCGGTGAGATAACAGGCGGAAGGCAGCAATGTCAGAAGAACGGCTCGCTGCTGTCCGGGAGAGAAGCTGTGCTGCTAGAACATGCCAAGGCAGCGAGGCGAGCTCATAGAAGGGACCAAATGAGAGATTAACCGGCCGAGAAAGCTTTGCTTAACCCCAAGCCAAAGCGCATGGTCCCTACAAAGAACCAGAAACGGAACGTCAGTCAACCCTTTTGTCTTTATGGCTGCATGCCTCTGCTTGTCTTTTTCTCATGTCTCTAGGCACTGAGAACGTTCGAAAGTTATCGATGCTCGGAACAGGGTTCCCTCCTGCACCACATCCCCACCACACGTCCGATCATTGTCGGTTTGGGAGGATGTCTTGACCTTCATATGCTCTCAGTCATGACTATCGTCAAGAACGGCGGATAAGTTATAGGACGGGTCACGATCATCGAGTGCCGTTGATTCAGCAACCATTGTTTCCTATTCTTTGATCACCGCATGATTGCTGGTAATGGGCTGCATGTGGACAATATGGGTGGCTCCTCAAAGGGATCAGGACGGCCAGCCACCCACCCACAAGTACGCAACAATGGCTCAACTGAATATAATCGAGATCATAGCAACGATCGGAATTTGGCTGACAATCTGTTGGACAATACTCTACCAACTGCTACGAAAACTGAAAGGCCCTGTGGAGCAACACTCACACGTTTAAGTCTTCAATGAGGCCGGATACTCGGGTTATAATCACGTTTGAATGGCCAGTCTCTATATGGGCCTCTATGGACAGGTTTGCTTTATATCAAGTCAGCAACATCTCAATTCGGAGGCTTAGCTTCATGTCGTAAACCATATGAGAAACCCGTTTGTCTAGGGTATAGCAACACCCATTGGTTCATCACAGCAGATGCTAATTATTCACAGGGAGAATTATAAGAAATCAGAAGCCCAGAAGGAGAGAAATAGGTCAAAATTGAGGGCCTATTCTGAACAATATCGCATTAAAAATGCAGACAAGATCAAGGGAGATGACAATGACTCTGATGATGCTTCTACGCTATATCATTCGGAAGAAGAATGCAACCCAGTAACGAGGACAACTTGACTCTGAAGCTGCAACGATCACCCTGATTACGACCTCGAATGCCGAGGCACATCTCCACGGAGGTAAAGATGAAGCCACTAGAACGGTCCCAAAAAGCAGCCAAAGAGCTGAAAAGTTTCAAGCGAATGATTACCCGAATAACTAAGGTAGCTCGAATACTATTCTGTCCTGACTGGACAATCGAAATCAAAAGCAGTTTGAATACACCTGGCTAGAGAGAAGTCTATGTATTTACTCATTACTGCAATGGACAATTTCTTCATGAATGTCAAAGAATATCAGCTACCTAATTCACCGAGTCTAACGACGCATGATGGCCGCAGTGGAATACGAAATCTCCTGCCCAGTATATACGTAGCGGTCCCAAATCCGAGCTATTGCTTTCCTCAACCTTTAGTGTACTAGTCTCTTTGACGTTGATCAGGACGGATACTGCCTTGCTTGATCGTTAGGAGGGTGCCAATTTGCTTGCATTCTATCTCTCACGAGCCTACTAAACATAAAAGTGATCATTCAACACCAGCGATTGCTGGGTCATATTCATTTAGCTACCTGGCTATCTCAACCGAGCAATCTCAAACACATGACAGCAACACTTCCAGGGCGACCTCAGAAAGGAAGCAACCGAGCCAAACGGATGTGTGGAATTTCCGTCGCTGTTTCTGTCGTAAAAGATCAAAGCAGTAGCCAATCAACCTCCAGGAAAAACGCATTTGCAGAATGTAGTCTGGCTCATATGGATATCTAACCCATCTATTCCGGATGGTCCGTAAAGTTGACAGATAAAGGAAAAACGGAGAAAGCAAAGCCACTTGGGCCATCAAGCTTATGAAAGCCGGTCGACGGCGAAAGATCATTATTCTCGCCCACAAGGTCTCGTCCACAAGGTCGTCGTAGATGGAGCCAAAGTTTGATCATATCACTTGTAATAGGGTCAACAAAAAGGAGCACCAGGTCTTGAAACACTCCACGGATTGATGGCATGTACAAAACGGAAACAAGGTAGTATATGCAAAAGTTGGGAAAAGAAAAAACAAATAAACTCCAGTGTCATGCATCTTGAGGACGTTATCACATATCAAAATTATCATCAACGTTGAAGATGCCCGGCTCGCCGCCGTCGTTGTTCTTGTGGATGCCACTCATGCGCTGGTCGGTGGAGCTGCCGTGGTGGTGTGCCCGCTGCCACGTCTCCGGATCCTCGTCCATGTGGTCGCTCGGGTCGTGCTTCATGTGGTGATCGATCGAGTTCTCATTGACAAAGGTAAAGCCTTTGAAGTTGGCCTGCATTCCTGGCGACAGTGGCGTCGAGGCGGGCATGAATCCATTAGCCAACGCAGCGGCACGATCATTCAGCGAGGCACTGTTGTCAAGAGCGTTGGTGAACTCGGGATCAAAGTTGGACGTGTCGGTGTCAGACTTGAGCTTGGGCTTGAAGGGCGGGATGACATCTTTGCGGGCGAGCGCCTCCCAGTCGATGTCATGGAAGAACGGGTGCGCCATCAGTTCCTTCGCATCTCCCTTGGCTCCCAGACGATGCTTGGGGTTTCGGTTCAGCAAGCCCTTGACGAAATTCCTACCCTCCGTGCTGAGTGCGTCCCGAGGGAAGCGGACCTTGCCGAACGCGATGTTCTTGTACATCTGCTGGGTATCCTCCGCGTAGAACGGGCTCCACCCGCAGCACATCTCGAAGACCAGGACACCAAGCGACCAAAAGTCGACCATCTTCGTGTACCCTTGCTCATCAAGCAAGACCTCGGGAGCAAGATATTCGGTGGTTCCACAGAACGTGTTTGTGGTGTCGTTCTGCGTGAGATTGGCTTTGGACAGACCAAAGTCGCACAGCGCGATATGTCCATTGGCGTCGAGGAGGATGTTTTCGGGCTTCAGGTCACGATAAACAATATCGTGGTCGTGCAAGTGTTGGAGAGCTAGAATCAATTCAGCAATGTAAAACTTGGCCCGTGCCTCCTGGAAACGCCCTTCTTTTTGCAGGTGCCAGAACAGTTCGCCCCCCGACATGTAATCCGTCACGAGATACAGATCGGTGGGCGTTTGGAAGGAGAATTTGAGGCCAACAATGAAGGGAGAAGCCGCCATGGCGGTCCGAACCAGGATATTGCGTTCGCCTAACGTATGAGCGACCTCTTTCTTCTGGATGATCACCTTCTTCGACAGAACCTTCATGGCGTAGATCCGATGTGTATCTTTCTTCAGGACCTGATACACCTGTCCAAACGTCCCCTTGCCGATGAGCTTCAGAATCTGAAAGTCATTTGGGCCCACCTGCTTCTTCTCCGTCTTCTCAAAGAGCATCTCCAGGTGGATCTCGCCGGAGATCTGAGAATCGCCAGCCCCGCGCGCCGACAATGGGAACCAGCCCTCCAACCGGCTGTGGTCCTCCTTGAGGTTCAGGGACAGCCGTACGTGGCCAAGGAACGCTTCCTGGTTGTTGCGATCATAAACCGAGACATCAATCTCCGACTCTTCTCCAAGAACGTCACTGGTCTGGTTAGCAAGTAATACAAGCGACCGGGCGAGGAAACCTACAAAGTCGCCTCGTGGTTCCAATGCGGATCCGTGACGGGCGATTTCCCCCTGAAATCGTGACCCTCCATTGCGCTGTTGTTGCTGCTCTGGCGGCTCTTCATCGGAATCGCCAGCGGCCGCCCCGCCTCGCGCTCGGACTTCTCTTTTTCCTTCTCTCGGCGCTCGATGGACGCTTCTTCTTCATCCTGGGCACTCTTGGAGATGACCTCGTTCCACTCAAACACGCATACCACATACGGATCAAAGCCTGGTCTGAGACCGCGGGCTTCGGTAATCTTGACGTAGAGTTTTCCCTTAAGGGGGCCGACAGAGGGGCCAGGTTGTTGCTCCGCCTTCGGAGTCTCTGACGGGGAAGGAAACGCATCGTTGAGTTTGCCCGCAATTTCGTCGGCGGACGTAGCCATCTCGTCGGACTGTGGCTGCACCGAGGAAGGGTGCGACGATGATGATGATGACGATGTAACAGGCGGGTTCTTAGAAGTTTCGGACCCTTCGTTGGACATGGCGCGAGGGGTGAGAGGAGGTGTGTTCTTTGGACGAGAAAGATCAGACACGTTTCCAGTTAGCTTCGCGAGGTTCTCAGATGACATGGAGACATGTGGTTTCTCATGGTCAAGTAGGGGAGCTTCCGGCAGACTGACGGAATCTGCAGAAGCAGGAAGAGAAGGGTTGGAGAAGTGAGAGGCAAGGACGGGGTCGTCGGAGATGCTAGAGACTGGATGGGAAGTATGACGGCGTGCTTGAGGTTCAGGTGGAGTGGTGGTTGTGGACGGAGCGAGATAGCTCTTCAAAGTAGAGAAAAAAGAACCCATGCCCTTCTCGGGGGCCGAAGATGCCAGTTCGGGTTCCTCCGACTCTTTCTGCAAAAGGGAACAGGCGGAGGAATAAGGGGGAGTGGGCAAATTCGTAGGAGGCAGAGACCCCGGTGAGATTTCTTGCGTATCAAATTTCTTGTCTGGGCAATCCGAAGAGGCATTCATGTCCGAAGCCTCGTCGCGCTCCATCATGACAAACGATCCCGCAGAAGATGAATTATGTCCAGAGCCTTGACCATCCCGTGTATCTGTGGCATGTGCACCCGGCTGGATACCGTTGGTGGAAGCAAGAGTCTCAGAAGAAGGAAACCATGAATTGGAAGGGCGGTTGTCATCACTAGAAGAAAGACCAACCTGGAAATAAGTGTGCATGATGGATGGTTGGCGTTTGTCTGAGAGATCTGGCTTGGGGGTTGCGATGCCAGAAGGTGTCGACCGATTGGAACCAATCGTATCTTGGCTATCGTCGTCCTGCTGGTGGTTGCTATAGAGAGTTAGAAGCCGCGCACCAGAAGCTGTCAAAAGAACATCGAGTTTCAGGACTAAGAGAGCATGTGACGATGGCGCAACTAGCAACAGCCGGGCGGGAAATTCTGTTGCTGTTCATAAGTCTTGCGACAAGTCCCAAGGATGAGCAAGCCTGAGGCCGACAGAAATGGGGTGCGACGAAACAATGTGGTAAATCACTCTGCGGGGCCTTTTTTCCCTCTTTTTCTTTTTCTTTTTTTTTTTTTTTTGGCGAGGGGGGTTATATTGCTTGTTCAAATCCCAGATTTAGAAGCAGCTAATTCTTCCCTTCCCAGGTCGAATCGAAATACGGGGGAGACGAGACAACAGCAAGACAAATAAAGCAGATATTACTCACTTTCGCGATACCGGCCGCTTTACCAAATCCACATCACCAGGCAAATCTGTTCCGCTCTGAGCAGTAGCCATCATCGAGATTCCATTCGAGTCCAGAGGTGTTTGTCGAAAGCGAGCAGAAAGTATGAAGGATTGATGCAACTCGACTCGACTCAATCGAGATGGTGGGGTTGGAGGCAAAGAACGTGGCTGAGGTAGTTAGATGGAGTGAGGTTGTGTGTAGCGGAGCCGACAAAAAAAGGCTGTGACGACGTCGCTGGGCAATGACGAGCTAAGGAAGTTTGCGGGAAGGAGGATGGATCCGATCGGGTAGCGGAGAGCACCAAACAGGTTACAGTTGGTGCATGAGGTTTATTAGTTCTTTTCTTTTCTTTGGTGAGATGGAATCGTGAAAAGTTGGTGAAGAATAAGATCGAGGAGAGGAGCAAGACGAAGAAGAGAAGTAAGAAAAAAGGATTATTGCTTAGATAGTCAAAGGAGACATGTTTTGAGACTTCGGTTTCTTCTTAGGAGGAAAGGGTCGGAAAGGCTTCTGATTGATTGGGAACGGGGACAAGAAGTATGGGACCTGGTGGGTTGAGTTATTTCACTGTGTTCGAATCATATCGAGGAACATTATTACTCAGAGCACCAGATGGGCCACCACGGACAACTTGAGACTTGTTTGAGATTACGAGACAGCCTGGTAGTAAGAAAGAATGGCGGAGGCTGAGGATGATTATGAGTAATTATTATTCTTCAATAGTATCACCATTTGACGGGTGGCGTGGGAACAGAAAACGCTGAAGTCGCCATCCAATGTGAAGGACTTGGATCAGTCACCTGCAGCGGCTGAAAGGGGAATTACTCCGTATGAGAGACGGGCTGCACGAGGGATCTTGATTCAGATGCAGATTATAAACACTGGAAATGGATGGTAATCAGTAAGGGGGTACAGATACTTGTAGATACATGAGGGCTATGTAGTCATCGTTGAGATGGCAAGAATAAATAGGAGCATTACCTACCTGTTACAAAACATGGTGTATGTCATTGGTGAAATGGGTAACATAACCCTTAGAAGATCATAAGCATATGGAAACTCATCCATAATCTATCTATCTAAGTAGGGAAATTGTTATGAATATCTGACGATGATCTTCTACCGGAGTCAGTAGCCAGTCGGTATTCAGGTACTTGGAATCCTCACCGGCCTCAAGAGACATCAGGAGAAGATCATATTTGGGTACTGGAAAATGAGGCCTCCCCAAGTGGAGTTGGCATGAGCGAATGACTGCCTTTTGAATTGACCGAACCACAGGACGGGAGAGTCTTGGACTTAACCTGATCCATACCATGATACGATCAAAAATATGGTTGGGGTCAGCAGCCACAGGAGCCTGACCCTTCTGATAGTGGCGTGAATTAAATATGTCGGTGACAGGCTGATATGTCAATAATAGATGCAAGTTCGCGGACATCGCCGAACTGGTTCTATGCATAGCTTCCAAAATTTCAAGGCACTGATGGAGAGGTGCCTTGAAGCCTTCCTTTCGGCCGTACAGGTAGGTACCTGAATCTGCCTTCGGAAAAGAAAGTTTCCAAGTTCCAGTTGATATTATTGTGCCTTATCAATCCTTCCCCTCTTCCTCACGCATATCTACACTCTAGCCCTGCATCTCCGCCACTCGCGAACCCCTCCTTTACCAAGTCGATGTGGGGTATATCCGAGGAGTAGCAGTCGTTGTCACTGCGATGAAGGTCAATTCTAGTGTGCAGAGTGCAGTCTTGTTACTCGATGGACTCGCATTGTCATCCGTTCATACCTTCAAAGTGGACATCTGTAGATCCATCATGGCGGGGTTTGATAACAAGTCACTCCGCTATTTTCTCAACCATCGGATGAGCTCTCGCATTGGTATTAATTACTGAGTAATATTTGGCTGATCTCAGCTCAGCCAGGCTGACGGTTACACAACCAACCTGTTCTCACCTTCCTACAGGACTAAGCTCGAGATTTCCGCCTTCTGAGACCATACGCAGCCCTGTGGAGGGTGGTTACTCAACAGCAGACTGTTTCTCATGGCAACTGGCAAACCATCTGCACAGAGCTCACCTCACATAAGCTAGAAAACATACACTAAAATAGGCTGTTAAACAGTAAAACTTGATATTTCACTTTGGGCCACCCAAGGCAATGGTTCCCTTACATCTACCCATCATCTGTTCAGGGCAGCTGTTCAGTCTTCAGTAGATATAAAGCTACACTCCCAAGCTGTTACACCATGCCGGAGCAGCTGCCCGCTTCATGTGCCATTGAGATATCTGGTTTGACGAGAGATCAGCCGCTCATATCGTGCTCAAGCTTGAGCTTGCTATTGATCAGTACTTTTGTATTATCAAAACATTCCTGGGCTGTATGCACCTTGACACTCAAGCACTGGTACATGGCGATAGATTCCGATCGAACTCCCCCTCCCTATACTCCGTGGCATGTATCCCTCATTCCCGTCTATGCATGGACGCAGCCACCTACCACAACTCGCAGGAAAAGAAATCCTAAGAATGGTTTAGGCCAGACCCCTCACGGAATGTTACCTGCCAATAATTGCCTCGTTGAGAAAATCGCCAAAGGAAGCTCCCTCCCTCGGCAAGGAGGATCGTGCATGAGGACTATCTACTTGTACTCGGCCAAGAGGCAGGTCATCTGCAAGCCGCAGTTCTGTCGTGTAAGGGATCTGCGGCATGCAGAGCTCCGATAATACCCACGAATCATTGGCCAGTCACTGACAGTTGATTATTCGATGTTGAGGAGAATGATAACCTCTCTCAGCTGTTTTCAGTGGCGAAGATGGTTGATGCAAAGAAAGTCCCAGGACATCATCTTTTGTTTAAGCAAGAGTGCAGCAATCTGGATACCAATTACGATGCGTCAGGGTACGCCTGGTAAGCTGTCAACATAAGCTACGAGAGGGATCGACGAGATCCGGGTATAGATTCGACAGGCTTGCCTTAGGCAACACAGGACGAACGGTTATCTCGGTGAATGACATCATCGGGAAGGACGATTCCGAGCGGTATTATTATTAATTTAATAATAGTAGTTAATCTCCCGAGTAATGCCAAGCAGGCTAGGGCTTAGGGCTTCATGCTATTGGATCGCACGTGGTAATCGCAATTCCTGCCTGAGGCATCCAACGCGCGGCGCGCTGTTCGGAAGAAAAAAGATCCGTATAGCGCAATGGATCCCAGTAGTGAGGCTGTCCATGGGGATAGATCCGTCCGTTGCCAGCATCGGACCATCTCAAGCTTCACTGCATTGGACATCATCGCTTGAGCTACAATGGCGAGGAAATTGAGAGCAGCTGCGCAGGCAGCTGCCAAATCAATGAGTATGCTTGCCTGTTCTTTATTGTCTTCATCCCCTTGTTCTTCTGCTCAAAAAACAATTACCGCGCGAATCTAGGTACTAACCAGTCGATTGTAGAAAATGTACCGCCGCCGCTCCCCGACGCATCAGACGAAGAAATGGCAGACGCGCCCCCGTCACGCGAATCTTCACCGGCTGAGGAACCCGGCGAGCCCTCAGAAAAAGAGTCCGACGTCGAACCTCAACCAGAAGAACAACCCCAGGAGGAAGAGAAACCACCTGAACCAGCAACACCCGCTCCAGAAACCACCGCTCAGGAATTAAACCCTGTGTCGCAAGCAGACACACCCACGCAAAGCCTCGGCCGTATCTCAGCGATTCCGCGGAAACGTCGTCCTGGTCGTCCGCCCAAGAATCGTCCTCCAGACTGGGATGCGCCGGACGGCAGTGCGCCGCCGCCAGCGCATTCAGGCACACCAGCGAAGCGACGACGCGGTCGTCCTGCGGCTAGTGGTGGAAGATGGGCGCGCAACCGGGGCCCATCGCATGTCACGCAGGTACCGATCGACAAGGAAGGGAACATGATGGATGTCATCGACGACGAGGTGGCGCTTCCGCCCGACCCAGAGGGCGAGACCAAGGTCGACAAGAACGGCGTGCTCAAGGACGGCCGAGAATACCGTGTTCGGACGTTTACCATCCTCAACCGCGGAGATCGGCTTTACATGTTGTCGACGGAACCGGCACGCTGCATTGGATTCAGGGATTCGTATCTGTTCTTCCAGAAACACAAACTGCTGTACAAGATCATCATCGACGATGAGGCCAAACGCGATCTCATCGAGCGAGAGGTCATTCCTCACTCGTATAAGGGGCGTGCCATCGGTGTCGTGACGGCTCGGTCGGTGTTTCGTGAATTCGGTGCCAAGATCATTGTCGGTGGGCGAAAAATCATCGATGACTACAACGTCCAGGCCGCGAGGGAGCGTGGAGATGTCGAAGGCGAGCTTGCAGTCCCAGAAGACAAGCTACCTCCCCCCGGCGAGCCGTACAACAAGAACCAGTACGTGGCGTGGCACGGAGCCAGCAGCGTCTACCACACCAACGCCCCGTCTCTTCCGCTACCCACCGGCAAGGCAATCGACTCGAAAAAGCGCAAGGTGACTGTGACTGGCGATAACTGGATGCTTGAGCATGCTCGGGAGGCCAGGTATGTAACCCCCCCATCTTCCGTCTGTTTGTTTAGGTGAATCACTAATGCTTTTTACTAGTTCCTTCAACTCACTGATCCTCCACGCGCGCCGCGCGAATCTGGAAGGTGTCTACGACATCCACACCAATGCTATCCACTATCCTAAGATCATGCAGCCATCGCACGCCCGCTGGGAGCATGTCCCTCCCCCGGACCCGCGGGTCACCGCCAGACTCGCCAAGGGACTATCCACGTTGAGCCTGACGAACGGAACGGACGAGGCCGAACCACCAGCCGACCATACCACCGAAGAGACAGACACCGAGCCCCAAGCCACCTTCTCCACGATTCCGCCCGCGCTCTCCCGCCGGTTCGCAATCCACGACACCGTCTTGGAAACGCCCCCGTACTCCAACATGGGCATCCCCGGCCCGGACGGCGACGTGCACGATCTCGGCAGCAACGGCCTCATCAGCACCGCCGACTCCCTGCACCCGGAATTCGTCGGCCCAGAGATCCTCGCGGAGCTGCCACCAGAGTGCAAGGAGGCGCTCGTCGAAGCGGCCGCCCGCGAGTGGGAATGGAAGTCGAAATGGCGCAGCGAAGCGATAGACGGGCAACGCACGACGCCGCTGAAGAGCTATGCCTGGTTTCCGTAGTCTTCCTTTCTTCCCATTCTTGCTGCACTTCTGGTCATTATCCTCATCCTCGTCCTCATCTTCTCTATGTTATCACGTCGCAATCGTATCTGGCATGGGCAGGGTTTGTATTTCTTCAACGGAAAGGAGAACAAAAGGTGCTTTTTCTTTTATTTTACGTGTGTTAAATGCCTAATCTATCTTTTTTACTTTTATAGCGGTAGGGTCTGGGTGTGATCGATCACTTATCAGATAGAAATTCTATTCCTTCTGATATCGGATCGGATATATATTGGCCTCGTAGACTCATTTCCTTGAAATGCAGCTGCAGAGTGTATTGTATCTATGCGCGAGACCATTACCTAACGGCGTACTAGAACAGATTCAATCCCGATCGGGTAGACAAATGAGATGCTAATCAAAAGGACATAAGACTTCGTTCAGCCAGCGGGTGGGGACGTAATATGACAGAGAAAAGTCGCGTAGCTCAAAGCAAACCGATTTACGCCGACTGGATAACTGGAAAGGAAAAGCAACGGAAGCGGGGGGAGAGAGTAAACGCAAACTCCAGTCCATTCAGGTATATGCATGACTGCTAAGAGGATGTGAGGAGGGAAAGACGGTGGGGAGACAGATGAAGTGCTCGGGTTCAGCTCATGGCCATCTCCGCGCGCAGCTTCTCCAGTTCTGCCTCCTCGTCTTCCTCTTCCGCCTGCTTTGTTTTGGCTTCGACTAATAGTATTGCATGGTTAGCTGGGCCCGTGAAAAGTCGACTGGTGGGTGCTTACGCTCTCTGTTGCCGGCGGCAGGTAACCGGTTGAGATCGGCGACGGGCACCGACCCGGTCTTGAGCATGCGCTCGTCCATGACCTCCTGTTCGAGACCCTCGAGTTCCGCCTCCAGTTCGGTCTCGTCGGGCTGCTCGCCCAGAGGGTTGTTCGTGATGACCTGTGCGATTTCCTCGCTGAGTTGGTGTTGTTCCCGGAGTTGATCCCTATTCAATCAGCATCTGCCTGCCCGATGTCTACGGCAAAAAATACATACATCGTCTCGTCGACCTTGTCGATCGTCATCGAACCATGGATCTGTGTCATGGCAGCACCGGCCGCCTTCATTGCGTTCAGCGTCTCCTGGTTGATATTCGCCGCTTCGATCGAGTAGATCTGCTGTTCGAGCTGGGCGATCTGCGCGGTTGTCTGTTCGAGGTTCTTCTCGTGGACCTTTTTCCTTCGCAGAGCGGCTTTGGCAGCTGTGGCAGACAGTCAATCTTGTGTTCCCTGATAAGAACAAAACCCCAAGGCAACACGCACCATTCTTATTTGTCGAGACGTTCTTTCGAGCGACTGCCTCTTGTTCCTCCATCAGATGCTCCAGGTGCTTTTCTCTCTTCTGCAGCATGTCCAGCTGCTCTCGCAGCAGGAGGATCGCGTTCTTGGGCGCATCCTTGCGCTTCTGAGCGGCAGCACCGCCGAACCAGGACCACATTATGACTAAGAAAGTATTGTTCAATTCTTTATAATTCGGTATGGTAAAGTCTATGCGAGATAGACCTTCGTCGAGGCTTATCGTTGGCCTTGATATGTCTGGAAAGCGGTCGAAGGCGGTGGAGGCAGACAACGGCCAGATAGAGGAGGGGTTTATTGGATTGACCGAAAGGAGTGGGTGTCAGAGATGTAGATATAGACTCCGCGATAGGGTTATCTAGTAATGGAAGATACAAATGAACTAAAATGGCCGTTGCCTGGTTGCAACCAACAGACAATAACAAGCATGCGTAATTGATATCTAGGCAGAGAGCAGAGGGCGAGATGATTCCCCTCGTCACGGCGGAAGATCCCATGACATACGCGCTAAGCCTATCGGAGGTGGGCCGTCACGTGGTATCTCTACAGATGAGATCCCCTTCATGATCGGAATCGACACTTGTTTTAAATTCATCCTCAGATCATACCCTAGTGAGAATGAACTGGCTGTAGGATCGCCGAGGGATGAACGGCCCTCTCCCCTCCACCCGAGCCTTTCTCTCCGACCTCCCTTCTCTCCCGACAGGCTCCAAAGTTCGCTTTCTCGGTTGGTGCGTCTCACTATACATTTGCCTATAGTCTTCTCTACGACATTAGCATGTCGACTGCACTCCGTAATTTAGCTGATACGCTTACAGCGTGAGAACCTATCACATCCCTTCGGGTCACCTAATCCTAGAACACGACTATCCCCGCCGTAGATTTTCCTCCAACGCAGGACCAGAACCCGCCTCTGTGGCCGTCGATGTCAACGCGGTTCTGGAAGCTGTGACGGCGGAGGAACTGCGTGTCGGGGCTTGGGTCAATGTCGTGGGTTATGTGAGGAGCTGGGGCTCGGACTGCAATGATCATGATATCCTCCGCAAGCCGAGGATGTCGAGTCCAGTGTATGTGGAGGCCGTGATGGTTTTCTCAGCAGGTGTGGTTGAACTGGGCGAGTATGAAAGAGTTCTGAGGGAAGCGTTGGAGGTCGAGCGGAGGATTTTGAGGCCAGATTGAAGTCGACTGTCGGTGAGTCTTGTTTGGTTTTGATTCGTTGTGGTTGGTATCATTAAACATAAGTCATATTTAGGTTACCTGCTATGCTGAATGAAATATGCCGCCTCTATGCATGGGTAAATCACTTTTCCAAGACATTGTGTTGAGAAGACTAAACTTCCATCTTCACCTGCTCCGCTGCCGCGCTGGGTTCAACGCGCTGAACCAGGCGTTTCCGCTTCCCTTCCAACCGCATCTGATCCATTTGCATGCGCATAATCAGCGCGCTCTTCCGGCGGATTTTATACCCATACTTGTAGAAAACAAACGGAATCGGGATAATGGCCACTTCGAGCAATCCTAGCAGCGTCCCCGACCAGTTGGGCCCGATCCCTGCGTACATATACGAGCCCACCAAGGGCAACACGCCGCCCAGGATACTCCGAATGACAGAGTTACCCGCCATGGCCGACGCGGCGTACACCCCGTAACTCTGCGCGAGGTAGTTGGATGCATAGATGAAGACGCCGGTGTTGCCGGCGCCGAAGAGGACGCCTGCAAGGATGGGGACGACCCAGTGGATGGACGCCGGGGCGCAGGTCCAGGCGAACCAGAGCTCGCCGGCGGGGATGAGGACGGCCGAGATGCAGACGATGGACACCATGGCTTCGGGGGACACCTTGCCCGTTTCCGGGTCGATTTTGTGGCTGTTGATCAACCGGCGGATCAGCGGTTCGCAGGCGATGGTGATGAGGCAGCCAATGCCGATTCCGCAAAAGGCAAGTCCGGAGAGGCCCAGGGACCAGCCGCGGATCTGACGGAAGACGATCGGATAAGCGGTGAAACAGAGGTAGAGAATGCCGTACACGATGGCGATGTAAATGTTCCAGAAGATACTGCCAATGTCAGATGTGGAACAAGTCCTAGTGTGCAGGGTCAAGCTCACCAAATGGGTTCGGTGACCGCCATGACAAACGGACGGCCCAGGTTCAGCTTCAAGAGCTCTCCCAGACTCATCTTCTGGTCGTAGCGACTCCACCAGCGTGATTCACCCGTTTCTTTGCGGAGTGTGGCCGCCTTGTTCTGCAAGATGACAGGGCTATAGGTTTCTCTCATGACGCACGAGAGGCCCAGCGCAACACCGGACAGTATGAGGGCAATCCAGTCCATCCACCTCCAGCCCAGATACTGCGTCACGAAACCGCCAATGATCGGACCCAGCACTAGTGTTCTAGTCAGCTCTGAGGTGCAGTTGTCCAGCAGGCGGGCAACAACGAACCTGGGCCGTTCACAGGACCAATACTCCAGATAGACATGGCCAGAGCTCGCCTGTCGTCTTGCACCAGGTCGGCAACCATACCGGGAGCACTAGAGATCATGACACTGCCGAAGAAGGCGCCAATGAAGCGGACGATGATGAGTACCTCGACGGACTTGCTGAGCGCACAGGGGATAACCAGGACGGTGAATACAAACAGACAGCCGATCGAGACCGGTTTGCGGCCGTAGATCTCGCTCATCGGAGCCATGAACATCGACCCGATGGCTAGACCAAGAAGGTAGAAGGTCAAGCCCAGAGTGACGATGGTCTCTGACGTGTGGAACTCGGACGCGATAGTTGCTACGCCAGAGGTGTAGGAAGTCGAGTAGAGGACCCTGGAAATAGGTGAGTCAGTTGCTTCTCAGCCAAAATGACGAGCCGACACTCACACAATCAATGTGTTAAAGGACAAGAACGCCACAGCCATGGCCTTGTATCGGAACGACCAATTCTTCGGGTTCGCTTGATCGTCGTCACCCTCATAGTCAACCTCGAAGTTGGGATCCGTGGTGCCAGTGGTACCGATCGAAGTCACTTTTCTTGTCAGAGACGGCTCTGACAGTCGCGATGCTCGTGTGTTCAGTGTCCGCAGCGCTTCCAATTGGTCGATTGTGTCGTCGGAGGTGGTTGACTCGCCGATGGACTCTACATCTGCCGGCAAGGCTTCTTCCTGGCTGTGCTCGAGCAATTTCTTAGGTTGCGACATTTCATCTGCCTGAATTGAGATGGGATCGACTGGTCCTGTTTGTTGAGTCTGCGTCTCGGTTGGGAGTGGGACCAAGGCGATATACGGGGCGTGCGGGAGTTGGTTTGCCGTACAGTCGCCAATATTGATTCTTTTGGTTATATAGTTTCAATCACTCATTCTGCGCAATGCAAGTATGATCTTCGTGGGTATATATGCGAATATTCAACGTTTGCTGGAATGGAGCAGAAGGTGTTGAGGTCTATATGCAGAGCGAATGAAGCAATATGTAGCTATGATACGCGACTCGACCTAAAAACAGACAGGAAAGCGAGACAGAATTCGAGGCAGAGCAATTAAAGAGGAATGATGGACATTATAATTTCGCAGGTGTGAAGCGACAGAAACGATGAGTGGTAGGGGAAAAGGGCCGGTGGGGCCTCAGGTAGAAACCGACATGCAGACTAGAAGAAGAAGAGGACTAGACTCTGAAATGACTCAAGACGATGGATATATCGAACGGTAGACTACCGAGTTGGCTTGTTCTAGGACGAGTTTAGATTTAGAGATATACTGGATGATTCTGATTAGATAGTTGGGAGTGAAGAATAGAGATATCGACATCTGCGGCGTTCAACCTCAAGGGCTATCTAGATACTAGGCTATCTGCTTGCTACTTGTTGGACCGACACAGTTAGAGACCGAGGCCAAAAGTGCTTGGACGTTATAGTTTCGGTTGGTAATGTCGGCAACAACTTAGTTGTCGCCCCCCCGCCCCGCATGGTCGAAACCCATGTAGGTAGTCTAGTCATAAAAGAGTCAAGATGCCCACGAGACTGGTAGCCAAGAAAGTGATTGATCATCGTCCAAGTGGCAGTATGGTGCAAGATTGGGCTCGGAATGAATTCCGCGATAGCAGAGTTAGTTATCGACTTTCTAGAGTCCAGATTGGATACTTCAATTACACAGTCCGCCGTGATCGAAAGAAGGTTATCAATGACCCCAGATATCCGGATTCCAGAATACGCTCCACCGTCCCAATCCATAGTACAGACTGTACAGTAGATAGATACTCCATATTGAGTTGGAGACACAGAGTCTGGAAAGATGTGACTTTACTACAGTACTCAGCCTTTCTCCGCTGAGAGGACTCGTTTCCCGTTCACTCTGTCCACTTAGAAATGCTAGCCGGTTTGCCGCGTTGCCGGTTTGCCGATAAAAGGAGACGTCCACCATGACTTGGCGTAGCAAAGGCAATAAGGCATCAGTATATGCACCGTTGGGTATGATTCTTAATCTCAGATGGTCATCAACTGCTCTACGAAGTAAATCAAACCAGTTTGCGCCTTGGGATATCTATACAGTACATGTTTTTAGCATGATGGTCAGTCACTTTACTTGGTACTTATAGCTCAAGGGTGCTACAGAGCTGTCTGTTCCCTTCACAGAGTACTAAGAAGAATTTATAGACAGAAATACTCTCTCTCTCTCTTAAATAATCAGCAGTTCAGCACCACTGAATGAGAACCTGCACTAGTACATTGTATAGAAAGAAGGCTTTGGCATCATCAACAATCACCACGTTCATGATACAGTGTAAGATACCGTAACATCAAAAATGGAGCAAAAAAACTCTAAGCAATCCATTTCCCCACAAAGTTCAGCCAATCAGCATTGCTCCTGTTTGAAACACCGCTCTTCTATGGTAAGGTACCTAAAGATACCTGTATTTATACTTTCTATCACTGAGGGGTATCTGGTAGGTACTTTAGGCAGGCATCTAATTTATACCTGATCAAGAAACTCACAGACACGCCAAGGCATGCTTTAAATATTATAGAGATTGCAGCACGACATCAGAATCATAGACATGGAATTTCTTCAACTTGTAATGTTCAGGGGCAGCGTACTGTCGTACTACCTACAGTACTGCTGTACTGTATGTACTATGTTGCACTTGAGCACGTGGAGCGGAATCTGCAGTCCCCACTCACTATTTGTTGCAAAAAGCAATTGACACCCGACAATAGAATTGTCCAAGAGCATTGTATTCTGCTCAGATTGATTGACTGAAGCATATTTGGCCTCTTCTGCCTTCATCACAACTAGTTTTTGTTAATGATATCACGATGAAAAGGACAAGATCCAGTCAGCTCCTAAACATGGATCATGTGGACCAGATGCTTGTCGCTCGTCTAACCGAAGCGACTAAGAGTCTCGACCCAGCTCGCTTCGGTGGCCTTGAAAGATGATTTCAACCTCAGCAACACATTTCTCACCTGTGCTTCGCTCCCTGGGGCTCTGAACGTCTCAGCATGTGGTTGATGGATTTTGAGATCTACTACTTCAATTTGTTTCATATCGGTTGTCAGACGAACTGCTTCAGTCAGGGTGATACTGCTGTACACTCTGTTTCAAACCAGACGAATCCGTTCGCTTGAGCTTGCCGACCTGCCAAATGTCGTCCATTCTTCTCGCTGCTTGTATTGCGGCCCTGGTCGCCCTGTACCTCTACCATGTCAACCGAGCAATGACTCAAGTTCCGGAGGAAGCTCGTCTACTATCTCCTCACCGCTGGACCGTGGAGGAAATCAAGGAAGCTTATCGAAAGGCAATTGAATCCCCGGTAGATGTGAGCAAGTGCCTTCCTCCAAAGCAACATAGACGATACATTGTTGTGGGCGGATCAGGTATGTCAACCCGACCAATTGATCCAAGGCAACTGCTAATGGACCTCAGGACTTGTTGGAAATTGGATTGTAACCCATCTTCTTGCGCGCGGCGAGGACCCAACTGCGGTTCGCATTCTGGATCTCCAGTCGCCCCGTCAGCAGATCCTCGACCAGGGAGTGGCCTTCGTCAAGATCGATATCACCGATGCAAAGGCCGTTCAGGCTGCATTCGCGCAACCGTGGCTGCAACAGGTCGCCAGCCTTCCATTGACCGTCTTCCACAATGCCGCCGTGATCAGACCTGGAGAGCGACTCAAGACCTTTCTCCAATTCTGCAGCAGAGTCAACGTTGAGGGAACCAGGAACGTCCTGACCGCGGCAAAGCAATACGGCGCAAGTTGTTTCATCTCGACCTCGTCCGGATCCGTGCTTCTCCGCCGTCCATCGTTCTGGATCGCGCCCTGGACCAAGTGGCCCAAGGGCGTCGTCCAAATCCTCAGTGATGCGACAGAGGTGCCCAAAGAGCACGACCAGTTCTTCGGCAACTACGCCGTGTCCAAAGCCGAGGCCGAGCGCATCGTCCGCGCCGCCGACAGCCTCGAATCCAACTTCCGCACGGGCTGCATCCGACCCGCCAACGGCATCTACGGCGTCGGCGACACCACCATCACAGGAATGTATCTGCTCAAGGGCGGAGCTCCAAGGTACGTTTCCTCCATCCCCTCAAGGAAGACTACAAGCCTAACTCCGTCAACAGCTGGACCTACCCCGTCATTCAAAGCTTCGTCAACGCCGAAAACGTCTCCATCGCCCACCTCCTCTACGAGCAGCGCCTGCTCGAGCACACGGCATCCCCAGCCCAACTCCCCAACATCGGCGGCCAGGCCTTCACCGTCACAGACCCAAACCCCGCCGTCGCCTTCAGCGACCTCTACCTCCTCATGACCACCCTCACCAAGACCCCCATCCGGTTCCCGCGCGTCGCGCCCGTCCCCCTCTTGCTTCTCTCGTATCTGCTGGAATGGTACGCCCTCCTCCAGCACCTCTACCTGCCCCGTCTCCTGCCCAGGATCACGGGCGATCTGGCGCCGCTCCAGCCCGCTCTGTTCGCCATCTCGGACGTGCATACTTTCGCGGACGACTCGCGTGCGCGCAAAGCTCCCGCCGACGGGGGGCTGGGCTACGTTGCGCCCATTACGACGCTGGAGGGGATGTGCAAGCAGGTGCTGGAGTGGAATCGGAGTGCTGGCGCGGAGACCGTTGCTGCGGTTGCGGTTGGCGGGAAGGGGGTGGTTAGTGTTTCTGAGGGAGGGGTGGATGTGAATCTGGTGGTTCCTTCGAAGAAGTTGTGACCGTGTAGTATCTGATCTGGGTCAATGAAATTCTCGTGGGAAAATACTTGATGTGGTATAATCTGCTTTGCATTGCTTACGTGCTGGCTACTTCTAAGTTGTTGCAATTCTCGAATAGCACATCATGACCTTATCTCGACGGACATTTACATGAATTGCCATTGCCATCAAGATGCTGTCTAGACCTCGCTGTATTCCAGGAAAGCCAAAGTGGAGATGTTTTCAGTCTCCACTAGATGACCGATTCCTCAGGCTGTCTTTCCATTGAGCCTCATCTAGATAGTACCCACAACTCGCTGGATTGTCACAGAATTTGCAACATTGGTAGCGTTCAAGGAGTTGCATCACTCCTGCCGTAAATGCTTTAAGCAGTGCCAATCAACCCGACATTCTTGATCGCAACCAAGTGGCGGCGGTTTTCCACCGCTCGATTCCGGCACGAGATGGTGCCTGCCAGGACTTTTCTGTGGGCCACTATGCGGCCTTGGTGTGTTCGCCTTGTGAGCCGATGCAAAGCGACTGAAGGTGTTTTCTGAACGCGAAACCGGCCATAGTAAGGAGGCACGTTGGACGGAGAAGCCCTGCCTCCGCAGTCGTTTTATTGTACCCCCTCCAATTCAGTCATAAACAGAGTGACCCAGTGGAAACCCACTTGCTGCACAGTATCATTTGTGCGGGTCGATCACTACCGCGCCTGCTGCTGAGCAAGCCGACGTCTCTGCTCCAGAATCTGCAATCGCAATCCCTCCGAGGCCAGTTCCACGTCAAGGATGGCACTGACGCCCCGCTTCCAAGTCTCCTCCAGGCTCACCATCTCGCCCTGGCTGGCCTCCTGGGCAAGCTTCCTCTGCTTGTTCACCGCCTCCGCCGCCTCTTTGGTCTCGGCCAACTCCTTCTCCAGACCCCGGAGAATATCCTCCAGCTGGGAGTTGCCAATTAGCCACGCGTTCTTGCCGTACTCCTCCAGGAGCGCCAGATTCTCGTGTCGCATGGAGAGATGCGAGCTGGCGGTGTATGCTCTCTGCAGGGTGCGGCGCCATGCATCTAGTTCAGGGGCTTCTCCGTCTGTCGAGCGCGCAGGCGGCTCCGGTGCCTCGTAGCGTGATAGGTCAATTCCGCCGGTCAAGGGCAACCCGGCGGCCTTGCGGTCAATCTCCTGCTGTATAAGAGGGGAGAATCGCGGTTCTGGGAGCTCGGGGATGGCGGGATGAAGAGTCGAGGCATGGTCGGGGGGTATTTCCGCTGCGACGAGTTGCTGCGCAGCTGCGCGTGCTTGAGCGGATGGCTCAGCGTCGATGTCTGGTCAGAAGGTCAGGAGTTGTGGCCGGAAAGACGTGTGGCAGACTGGGAAGACTTACAAGGGAGGGAGTCGTGAGATTCGTTAATGACTGGCATTTTGTTGGCAAATGAATTCGACAGCGATTAAGGTCTCAGTTTTGTGTTGAAGAATGCCTGGTGAGATTATCCTGAGGAGTCCTCTCAATCACCTGCAACGAAACACGGAAGCCGTCATTTTCGCTGTTGTCTTGGCGGGGAGGACATACTTAGTCAGCGGGTTTCTTTTCCACGGCCCGAGCGTTTCCCAACATCTCGTCGTAGGTGAAGGATACCTTGGAGAGCTCAGTTACCTCTCTGACGGAGTGAAAATATCAGTGGCCATGTTACCTGTTTTGCAAATCAGTATCTGCTATGAAGACCGGAAGTCCGTCCGAGATCGAGGCATAATATTGATCGGTTCTCACTCTGCAAGGTCGAAATCAATGTCAACTATGCACGGTGGCTGAAACAACTATCTTCGTTCTGCACGGCATGGTAGTATCTGCAGGTCAGATTGAATGACATCATGTTGTGTGCCTATCTCTGAAAGTTATATTAAGCCAAGTCAGCAGGACATCCAGTGCATAACTGCAATAACTAAGATACCCAGGATGTGACGATCCAAGGCTTGTCATTCTTGGTTATTGAAAACCACCAATGAAAGCACCTCGCTCTCAGAGGATAGGCCGAATGTCAGCTTGGATGAGGTGATATGGGGAAGTTGCCAACGTGCTTCGTTGTCTGAGTTGGTTCTGAGCGCAACCAACCGATATTCGAGTCATCGCGATGGTTGTCTCGCCGCGGTCCACGATCATACCCCGCAATATTTACTACTACGTTGTTGATCACGGTCAGCTTTGTGCTAGCTAGACTATGGATACTTGCTGGCTATATGGTGCTTCGAGAGCTAACAACATTCACAACGTCCCGCGGATGGTTCAACAAGTTACAAGACAGTAAAGTGATCGGAGTTCCAGTCAGGTCGTGACTGCTATGACCTGGGGTTAAGGACCGCGAGGGCACCGTTGTCAACAGATTTGAAGAAAAGAGAGCTAGATGCAATGCACCAGAAGAAAAAATCAGGGAAATGAACTCCGAGAAGCAAAACGGCTTGGGACGCAGTCGCATTGACTGCTCCCCAACCCGCCCAGTCTCCCTCTCGCATCTTCACAGTAGTAAATGGGTGGAGACGAAGAGGGACTGTTGTCTAACCCGCCTCATACTCGTTTCGTTGAAATAATTGACAGGAGAAACGAGCAGAGGCGGACTCGAACCGGGGTGCAGGAGTGCAGACTACTGACGCGCAGAAGTTGTGATTCAGATATGTGAATCTACAGCTTCTGCAGGCGTTCTGCCGCTGCACTACCGACCCCGGTTGGTTGACTGGAGAAGATAACGCGGGCCCATCTGTTGCATGGTGGACTGCCTAAAAGGGTAAGGCTGCTTGGACGCTTGGGTGCCTGAGAAGCAGGGCATCTTGCTATGAGATCCCTTGCTGTAGCATAGCAGAGGTCGATTTGAAGTTTGCCGGGGAGATACACAAGCAAGCGCGAGTGCATACTGCTCACTTTCTTCATTGATAATGGCCCTGATATAGCATCACATGCGATCTGGTTGGGAGCTTGGCCCCTAAAGAAGTATGCAATATCTCTAGAGAACTAAAAGAACAAGCCTAGAAGCCTAAAAACTCAGGATGCATACGGAATTACTGATAGCCTGAAATGGAAGTATCTCCGTCTGACGAACCATCGTGACAAACCTCCACAAGGCCCCATATGATTTTCCATCAACCATAAACAACGACCCACTGATAAACACTCATCACAATACCATTGCATCACCATCACCACCAACAAATGCCGTCTTCTGCAGCTCTCATGGTACCTTTTTTGAAGGAAGCGGGGAATGAACGACCAGGTACCCAATCAAGTATAGCAGCGACGGGATGGCAGTGTGACGACGGCAACAAGCGATGCTACCCTCTGCTGCATTCCTGTTGATACGAGGTCATTTCCTGTTCCTATGTGGCCTTTGCTTGAACTCTATCAGCCTGGCCATTCGGAGAATAACAATGTGATTCGATTGATAAGAAGACGGCGACTCCCGCGGGAAAAAAGCAAGAAGCAGAAACCTACTTTTCTGATGTCATCACAAACACAACCCGCGTAACCTGAGCTTGGACTGTCCGCACAGTTTCGTCCGCAAACATGGCGAACTTCAGACTGGGAGTGGCATTGGCCGGGACTCTTGTGACGGCTCTTGTACTGTTGCAGCTGCTGTCTATTGTGCAGACCTACAATTCACCGCCCAGCTTCAGCTTTGTTGACAAGGGATCGCGATGGGAGCACAGGGCGGCAGATACGGTCTCTGATGATAGCGTTTTTCTGCTGGGGGCTGGAAAGGCAGACATCACTGGGTACTGATAATTATATTTTGCTTATGGATGGACATCCCGCTGACTCTATGGTGATAGCCCGGTGGTGGAGGTAGCCCTCAGCGGATATGCTATGCTGGATCAGATTGGCACAGGCCTGCGACAGAGAATTTATTCCCGCTCCTTCATCTTTGCAAATCCAAATCAACCAGACGACACCTTTATTTACATCGTCATCGATGCGGTGACAGGTGACACTGCCGTGCGGAATGGTGTCCTCCAGGCGCTCGCGAATCTGGGAGGTGATTATGCGCGCTACGGCGAGCGCAATGTCGCATTGACTGGGACGCACTCTCATTCAGGGCCTGGCGCCTGGAACAACTATCTACTTCCGCAGATCCCTAGCAAGGGGTTCGATAAGCAGAGCTATCAGGCTATCGTTGACGGCGTTGTCCTCTCCATCCAACGCGCTCATGAAAGCTTGGCCCCCGGTCGCTTGAGCTTCGGCTCCATCGATATCGAGAATGCAAACATCAACCGGAGCCCTTATTCATATGACGCCAATCCGGAGGACGAGAAAGCACGCTACTCGGCCAACGTAGACAAAACAATGACCCTCTTGCGATTCGACAGGGAGTCGGACAACAAGACCACGGCCATCCTGACCTTCTTCCCGGTACACGGCACCTCTCTCTACAACAACAACACTCTCACTACAGGCGATAACAAAGGCGCCGCCGCCTGGCTCTTTGAGCGGAGTGTCCAGGACGATGCGAATTTCGCCGACGACTTCGTAGCCGGATTCTCCCAATCCAACGTTGGCGATACGAGCCCCAATGTGCTGGGCGCATGGTGTGAAGATGGATCTGGGCAGATGTGTCGCTACAGCGACAGCACCTGTGGTGGCAAGACCGAGGACTGCCATGGTCGCGGGCCCTTCTTCCGTGAAAAGGATAACGGTGCGAAGAGCTGCTTCGAGATCGGACGACTTCAGTACGCCGCGGCCAAGCAGTTGTATAGCCAGATGGATGCGAGTAATACTCGGATCACTGGAAGCTCTAATGTTCGCTCCTTTCACGCTTACCGCGATCTTGCTGGCTACACATTCCAGTCGCCGTTCGATTCTAGTATGCTGACGACATGCTCGGCGGCACTGGGCTTCTCTTTCGCCGCCGGTACGACTGACGGACCTGGCCTGTTTGATTTCACCCAGAATAGCTCTGGACCTGCAGAGTCCAACCCATTGTGGTATGTCGCTCGGGCTTTTGTTCATCAGCCATCGGCAGAACAAAAGGCGTGCCAGGCGCCCAAGGATATCCTCCTGGACGTGGGAGCCAACACGGAGCCGTATGCGTGGGAGCCGAATATTGTGGACATCCAGGTCCTCCGTGTAGGTCAGCTGTTCCTCATCATCTCTACGAGTGAGGCTACAACCATGTCTGGACGGCGTTGGAAAGAGGCCATTGCAAAGTCAGCCAAAGACGTTCTCTCTATTGCCAGTCCCTTGGTCGTGTTGGGGGCTCCTTCAAACAGCTACGCTCATTACGTTGCGACAGAGGAAGAGTATAGCAGGCAACGCTACGAGGGCGCGTCCACGCTCTACGGGCCGCACACGCTCGCCGCGTACATCAATCTGACCCTGAGCTACCTCCCTTATCTAGGCGATTCGCCCAACCCTGCCAGTTTACCGGAGATGCCCACCGGCTTGCAGCCGCCTATAAACACCGACAAATCACTGAGCTTCATCCCGGGTGTCGTATACGACAATGCTCCCATTGGAAAATCATTTGGTGACGTGGTGACCTCGGTAACCAAGACCACGTACAAGCCTGGCGAGACCGTCAACACGACATTCGTCGGAGCCAATCCGCGAAACAACCTGCGTCAGGGATCTACATTTGCAGCCGTCGAGCGACAGGACTCTTCCTCAGGCACGTGGGAAGTTGTGCGTACTGACAATGACTGGAACCTGCTCTACCATTGGACACGGACCAATACTGTCCTGGGATACAGTGAGGTGACCCTCGAATGGCAGATCGAGGATGACTACTACAACGTCGGCAACCCAAAGCCGCTCCAGGCTGGAACGTATCGCTTCCACTATTATGGCGATGCAAAGAATGTCCAAGGCCAGATCACGTCCTTTGAGGGCATTGGCCAGCCATTCACGGTGACTCTGGGCTGATCATGTTTTATGATGCATGTGAAGGATGAATCATTAGCTTTATCATTAGGTATGAGTTATGAATACGAGTCTATGTTAATCAACGAATCGACGAGGTTATTAATAGGCCAGACTCGCAATCATCTCTCCAATAAGTATCAAAAGCCTTCCATCTTCTACAAATTTAGAGCAGACTCCAAGACAACGATGGGTACCTGTAGAGGTGGCAACGCATAGATCCTCAAAGAAACTTGCTTTCTCTTTATTCCAATAGACAGATCAGAGATCTTTAAATAATCAGGTCTATTTAAAGAGACCCAGCTGAGTCACCGGTGCCAATGGTGCGCTGCAGCCTCTCAGGGTCGGCGGTTGGTGCAACACCTCCAAGCGCTTCTTTGTCGCGCGCCATCCAACCTCGTCTCGACCACCAACCATCTCTCTTTGACATCGACCCTTGAGACAATCAACAAGATCCACAATAATGCATCTAGCCGTGTGTTCTTCAGGCCTGGATTGTCTGTCCCTAGTCATGCCAGACGCTAGCATTCTGCAGCCTAACATAAGGGCTCCTGTCATGAAAGCCTCAATCCTCTTATAACCTCCATTGTCTGCCAGAAGGGATTGTTCCTTGGCTAGTCTATCATTCTACTGATTGTCTGTCGCTTTCTTTATTCTCTTTCTTTTTGTGTCCTCCTGTCCTCCTGTCCACCATAATGCTCAATTAGCACGAGTCGACGTTCCTCGCACGAAACGTCCATCCACTCTTTCGGTCTTCTCATTATTTATCAAGCATACTTTCTTTAGTCCACAGCAGTCCGTCATCGATATTCTCAAATTCTCATTCTCTGATACCGTCGAAATGCAGTTGGTTCACCTCAACATCGCGCTCGCTCTTTTCGCTATAACCTGCTCGGCTGGCCCGATCGCCCAGTTTACACCCAAGATTCGAGATCTGGAACAAAACAGCCATAGCCCTGGACCTACAGTATATCCCAGCCCCTCGCCACTCGATATTCATGTACCAGCGGCTTCGGATGAAGCGAATGGTGGTTTGGATGTTGTTCCCATCACGCCTTCCGTGACGGCGGATGGTACTCAGGCGTCGGTGCTACAGGCTTCGTATACCTCTACTGAGATTCCTGGATCGTCGATGCTTCCGGCTGAGGGGCATTCGGGGACAGTTACTCCATCGGTATCTAAAGAGGTTACGTTGCCTTCGTCTACAGCGGACAGTTCTCGTGCAACAGCGGATAGTGGTACCTCTAGCTCTACTGAGATACCCGCTTCTTCCACACTTGCAAGGGAAAAGCATTCGTCTGCGATCACTTCCTCATCAGCAGAAGCTACTTTACCCTCATCGGAGACATCTGAGGTTGTTATTCCGACCACCTCTTACTCTCATTCGGCGTCCCACTCAGTGTCAACTCCGAGTGTGTCCAAGTCTACAACCTCAACCTCGATCCCTGTTATCAAGCACAGCCAGACGGCAGAACCTTCATCTGAGCTTTCTACAGTTACGCCCCTTTCAATCGTTGTCATTTCACCAAGCTCCGCTCCAGCAAGCACCCCCACCACGACATCCAGCCTGACCGTTGGTGTCGTTGGACCCTTGCCTGATGCCGGGACGACCAGCTCGTCTCCTCCTTCAACTACTTTCTTACCAACGGCTCTGCCAGAAACTGCTTCAACGCCAACGGTGACCAAGACCACGACGTCTAGCGCGACTGCTAGCGTGGTAGGACCGCAACCCGAGACGGATACAACCACCTCTTGTTCCTCTTCAACAGCATCTGCATCCTCTCTACCAGACACTACACCCACAGAGCCAGCAGGCCAAACCCGCAGCACCTCCAGTGCACACCCCACACCCACCACCACACCAAGCACAAGTACAGTCGGAAGGACAAGTACACCTCCAACCTTCAACTCTTCAACACCGGCCCCATCCCCATTCATCGGAGAAATCACAAGCAGTCAGCTCCAGGTCGCTAGCGGTACCGCCAGCGCCGACAGTTACGCCACACCCGTCCTCACTCCAGTAATTGTCCTGGTTACACTGGGCGCAGAACCGACCCCCACGGCAACGACAACGACAACGCAGCCAGACCCAGACCCAAACGCAAAAGCAGATCCAACAAGCACCCCTCCATCTGGCCCAGGCACTGACCCTAACAAAACAGGGGAGATAACCACGCTCCACGCGACAGCAACCATAACCAAGAGCGTGGTCGTGTTTGCTTCCAGCGCTCCTACGGCCGAAGCGCCAGCTCCAGCTGCTGGTGCTGCGGAGACGGAACCGGGATTGGGCTCAAAGGCAACACGTACGGGCACGCCTACGGCTACGACTACAACTACTGTCCCCTTCAGAGATCCGGGGGATGCCCATTTGTCCATTGTGCCTGTTACGCCGGGGGTGATGACGGTGACCACCACCAAGACCGAGACCGAGACCGAGACCGAAACCGTGACTAAAACGGAGAAAGAGACTGTGACTCAGACGGTGACGAAGACGGAGACAGAGACCGAGAGGGAGACTGTCACTTTGCGGGGAAATTAGCTGGTTTATTTCTTTTGTGGCTTTGGGAAAGTTAGAACTGTTAGGAACTGGAGTTTACGGGCGGATGCACTGTACACTGTACCATAAATAATAATTCTAATTTCCTAGATGTAGTCACCAAAATTGGCCATGATAGTTCGTTTGCATTCCGTTATACACAGTATATCCGCCCTGAACACCCGAACAACCCTAGTCTACATTAACCGATAAGGAAGCGATAATCAAAGCTCACTAAACACGCTGAATTTCGCCTGGTAATCCTTCAGACTCGCCCACTGGCGCAGCTCCTCCTCGTCTCGGTCCCGGTCGTTCAAATAACTCATTCTACGTCCGTTGGCGTGGGGGCTTGTCCCCGCCGTGCCCGATGTGGGCGCCGCGAGTCCCTCCAGTCGGATGAGGGTGTCGATGAAGGCGTGTAGATAGGATTCTGCCTCGGCAAGGGTGATGGGGTTGGGGCCTGGCGTGGAGGGTGCAAAGTTGGTCGTCTCGGTCCGTGAGTGGGGGAGGTTGAGCAAGGTTGATGCGACTTGGCGGACTTTACCGGTCTGACGGACGGGTTAGGTATGTTTCAACGAAGGGGGAAAAAGAGCAGATACGTACAAAGCTGGCACCGTTGGGTTCCATATTGACCTCGTTGACCGACCGTAGCAAGACAAACAGATCTCGAACGACGAGACGGCGTTCTTCTGCCATAGCCATCCCAATGTAATCGCTCTGAGCGGCATCGTCGATCCCCTTGTGCGCATTGCCCTCCACTTTCACTGAAGTTCCGGGTCCTCCCTCCTCGGAGGATCGGTGATACATCTTCCAAATGGCGTAGAGACTCCAGTACTTCTCTGCCAAGTAGGATCTGGTGGCTAGTTGGCTCACGTAGATATTGGCCTTCTGGATCTCGTACTGGATATGGCGCCGCTCGCGCATCCAGAGGTCCTCAGCCGCATGCGCGGAATCGTCCCGGTGAGGGTGGAGTGATAGCTCCGGTGGCACGTTGGCCAAAGCCGCTTTGGAATTCTGCAAACATTCGAATAGCAGAGCCCGTTGCCGCTCCCAGTCAACGATTTGTCCGCTGCCGAACGCAACCTCCCAAGCGGACAGGGAGTTGTACGAGTTATAGACCCTGACGTTGGCGTTGAAACCCACCAGCTGCGAAACTCGGTTGGCTGGCTGAGGTTCGACATGCGTTCTGAAAATAAACTCGTCGTCCACTTCAAGGGGTAATGGTGGGTAGCGGTCCGTCGGCGTCTCCGGAGGAAGATACATCGGGGTGTCAGTGGAGCCTAACTGCTGTATTGATCGGTAGCCGGCTAGCGTCACATAGAACAGTCGCCGCGCGAGCTCCTGCTCGATCAGGTCCACTGGGCGCTCAGCTGGACCACTGAGCCGATCCTGTGATATGCCCGACGAAGAAGAAATCGGGCTTGTTGGCCCCAAGGACGCCTGCATGGTCGACTGGCGGCAGAGATCGTACACATGCAACATCGTGCGGCACTCGGCAAGGTAGACCCGACATCGCCGGATGTTGTAGACATATGCCGAGCAGAGACCCAGGAAGTAGCTGATGGCAGCGTCATAGACTGTGGCGCTCCGATCGAGGTACCCGACACCTCGAGCTTGCACAGCAACATCATGACAGCGCTTGACCAAGGCTAGGGAGTGGGGAAAGGCCGCTTTCTCTGCCTCGGTCTTGAGATGAAGCTTTGGTCTCCTCGGGAAGGATGCCACCAGGCTCCCGATCATCGAGGCCAGGAGGGCCAGGAATGTCGGATTGGTGGTGTCCTCCCGTCGCTCAAAGGCGACGCGGAATGAGGGCTCATGAGGGATGGGGACCAATGGATGAATATACGTAAAGAAATCATCGACCAACAGCCGCGCTGTGGACAAAGGGCAGATGGATTCTACCGAAGATGGAATTGAAGTGGATGCGAGATTCTGGTTAACTGCGGATATCGGTGGAAGCGTCGGAGAAAAATCTGACGGACTGGGAGAGATTGAGGTAGTAGGAGCACTAGGTGAAGTTCCTAGTCTCTGTCTCTTCAGCGCCTCGGCATGACGATTCGGAGGGCCACGACGTCTGCTTGGTCTGTCATAGGTACAGGGGATGTCCAGGCTTGCACATGACCGACAGGGTGGTCCACTTGTATCACACTTTAGCCGATAAGATTAGCCTGGCGGTCCTAATTAAGATCAGATCTATGAAGATCTGAACTCGGCAAGAGGAGTACTTTCCTTAACCTTGCGTATACTACAAGCATCACATGCTTTTCGGAGTCTGGTTTTGTTGTCCATTGGCACTTCCGAGTGATTCCCTTACCATTTCCATGCCTCAGGCCGGAATCATCGGGGATTCAGGCACTCAATCCTGATGACAGCCGCTATGATGCCAACAGATCTCCGGAAGCCTTTCTCCGCAAGAGAGGTGATGCTCCTAATGGATCAATGATCCGGGGAACCGACAATTGTCGAATGACAACGACGACGTTCAAGGTATGGCCTCGAGATCCCCCTATATCTAGTGCCCGAGGATCCCAAAAGACGAATACAAAGCTACCCCACCACGCGAGTCACTGTCGGACGAAAGGTGAAAGATGGCACAGTGAGGATGAAATAATCAAAGATGAAGACAAGAGCCATCCACACGTAGAAGCGATGGTTTTGCCTTCTAAAGTTCGACGTTGCAATCCGAGACTCGGGGAGGTGATGAAACAGCTACCCCGAAAGTGGCGGGGATATCGGTATTGTACAATGAGGCACTTCGGCAATGCAAACAGTTACAGACTAGATACTGACTGGTCTGGATCTCGCATCAAGGCTTGGCGAGTAATGCTTGCAAGTACCTGTAAAGGCGACGGCATTCAAATAGTCTATCAAATGCCGAGCCGCTGGTCTGGAGACTTCGTGAATGTTACTGTTTCACCTCAGCACCCGTCACGTGACGCGTACCCCCTTTACTGGAGTCAAGTCCAAATAAACTTTCAATTATTAGACTACTGAGGAGACAAGACGACATCGTCAGGCCTGAACCTCCGAAGAGTCGACCAGAAGCTGGGGACGAGGATTCGACCAGACTCGCCAGAACAAAGAACTATCAAAGCCACAGGACCGTCCTTGGATGCCCGATTTAAGAAGGGAACTCCTCATTAATGCAAGTCACTAACGGCACATCGTGTTTCAAACTCGGCCAAACCAGTGGTATAAGGCCAAACAGGTGAAGGGTTTAGATTATATTGTCATCGTCATCATCATGATACTCATTAGTCATGCCGTCATGTCGTCCTCGTAAAGCATCACGTTTGTTCTCAATGTCTCTTACCCAGAGGGCAGACCCGGCCGCAGTTGACATGAGGAAGAACATAGATAAGGCAGGAATCAGCTGTAGAAGCAGAGCAACCGTTCCGAATCTGTGCCCACAAATCAGAAAATGACTGGCCGAACAGATCAATGCGCAAGACGAGATACATACGTAGTGTATTGAAGCTGCCGTCGACGGATCCTTTCCTTCCTTTGTTTCTTCGACAGATCTAGCATTTGGAAATACCGCCAGTGATGAAATGGGCCCCCGCGATAACCGGTCAACAACAAGAACATCGGCGTGCCTGCGACGGGGATGAAGTTCAAGGGCAGCAAGACTATAAACTCGATGATCTGCCGCAGAGAAAATGGCGAATACACCGCGCTGTGGGTCGGTTTACCCAGCCGCTTGATAACGTCGTCGCCCTGGGGATACAGGACCCTACAAGCGGTGACGAGCTCGCCATGGCCCTCGTTGACAAGAACAGCATCAAAGATGTCCACCAAGGTCTCGTCGACAAAAAATGCCTCAAACAGTAGCGCTACGATGGCCGCTCCTTCTCCAAGAACAAGAAATGCACCATTGACCCAAGCACCGGCGCCTTGGAAGATGGCGAGAAAGGCAACTTGTGGCAGATATGTGAAAAGAAAGAGGATTAAGTAGATAAATGTAGAAAGCAGGACGATAGATATCAAGCGCGCCCGAAACAGTGGCCAAAGAAATCGGTGCGACGCAAAGTAGTAAATCCCCTACGTGATGTTCATGAAGCGGTCAGCGAATATACAGGCAACAAGATTAGTAGGATAAACGTACACGCAAAGGATATAACCAAGCAGCTTTGCTGGGATCCCACAGCCCGTTCATTTCCGTCCCAGCCAAGGCAAAGCTACATCAACACCCTAGTATGTCAATCTCGTTGTGTTCATAGTTGAAAGAGTGATGTGATGATGCTCTCAAGGCGGTCACATTCAAACATGCCAAGAGAGCCATCCTTATCGATAAGCAGTAGTACCATATAAAACCAGAAATTTCTTCCCGCAACTCGACCTTTTTTCTTCTTTTCTCTTTCATACCAAACTGATCATCCTCCTTATTCACTCTGATATCCACATTTCTCAATGGATCCTGGAGGGGAAATAGGAGGTCAGATGAACGATTGCTGACTTACCCCAAATCCTTCTTACTTTTGTGGAGCGTTTGGAAATATTGACAGCGTACATCACTTTTCTGTATTGCTGGACTGGCCTCTGGGTTCATATAAAATGGACCAAAGGACAATTCGCCTGCACATTGCTGCATAAGTAGAGCAGGCTCATGATTTCCCGCTATAGATCTTATAATGTCTGCTAACAAAGTCTACGACTTGGCCAAGGTCGCTCACTACGGCGTTGGCTCTAATTCACTGCTCTGTCTGTCCCACCGCGACAACTGCGGTCTACATGGACGGCGTTCATGCCTACGCTCAGAGCTCCTGTGACATCAAAAGCATTTCCGCCGACCAACCATACGCCTTCCCATGCATTAGATTTTCAGCCTTCTCCGCCGAGAGAAGGTAGACCGCCCAATATCATCTTTAGAGATAATATCCCGGATACTTCTGCGTGGATTGCAAGGTCTTTCGAGCGCAGAATCGCGTTGAAAATCTCTGAATGGGTGCCGGGCGACCACCTTCATATTCGGGACCGCCCTTCGTTCACTTACGGAAAGGTGACCATGTTACCGTGGGCATTCATCAAGTTTGTGAGATCTGTACTGGCCTATGTGCGTATTGTCTCTGCAAGGGATTGCAAAAAGGGCGTTTCGTGTGACTTTCACGTAGGATATAAAGTGTCGTGGGTGATCAGTCAGAGACGATAGGTAACTCAATGTAATAGCGGCTATATCCGAGAGAGGTTACCCATGCTGCTCAGTCCCAGGCATATTCAACTCGAAATGTTCTCCAGGTTTTCGCAATTCTTTGTGCCATAGTTTCGTCGAAATATAGCTCCAGCTGCTTGCCGATGGTGTCGGGGGAGAAGACTGCCATAGATATCGAGAGCTATCACAATTTCTCTAGACATTGTTCCAGGGATCAAATAAGTTGGCTTACAGTATATAAATCAAATGATAGTCAAGAGGTCAATAGCAGAGATGCACCGGCTAAAAGCTCCTTTAAGATAACCGCCTCAAACATCGTAGGCAACAACACCAGTGATGATGTCAATTCTCGATAAGCATGGCGGTGATGGTTCGTGTTTCCACCACCTTCAACCCCGAGCCATCGCGCCTTGCCAGAACTACGACAGACTCAGCATCAGTCCATGCGACTCGATGACCTCGCGTGGAACCAGCGAGGGGAGCAATTACGAGGTTTTTCGGGAATGTCTCTCCAGCGCAATCGTGCAAAGATCCGATAATGGCAGACGCAACCGGCCATCCAAGCGAAAAGCGCAGAAATCCAAACGCGGCACTAGGAAACTTGCTACTGATGAAGCTGGGACGGATACCACGGATTCCGATTCCTCATCTCTACCATCTCGGGTGAATCCAGAAGAGCTAGCCGAGTTCATCGATGTACGAACCCCTCCTTACAGGACCACGAGGGTATAGAGGTATACTGAACCAACGCTACAGTTCCTCGCATCAGAAACCTTCCCCTCACTACCAACAGACCTCCAAACCCTCTCCTACTCATCCATCCAGCACGACCCCGTCCTCGCAGACAAATACGCCTCCTCCCCGCTCCCCCGCTCCCTCGAGTCTATAACAGCTACCGTCCCCGTCGCAGTCTCCGACTCGCTATCCGTCTACGGACTCGTCCCTGATCCCTCTGACGTCCCCGATTTCTTCGCCCCAGTGCTGAGCGAGTACGTCGCCAGCGTGACCGCCGCGCCGCCGGTATGGGCGACGACGCGCACCGACGCCTGCGAGATCTGCGAGCGCGACTGGATCCCCCTCTCGTATCACCATCTGATTCCGCGCGGGGTGCATGCAAAGGTGCTCAAGAAGGGGTGGCATGAGGAGTGGATGCTGAATAGTGTGGCGTGGCTGTGTCGGGCGTGCCATAGTTTTGTGCATCGGATGGCGAGTAACGAGGAGCTGGCGAGAGAGTACTATACCGTTGAGAGGATAATGGAGAGGGAGGACGTGCAGGATTGGGCGAAGTGGGTGGGAAGGGTGAGGTGGAAGGCGAGGTGAATGCATTGCGTCTAGCTTGAGTTTTGGGATCATGCAATTGTTCCTTGAGATTAGATTTAGAGAACGTAGTTCTGTCATGAATAGTCTATGTAGATAATGATATCCTATTGTACATGAGATGCAAATCTCCAGGTATATGCGACTTTTCCCAAACCCGTGTATATCTATCATGTCAATTTGCACAAGAGAAGAGAAGGCATTCAACCAGGTAAGAATACAGTAACCTGCCAGACGAGGTTACAGAAGAGCAAGTCATCTTGGTAATCGAGATAGAGAAAAGTTTAAAGGTATCTCTTCTCATAGATCTCTTCGTAGCATTGGATGTGATCACCAACAGCAAAGTCGGTCCAGCCTTCGAAGCCGATACCACATTCCGTGTCTTTGCGCATTTCGGTCACGTCCTTCTTGACGTTCTTCAGCGATGCAATCGTGCCTGTACATTCAGTCAGTCATTTCTGCCTTAAGTGTGAAGTCCCCAAAAGAATAAAGCATACCGTCATAGATCGTGTCCTGTCCCCTCAACACTCGAACCTTCCTGGCCCGGTGAATCACACCATTACGGACTTTGCATCCCGCAATAGCAACCTTTTCTCTTCCCTTCAGGGTGATCTCGAAGATCTGACCGACTTCTGCTTCACCCGTGACACGCTGTGAGACCGATGGCGCCAGGTGCTCACTGAGCGCCGCCTTGACTTCATCCATGAGCTTGTAGATAATGTTGTGATTCATGATTCTGACCCCCCGCAGTTCCGCCATCCGGGACATGGCAGGGTCGATCGGCATATTGAAAGAGATGATGTTGCCGCTTGCGGTGGCCGCATGCTCAATGTCAAACTCACTGATGGGCCCAACCTCGGAGCGAAGCACATTGGCGTAGACCTCGTTGTTGCCAATGGCCGTCACCGAATTTAGCACCGCCTCGGCAGAACCGCCAACATCGGCCTTGATGATGAAATGCACCGGTTTGGGTCCGGATGCATCCTCGTCAGCAGAAGCTTCCGCCCCCTCGTTCTCCTCTTGCCGTCGCTTTTCCTGCTGTTCTCGACGTGCTTCGTTGATGGCCGATGTGTCCTCACTCAATCTCTGCGTCTCCGACTTCTCCTGGCGATACTCCACGACGTCCTTGGCATGCTGCTCGTCTTCCGCCTGGAGAATCTCGGTACCGGCAGTGGGCTGCTCCCTCCAGCCATCAATTTCCACCGGCATGCCGGGAGTAGCTTCGGAGACGGCGACACCGGCTTCATTGCGAAGCGTGCGAACACGAGCCCACGTTGTACCAGCAACGATGATATCTCCCGGTCGCAGGGTACCACGTCTGATGAGAGCCGTCGCAACACGTCCATAGCTCTTCGTTGTAGCTTCAATCACCCAGCCTTCCACCGCCCCAGCTTTGTCGGCTCGGTGGTCTAGAACTTCCGAGAGGGTGACGATAGCCTCCTCGAGTTCCAACATGCCCTGGCCGGTTTTTCCGCTCACCCCGATAGCCTGGACATCGCCCCCGTAGTCTTCCACATGGACACCATGCACCGAGAGGTCTTGCTTGACCTTTTCTGGGTTGATGCCCTCTCTGTCGATTTTGCTGATAGCGACAATGATGGGAACGTTGGATTGGGTGGCGTGCTTAATGGCCTCAATAGTCTGCGGTTTGACACTGTCGTCCGCAGCAACCACCAGCACGACAATGTCGGTTACATTCGCACCGCGACGCCGCATATCCAAGAACGCTGCGTGCCCAGGTGTGTCCAAGAAGGTGATAGTCTTGCCCGAAGGCATAGCTACGGAGAATGCACCGATGTGTTGTGTGATACCCCCGTGCTCCGATGCGGCGACCGACGACTTTCGGAGCCAGTCCAGAATAGTGGTCTTGCCATGATCGACGTGACCCATAATCGTCACTACCGGTGGCCTAGGCGGCAATGCGGACTTGTCTTCTGGCTCTGGAGCAGCAACCAGGTCCTGATCATCGGTCTCGAAGATAGGCTCGAAGTTGTACTCGCTCGCGATCAAGCCTGCCGTTTCAGCATCAAGAATATGGCTGTACGAGACATCTTCAAATCCCATTTCTTCCATCCTCCGAATGAATTGTGCCGGCCGCACACCAATGACATCAGCGAGGTTGCTGACGCTGATGAATTCCGGAAGGTAAAGAGGACTGGGAGCCGCCGCCTCGAGCTCCTTCTGCCGGGCCTTCTCTTTCTTCTGGCGCTTACGTTCCTGGCGGCGACGGCGGCGGTCGTCTTCTGGGTCAAATTCTTCGTCGTCAATATCATCTCCTCGTTCCTTGCGCCCTTCCCACCGCTTGGGCCTTTGCCCACTTTGAGCCTCTGCTTCATATGTCTGTTGAAGTTTTTCCAGGGCTGACTGGTCCCATGTCCATGGGTCTGCCTCCGGTTTGGATGATTTGCGAACTGCTCCAGAAGCTTGGCGGTCGGCACCGCGGGTTTCTGAAACCTGACCCCTAGCATTCGACCGTCGCTGTTCGGCCATTGACTGCCTCTCTGATTCAGTTGATGCAGGTGGAGATTCGGTCTTGCGTCCTGTCTTCACGAGGTAGTCCTCAAGCGCGATGTGTTTCAAACCTCCGCCCTTTTGGCTTAATTCCCCTAGACGGCGTCCAGAGTTTTGGTTTTCATATTCCGACCGCAATGACTGGCCCAGCCTCTGAATCTTTAAGGCGTTCTGCTCTTGTTTTATCTGACGAGGCGACTCCGGGGCGTCCAATTTCGGTTTTGGGGTATTACAGCGTGGACAGGTGCTGCTTCTCCCGAAACAATGGTACCGGCATCGTGGGCATTCCCAATCCTTCCCTCGAAGCTTTTTCGCTGGTCTGCCCGAAGTCACATCAACATTTTTCTCTGGTTGCCGCTCCCGTAACGAAGCGGAGGATCGCCTCGTTCCAGAAGCATCGAGCACTCGTAACAAATCGTCCGCCCTTTCAAGTAGCGCAGGCCTCTGCGGTCGTTGTTTCTCCACCTCCTTCTCATTCGCGGCGGTTTCCTTCCTTGCTACTAATGAATCGCGAAGCGCTTGTTCTGCCGGACTCAATGTGGCCGGTTTAAGCGCCTGCTTAGCTCCCCAGCGACCACCAATTTTCGAACCTCCCCATGCTGGACGGGATACCGACCCATCTTCGTTAGGATTCGCTGGCTCGGATGACGATTCAAGGATCGCTAGGGACGAACGAAAGCTCCGTCGGGGAACATAGGCTGGTATCGGAGCAGAAGCAGATTTCCTGGACCTGGCTGGGCACGACCATTCGGGCCCGTGACGGCGAGAGAGCTGTGATGTTTCTTGATGAGAATCAAAATCGAGGACTGCAGTCAAGATCACTTACCTCTATGACTAACCTCCTATGCATAATTCGATGGAAGAGATCACACCCTCTCTCTCTCTCTCCAGCACTGCTATGATAGTCGGAGCGTTTCCCTCAGATGGTTAAATTTCCTGACGATACGCGATTACATACCCGGTAAATTAAATACGCGTTTCCAGATGGGGTTTCCCGCGCACGAGGTCACGTGCGTCGGCGCAGCTGCCGAATCGGAGACGAAGATTTGGATGGCTGCAGTGGAGAGATTCCACCATTCCGCCCCGATAAGTGGTGCTAGGATCTTTTATATCCCTTGAGAGATTCCTCTGGTCCTCCGGGGAAGTGAGTCAAATCCTCTATCTTCGCGCCGAACCATCTTGTGGCAGATAAACCCGCGCCAATTGCCGCAGAGTCTTATCGCAGATCAACTGGGGTCAATTGTTACGCCAAGATGGAGTCGGAGGCTTTTGAGGACATGCAAAAGGGCGGAGGAGCTCTGCGCACCCTCAAGGATCTGGCTGCTGGTGCTGCGGGCGGCATTGCACAGGTGCTTCTTGGTATGTAGCTATCGATCGTTAATCCTAGTCAACTGTATGCGCTTGCGATACTAACGGCTTGTAGGACAGCCTTTTGGTGGGTGAACCAGAGACTCACAGATAGAGTCAAACCTTGGTTAACACTTGTCAGATATTGTCAAGGTGCGGTTACAGACGACGTCAGAGTACAAAAGCGCTCTTGACTGCGCCACGAGAATCTTCAAGAATGAGGGACCCTTGGCTTTCTACAAGGGGACTTTGACCCCACTCATTGGTATCGGTGCTTGTGTAAGATTCCACTCCTTGACATTTGCTGGCAAGAAGAACTCATATCCTGCAGGTCAGCGTACAATTCGGTGCGTTTCATGAAGCCAGAAGACGGCTGGAGGAACTCAACAAGAAGAAGTATGCCGATCCGACTCTCTCCTACGGCCAGTACTATCTGGCCGGAAGTTTCGCGGGTCTCACCAACTCCGCCCTCTCGGGCCCCATTGAGCACGTCCGTATCCGCCTGCAGACGCAGCCTCACGGCGAGGGCCGCTTATACAGCGGACCGCTCGACTGCATCCGGAAACTCGTTGCTCAGGGAGGCGTGCTGCGCGGCCTCTACAGGGGCCAGAACGTCACGTATCTCAGAGAAGCCCAGGCCTACGGTACCTGGTTTCTGACCTTCGAGTACCTGATGAACCAGGACGCCAAGCGCAACAACATCAAGCGCGAGGAGATCTCCAGCATCAAGGTCGCGACCTACGGCGGTCTTGCCGGTGAGGTGCTGTGGCTGAGCAGCTACCCCTTCGACGTGGTCAAGAGTAAGATGCAGTGCGATGGCTTCGGTGCGCAGCAACAATTCAAGAGCATGACCGATTGTTTCAAGAAGACTTTTGCTGCGGAGGGCTTTGGCGGCTTCTGGAAGGGCCTGGGGCCGACTCTGCTGAGAGCTATGCCCGTGTCTGCGGGTACCTTTGCTGTGTACGTTCCCTCTTACGTCGTCGATATGATTTTTGTGCTGACTTGTTACAGTGTCGAGCTCACCATGAGAGCATTGGGCTAGACATGCCTGCTTAGTCGTCTGTTTTGCCATTGTTTCTTCCTGTTAGATATCCAGATCTCGTTCATTTCAACATGAGATTGAAGGAAAAGTTTCATGAGGCAGATAGAGGATGTTCATACTTTATTCATATTGGAAATTTGCTTAGATGTACATGGTCGAACGATAATGAGACCCGGAACGATTCCCCCACATTTGCTTATCCTCTTCAAGACGCCACCAGCTAGATCGCCAATGAAAAATCCCCAAAGAAATCCTGCCACGCGGTAGGGAAGTAGAACAGATTGAGCCCAGGAAAATCCCACTCCGTGACAAACTGCTCGGGCACAAACGACTGCAGATCCGCCTGCGCATCGAACAGCTCCCAGAAGGGAACCATGGCCGCCTGGTCGACGTCCATCCCGCTCTCCTGCACGGCCCTCCCGTATTTCTCGACGCTGAGCTTGAGAATCTGCAGGTAGATCTTACTACTGCCGTTCGTGTTGCCGTGGGAGTCCGCGCTCTTGGTCAGTTCGCTGAGCAGTCGATTCCCGTGCTCGAGGAGCTCCTGGTGTTCTTCTTTTCGTTCCGGCAGGAGGCGCGAGAGCTTGAGGAGGAGAAGGAAGCAGAAGGCACATTTAGCCCAGACAAAGTCCATGGCGTACTTCAGTTTCGCGAGGTAAAAGTCCGGCTCGCCGCTGATCAGGCGCAGGTGTTTGCGGGCGCTGGCCTTGGCCATGACGAGGATATTTCGCTCGGAGGGAGACATTGCCCTGTCGGATGTTAGCTGACGAGCGGGGGGAATCAAACTCAGGAAACGCACGCAACGTTCTCTACGCCCATTGATCGCAGCGCCTTGCAGTAGAGCATCATCTCGGCCCAGCATTTCTGTACGCGCAGTGCGAGCAGGAGGAACGGCTTTTCCGCTTCGGCGGGGATCGAGTCTTCTGTAGAGGGTGAGCCATTTAGCATTCTACGTAGCTCGGTAACCTTCAATGAGCTCACCGATGATGCGCAACCAATCACTGATACCAGTCAGTATATCGCTCCATAGAGTTGAGAGGAGAGGGATACGAACTCGAACCAGAGATCAAGTTCAACCTTGACCTCTTGCACGAAACCTGCGATGTCTGAGCGAATAAGAGTCTCTTTGCCGCTCAAGGTATCATTGATACTAGCTGCTGGAGATCAGCTGAATCGTTCAGAACATAGGTCAAATGTGTTGGACTACCTCTAATGGCGTTCAGCTGTAATGATGGTCAGCTTCGTCACAGTAAAGCAGCCTTTCCGTTGACCTACCTCGACTTGAGAGAACAAACGCAAATCCAGAACAGTCGATGATGGATGTTTGAGCAAGGTTCGACACCGACGTGAGTTCCCAAGCAATCGGATGCCCGGTGGTTTGCCGCCATCGACGCGAAAACTAGACGACGTTCGTCAAATTCATCCGTACGATATCGATCAAGAGCAGCTTACATATGCTCTAGGACCAATAACCCGAACCAGGTTCTGGACTTTCGCATCAAACTGTGTTCTTCCTCTGTAGACCCGGAAGGTCCATGTAAGTCCTCAACTTCTTTCATCGACATACGCTGGGTCAGCTCCTCGAAAGCTTCGTCTAGGTCCAGGTCCAAGGCCATTCGAGTAGCAAAGGATAAGATCAACGAGCGCTCCGTAGAATAGCAGGCAACAACGAGCAATGCTTGGACAGACTCCAAGCAATTCAATCTCTTGTTTTGAATGATGACATTAATCCATTTCTTGAGTTCTGCGTGCAGTATATCGGATATCTGAGGACCGAACCCTATCATATGTTAGCAGAGCGCCCTCACCAGGCATAGAACAAAATTGGCAATTACTGGGTTCGATGCGGCTTCCTATCGTGCAGATAGCGTTGAGTAGGATGCTGCTTCGCGAGCGCACCGAATCGAAGGTGTCATAGTCAGGGTCGAACACCGGGATATACCTGTCCTGTTTATGGTAACGTACGTATTAGCAAGCCGGGATGAAGATACAGAAGTACTGCAACACATACGCAACCTTGGAAAAATCTGCACCATCTCTGGTTAGCAAACGATGGGACAAAGTACGAACTTTGTCAAGGGATCTCACGTGTTGAAACAAGAAATGGCATGGTCTGGCGTCATCAAGCCCTTTGAGATGAAATCTGCAACTGGCTCGTCGCGGACCTCGAAGCCAGACCGTTTCCTCTTTGTCACGCTGCCTGCTTCTGTGATGATAGTTTGCATGCGAGAATGGGTAGAAACTTCTCCAGGGCTCGCAGCCAGCCCATGTACCCCTGATTGGTCGCCAGCCGGGGCCTCTGCATAACTGGCTTCTGGAAGTTGAGGCACATTGGTGGACCCAAGCATCATCTGAGAAGCAGGGGACATATGGCAATCTGGGCCGTGTCCATTAGGAGGCAAATTCTCTCTATGAGGCGCCCGTCCCTCAGCGACGGGAACTGGGGCGTCCGAATTTGAACATGTCTGCAGGAGATCACGTAGAGCATCCACTTGCTCTCTGAGATGACGAACCTCAGCTTCGACATTTTCGAGTCTCCTGCGGAGGCGTCAGTTATACAGGGAGTAAGCGTAAAACAAGTGCGAATACGTACTCCGTAGCAGGGTCCTTTGGAATGTGGAAAAAGACACATCGCTTTTTTAGCTTGTTACACCTGTAGACAATCAGCACCATCGATCTCTAGCACGGGTATCCATCGTGGCGAATGGTACCTGGTGCAAGGCCTCTTCCCATCACATTTGACCTGGGTACATCAGCGGCGAGTTACAGAATACCATAGAGAAAGAAAACATACCTTTGACGTTCGACAAGCGCTACAGGCTCTCTAGATCATGTTGTCAGCTATATTGTCGCATGTGCTCACGATAGATAGGGAGAGGGAAACATACCGGAATTCGTTTCTTACCCGGTGGAGCCGACACGACACGGGACGATGCATCTGAATCCATCGCAGGGTGAATACATATCACATATCGAGTGAAATACTGGTAGCAACTCGTTGAATGCAGGAGATTCTGGGGAAATTAAGATTTGAGCGGAACAGTGTCGAGAAAATAGACTCAGCGGGGTGACACCCTCATCGGGATTAAGCCGGCTCGGCAGTGTGTAGCATACTGAGGTCTATGCTTAAATGGAACTGTGCAATAGGACGTCTTTATACGGGCTGGGCAAGAATCGCAGTCGACATATGCTTCGAATTTAAGAAATATAAGACAAATTTAAGTCTGAATGAGCTCCTTCGTGGTCAAATTAGACACTTATCATAAGCCTAGCAAGTTATCATATCCATCCAACTAAATCAATAATACAAGTAGCAGAGATCCAACGAGCAAAGACATGGACAATAAATCAGAATACATAGACAAAGTCCTCATTTTGCCAGTCCGTAAGGTCCTTGAACGCATTGTCTTCCATGGCAGTCTGCTGGATAGGCACACCCTCCTTGTCTACTGGACCAGCACCAACAGAGTACATCGAATGATCGATGATAGTCGCACTCTTGCCCATTGAAACTCGCTTCTGGGAGTGCTTCTTGTTGAGAAACGAGAGATACACCAGGTTTATACTAAACGTGAGGGTTAGAGCTTGAGCGCCACAAAGGGAAAGGTAACAACTTACATGCAGAGAAGAACCAGAACGCAGAACATGGCGAGGCTGTTTTTCGTTAGTGTGCTGGAACCAGTCGGTGTGTCTCATTGCTTACTTTGAGAGCAGACCACGTCTGTAAAGCGGCGCTTCGGCGGTTGTGTAGAGAGTGGGACCAATGATCTGGAAAACATTAGCATGGGACTCTCTATCGTCATTCTGCTGTAGGCGCACGTACGTTGCCAACGCATTGTCCGACAATCAACAGGCCAGTCGTCACTTTCTTCTTCGTTTCGCCGGCGGTGTTCGCAGCAGACCAGGAATAGACCATAGGTGCTAAATGTCGGTCAGCTACAGTAAAAAGCATACCTCTTAGGAAAACATACTGATGCCCGGGTAGACGGAAAGCTGGCTGTTGTTAGCAACACTCCTCAAAAAGGGTATCCATGGCCTACAATGTAATATCCAGCAAGTAAAGCACCGCGATGTTGTGCAGTGTGCGCAATTTGCAGTAGCATTACGCAGCCAGCAATTGGCGGTAGACACAAGAGAATGACCACAGGCCCCTTCATCTTGATGAAGGTTGCCAGCCACGCTCCACCCATAGTGGCCACAAGCTGTACTGCACCGAACGGAATGTTGAAAAGAATGGTCTTGAACTGATCGAATCCAAAGGCCTTGATAATAAGGGGTCCGAAGGTGGAGATGCCGCCGCTAGGGATCCTGCTTCTGTGTGAGCGACATTGTTGGTACAGCGAGTTCCTGGTCCTCTTACGAGATCGAAAACATCAAAGCAAACCAAAGCCATGACTTCAGGTCCAAGCAGGCCTCTTTCACATGATCCCAGTTCCAGTGGTGAGTCTCGATACCTTGCTGGTTCATACGAAGTCTAAATCATCGTTAGGACCAATGTGCCATAATGCTTGCCCCGAAACCTTCTGGTAGAATACCTTTCAATAGCGACCAGTTTGTCTTCCTCATTGAGAAATTTAGCACGTAAGGGCGAGTCCGGCATATAGAGCCTGAACAAGGCGCGTTAGCAACTTCCAGTATTAGAAATGATTGATCAGCATCTACTCACAGAACCACCACGGAAAACACGACGGTAATGAGACCGAAAAATAAGAAGATAATCTATTTGATAGTCAGTCATACGTTGGTGAACGCTGAAAAGACGCAGTATCACTCACCTGGTAGGGTTCAAAGGTCGATGAGGCGATATGTCCAAGGCCCCAGGTTATTAGACTGCCGAACTATTTGGTAAGATGTTTGTTAGCACAGCTCTGGAAGAATGACTGAACCTTTTCAAATGCTAAACTTACCATAAACACCACTCCATTCATGGCGTACCATGAGCCCAGTCGAACAGGCTGCTCAAGCCGACGATACCACATCTGCGTAACGGCGATAAAAGCCGGGGCTTTGCTCTCACAGTCAGTAATCAGTGATGGATGCTGACAACTATACGGCAACACTCACCAATTCCAGCCTCAAATAGACCAAGGAACATCCGACAGACCAGCAAGCCTGGGAAGGTGTTCGCCGCCGTCATGCATGTCAACGAGACACCCCACAGAAGAGTGGTGCAGGCTAAGAATTTCCCAAGGGGAACCTTCACCAATATATAGGCGACCGCGGGCTGAGCAACGAGCTGTGCGACATAGACGACCGAGCCTAACCAAGAGTATTGCTTGCCATGGAGATGGGCTTTCTCGATCAAACCGAAAACCGATGCATACGAGAGGGTCGATTTGTCGAGCTGTTGCAGGAAATAGATGCCCAAGAGTATAGGCAATAGCCTCAAGTCGATCTGTCGCAGAACTCGAGCGTTATTCTCTGCGGTAAGGACTGTCGAGTGGCCCACTTGCTCAATGAGCTGAAGGGCGTCATCTTTCTTTGTCTCGCTATGTTGCGTATGACCTTCATAAGGGGCAGGATGAACTGTCTCGATCAGTTCCTCATCTCTACCCTTACCCTGTGCCGGCTGTGCTGCGAGGGACATGGCTCCCTTGTGCTTCCCTAGACCTGCTTGAAAGTTCTTCCAGATAGGTGAAGTATTCTTCAAGTGCCTAAAGGGCCAAAAGACAAGCTGAGAAGGAGAAAAGAGAGGGCGTGACTCTGATAGTATGTGTCGCCGAGGTCACTGTAGGATATGCGAGCATACAAACTCGATTCCCTGACGACTTGTCATGTCGATCAAGGAGACCTTTTTATCCACCCAGGACCAGTGTGTGTTAGAGCGTGAGGTATGGGGAACCCCGTGGGGAGGTCAACCCCGGACGACGCGACCCAAAACCCGATGGCGATTGGCAGCGGAAAAATCATTATTAGCTGGGTCTGCAAAGTCAATTGCGAGACCAAGGCCACCTAGCCTTGGTAGCATATGGGAAATATGAAGCTAAAACCGCAGATTGCATGGCATGACTCTTAGCCACGGGCAACCTCCGACGCCTCGTCCAATCAATCGAACGGGACCGGATGTCTACGAAGCGGGGCGAAGGTTCGTGTCAGTCTGGGGATATATTAGGTTCGGATTTCGGTAGGAAAGCCCGATGGCCAGATCAAACCTGAAGAAGTCACCAGGTCAGACAAGTCGCGGAGAAGACGGCGATGGACCGACGAAGTTCGGCGGGGATGAAGAATGTCAACGGAGATGTAGGCCGAAGCCCGATCATATACTCCTCGGTGACACCACTCGTAGGCTTACCCACCTTACCCTTTTTCGAATGAGGGGATAATGAGGGGAAGCATTGAAATAGATATGATGTCGTACTATTGTAGGCATTTTCTCCTGTAAAGTCTCCGCGAGAGTTGTCCTGACTTGCTTCTTTCGAATCAATTGACCTCGCGGCGTACCGAACGAACTATAAGCAATCATGCCTCAAAAGGAACTCTGCCCCAAAGGCTACCAAGAACAGCCGTCAGGAAATACCGCGGCAGACCCCTCAGTGTATCTGCGCTCAGGAGACTCGAAAGATCGTTCCTTTGATTTCTCATTCGAACCAATTCGTCAAAACCTTTTCCGTGTGACATTTTCCTCGCAAGACCATCCTCTTCCTCCCTATCCGAGCATTTCGAAGCCAAAGACAGACCTCAATGGCATTCAGCATCCTCTTCCTCCCTATCCGAGCATTTCGAAGCCAAAGACAGACCTCAATGGCATTCATGTATCTGCCACCGGTGGCGGTTCATCCAAGACAATTGAGGTCGGCGACGTGACGGCCACTGTGGACTGGAGCGCTACTCCAGTAGTCTCGTTGTCGTGGACCGGCGAAGAGGAGCCCCTCCACCGGGATCTGTCATTGCGCTCGTACGTGGCCGATGCAACTGGCATCGCGCACTATTCTGAGCACGACCGAAATGCGCTTCATGTTGGGCTGGGAGAGAAGAGGGCGCCCATGGATCTCACCGGGCGTCACTTCCAGCTTTCCGCGACAGATAGTTTCGGGTACGATGTTTACAACACAGATCCGTTGTATAAGCACATCCCATTGCTGATCAAAGTGACTCCCGCTGGTTGCGTGGCTATCTTCTCAACAACGCATGCCAGAGGGACGTGGTCAGTCGGTTCCGAAATCGATGGGCTCTGGGGTCACTTCAAGGTGTACCGTCAAGACTATGGAGGCCTCGAGCAGTATCTGATCGTAGGAAAGACACTCAAGGATACCGTGAGGTCATATGCAGAGCTCCTTGGCTTCCCGCTCCTTGTACCTCGCTGGGCTTATGGCTACATCTCTGGAGGTTACAAGTACACTATGCTTGATGACCCACCTGCGCACCAAGGACTCATGGAGTTCGCAGACAAGCTCAAGGAGCACGGAATTCCATGCTCAGCCCACCAAATGAGCTCGGGCTACTCAATTGCAGAGACAGAACCCAAGGTCCGCAATGTCTTCACCTGGAACAAGTATCGGTTCCCCAACCCCGAAGAGTGGATTAAGAAGTACCACGCTCGAGGAATCAGACTCATTACCAACATCAAGCCTTTTGTGCTCGCGTCGCATCCAGATTACCAGAAGCTTGTCAGTGCCGGGGCACTGTTCAAGAAGCCCGATACTCAGGAACCGGGCACAATGAGGCTATGGAGCGCAGGGGGCGCGACCGGTGGTGATGGGTGCCACATTGATTTTACCTCCTCCTTCGCTTTCCGATGGTGGTATGAAGGTGTCCAGAGCCTGAAGCGAGCCGGAATCGATGGTATGTGGAACGACAACAACGAATATACGCTTCCCGATGATGAATGGCAACTGGCTCTGGATGGATCAGAAGTCGCTGAAGAGGCAAAGAAACAGAGCGACAAAACCGTCGGGCTCTGGGGCCGCGCAATGCATACTGAACTCATGGGCAAAGCCTCTCATGATGCTTTAGTCGACATGGAGCCCAAATACAGACCATTTGTTCTCACAAGAAGCGCCACTGCTGGCACTCTTCGGTACGCAGCCAGCTCATGGAGTGGAGACAATGTGACCAGTTGGGAGAGCATGAAAGGCGCAAACGCCTTGTCATTGAACGCCGGTATTTCACTGTTGCAGGTAAGACTTCGCCATAACAGATTGAGCTGGGCGAACATTGCATGCTGACTTCTGATAGTGCTGCGGCCATGATATTGGTGGTTTCGAAGGTATGCCTCCTCCCTTGAAAGCACTGATGAAAGACGAAGAATCTGATTGTTTCCTCAATCAGGACCCCAACCCTCTCCCGAACTTCTCCTCCGATGGGTCCAACTAGGTATCCATTCGCCCCGGTTCGCCATCAACTGCTTCAAAACGTCGCCCGGAAACACCTCCGTGGGAGATGTCATTGAGCCCTGGATGTACCCCGAGATCACTCCGCTGGTCCGCGACACCATCAAGCGCCGTTATGAGATCCTCCCCTACATATACTCCCTTGGTCTGGAGAGCCACCTGACCGCTTCTCCGCCTCAGCGCTGGATTGGATGGGGATACGAGTCCGATCCTGAAGTCTGGACCAAGGCCCTCAAGTCCGGGGAAGAACAGTTCTGGTTCGGTGACACTATCCTCGTCGGAGGCGTGTACGAGCCCGGTGTAACCGTTGCGAAGATGTACCTTCCCCGTAAGGCGAACGATGAGTTCGACTTTGGGTATGTCAATATGAACTCGCCCTACACCTACTACGCCTCCGGCCAGTGGGTCGAAATACCCTCTCAATGGAGAGAAAGCATCCCGCTTGTTGCGCGTATCGGTGGTGCCGTTCCTGTTGGAAAGCCCGTTCAAACCAGAGTGCCTGGGGATGAGACTGAGGCTTCATTGGCGGTAGAGGAACTTGACGACTACAGAGGCGTTGAGATATTCCCTCCCAAGGGCAGCTCTCATGGTCGTGTCTTCACCTCTAGCTGGTTTGAGGATGACGGAATTTCCCTGCAGCCTAAGATGTCAACATACATCATCAGCTACAGCTCGACGGAGGAGAAGGTGACTGTTGGGTTCAAACGCGATGAAGAGAGCGGCTTTGTTCCCGCTTGGAAGGATCTGGATATCATCCTGCACAACGGCGATGAGAGACGCGTTGTGTCGGATGATGGCAGGCCTGTTGAATACAAGGGGAGAGACTCCCAAGGCCGCGTTGTTTTTACTCTGAAGAATTAGATGCTACAGCGTGATGAGTCACACTGTATTTGAATAGCCGATTCCCTCTAGTTGGTAATAAGGCTATGCACAAATGAAAAGAAAGAGAGGGCTTGGCGTTGCAGAATAGAAAGATAGAAGAGTTTTATGAGAATTCAGATTGACCTTTCTTGAAATGTTGCTTCAAACTTCGCGGTCAAACATTCGGCTGACACTCCATAGCGAAAAAGATATGGATCCATATTAATATGGCCGCTTTCTTGAGAGGATATAAAGGAAGATCCCCGAAAAGTTGACTTGAATTGAAGCTGTTAATACAGATGATGGCACCAGGAAGCGAGAAAACTTTACATAGCTCTATACAATACAGTCCCTCAGTTGATCGAAATGCTGAACTTTGGGTATGAAATAATAAAACCTCGCTAAGAGCCAACACACATCATTGCTGGTTTTCGGCGGCCTCAGCCATATTCTCTGGAAGCTTGATGCCGAGCTCCTTCAGTGTAGGGAGTCTGTGTGTGATCTTGCCCTTCTTCGCCTCCTCCAGTCTCCGTTTTTGGCCTGCCTCTCCGGCTCTTCCCAGGACACCAGCAATGACAGCTACGGAACGCAAACTGTCGTCATTCGCAGGAATGGGGTAAGTCACTTGAGTTGGGTCGGCATCCGTATCGATGATGCCGATGGTTGGAACATTGTTCAAGCCGCACTCGTGCAGCAAAACAACATTCTCAATGGGATTAAAGCACACCACAAGGTCCGGCTTGATGGCCGGCTGATCCGTCTGAAGATTCTTGAATTCCGGCAATTCTTCGTCAAACGCATTTACCACCTTGGTATCGCAATGGCCTAAGATCTGTTGTCCATTGGTCAAGCTGCCAGGAATCCAACGCTCAAAAATGTGGTAGCCTTTGGCCAGCTCCGCAGCCCGGACAACTGCCCGTTTTTGACCCTTTCGTGTGCCGACGAAAAGAATCAATCCACCTCGGGCAGCAACCTCTTCCACAACCTTGGCTGCACGCCGCAAGTGCGCTGCAGTTATATCGAGCGAAATAATATGAACATCTTCTCGAATACCAAAGATATAGCGCGAGTTCTGCGGGTTCCAGCGAGAAGTGGAATGGCCGAGGTGTGTTTGAGATGCGAGGAGCAATTCGAGGGTGATATCGGAGGGTCGAGGAGGATTCCGGATCAGGTCTTCTGGCTGGTACGCGACCGCTACATCACTACCGAGGGCGTGAAAGTTGTGTCCTGCAAGGGTATAAAGTCAGAACTCCAGCAGGAGGTGAGGAAGGTTGTTCGTTATCTCTCACTTTGCAGTTCGCGCTTGCGCCACGCCTCCTTGGCTGACAGCGCTACTGAGCCTGTCTCTTTAGCGGCGCTGGCAGATGAACCCGGCTGCTGCGTTACTTCTTTTGCGGGGGATTGTACTGCGGTTTCGACAGGAGTTCCTGTCGAGGAGAATCGGCTCAGGATGCGAGTCTGTCGATTCAAAGCAAGTTGGCGGCCTGCAGAAGACTGATTAACAACAGATTTCAAATGATGTTACATCGAAGAATTATCAATTGAACACATACTCTGCCGCACGCATAAATGCCGAACAATCATCTTGGAATATGCTGAATTAGAAGGTTGAGCTGCTCCGTATGCGAAATGCTCAGATTCCGGCTGATCGAACTTTTGATGTCGGGCTTGGCGGATGTTCAGGCCTGAGGCACACATAATGTGCTAGTCCATTTTAGGGTGTTTCCACCCTTCACCGTTCACACCCGCTGAATCACAGCTATACTGGGTACTTTAGTTGGAAGGGAGTCTGAAAGACAGTATATAAAGGCTCACACAATCAGTCTGTCATGTCTATTGCATGGCTGACGGTGAATTGTCCCAGCAGACATTACTATAGACAAGAATGTCTTCGGGGACTCTTTTCTTCGTTTTCAAACGAACTGAGCCGTCGGGTGCTGCAAATCAGGACGAGAAGTGAAGTGTTGCTATGATGGTGGCCTTATCTTGAATTTTACTCAAAACAAGCGATAAGGACACTTATTTCTCTGCCTATCTAATTTTGGGAAACTGTGAACATGCTTGTATTGCCTGCCATCTGCTTCGGAGTATTCAAAGCCTCAAAGCGAATTCTCAGAAGCTCTTGGACTGCGGATAAAGGTTCCAATTCACAGCCGGAGATCTTTCAAGGGCTCGCCATCAAAGGATACACAAGTATACAAAGACTTACAACCTGACTCACAGGCCAGCACTTCAGTCTCTTCAACACCACAACCACCTGTTGCGCATCTGTGAAGTGCCTCAGCACCAGAAAGTGAAATGTGATCAATGGCAACTGACACACCATCTGTGAAACAACTATATGCAGGCGATATATGTCCCCCGGCCGAGGCAGGGTCCTGAAGCAATCCTCGGCCGGCTATCAAGGCCTAACAAGCCGGCCGATTGTCTCGCGATGAAGCTATGGTCAGGCGGCTCGAGAGTCATGTCGACGCGGCCAGTACTACTATGACATTCAAGTCACCTACATAGACTGCAGAAGATACTCAGATCTGAGTGGACTGTTACCAGCTGAGGTCAAGCTCATTCGGTAGACGAACATCTAGGCCGCTTGATGATTGACGAAACCAGAAGCCACCATGTTAGCAAGGTTCTTTGGGATGCATTGACCAAATCGATCAGCATCGCTCACGTTACTTCGGCAGAACATACGGTCTACAAATCAGTCTTCATCTTCGATGTGCAGATCGAAACAAATTAAATCTAGTCATTGGCCGTCAAGCAAAGTGCCTCATGTGCAACATCGGTATCAAGAAAAAACAAGCGAAGCAGCAGCAACTCATCCTCGTGCAGGTCAAAGTCATCAAATAGGAAAAAAGGGAAACTCGCAACAATTGACAACAATTGACTCTAAGCTTGCGGTACTCAGTACCGTCTCAGCCGAGGTCGATCCAAGAAATCTATTTCTTGAAGAAACCGCCCAAGTTATCCATCAGACTGCCGCCGCTTGACGAACCAGGACCGCCATGTTGACTGCCGTACTGGGAGCCACCGTGGCTGCCGTGGCTGCCGTATCCGGGGGAACCCTCCTTCTTGGGCTTGTGCTTCTTGACCGCGTCTTCCAGGACGGATCCCATGATGGCGCCTCCGATGGTACCCAGAATACCGTGGTCAGCTTTGTGGCCTGCGAAGCCGCCCGCGAGACCGCCCGCGAGAGCACCGCCGAGTCCTCGTTCGCCCTCTTGGGCTCCACCGGGAGCGTTCTGGTCATTGTGGCTAGAGAGAGAAAGGTCAGCTGGTGTTGCCGGAAGTTTATGTACGTGCAAAGAGAGTGGTGGGGCAGGTGACATACCCAGACTGCCCGTATGACCCCTGGCCCTGGTGTTGTTGACCGTACTGGTCATGTTGACCGTATTGGCTCTGCTGGTGCTGGCCGTACTGATCCTGGTTGTGATGGCGCTGCTGGTTGTAGTAGTCACCAGAGCCTCCGTATTGACCTTGTTGCTGACCATGTTGCTGACCATGCTGTTGGCCATATTCCTGGCCGTATTGCTGGTTAGGGTAAGACTGCTGTCCGTAGCCGCCTTGGGAGTATCCTCCCTGCTGGTATTGGCCTTGGCCCTGGCCGTAGCCTTGCTGCTGGGAGTATTGATCGTATGGACCGGACATGATTGTGTTGATCAGCTTTTTGGAGTAATAAAAGGTGGATAAGATGGAACTTTCAAGAGGAGACGATGTGTGATTGACTGAAGAATGATGAAGAAGAATGATGAAGCAGAGGTAAAGTTCAAGGGCGCCCCTCCTGTCTTTTATATCTGCTACCTAGCAACTAACACCTTGGTACATGTAGGGCTGAGTCGATTGCTGACGGGATGGAACCCCACTTTCATTAGTCGCGCCCAGGGCAATGAGACCACCGCTAGATCCATATGGGTCAATACAGTATTCTGTCGGATGCTATCACTGTCCCGTCATCGATGGAGCGCTTCCGATGACTCTCATTGGTATGCGCATACTTCATATTGTGGCTTATTCATTTCATGGCCATACATTTCGACTTCATGATCCATATTTCCAAATAAATACCTCCGCCACACCGCGTTATGGTCGGCGAAAGTAGCGGGGGTGGCTGTGGCCTTCCAGAAGCCCAGGGCTGAGTTCGACGACAATACGGAAAGTTGCACGTTCTATTACGCAGAACATGCCCCGCCAGATCTCCTGGGTTTTACTCATTTAGGTAAATTTTGATCAGATCCTGAATTTCGATCGTAGATGGCTCCAAATATTATTAGCGACTGCATTCTTGGCTCTAAATATCGACCAAGAGACTTGAAATTTCGAAATAAACAAAACTCTCAATTTCTAGTTGCCTAAATCTCGGCAAGCTGAACCGCTGTTTGTTACCTATCGGATTACCATAAGAATACAGTAGATAGAGCCACATGTGGCTGGGTCGAGTGGCTGTGCAATGGCAACAGCGTAATGCATCTTCCTAAAATTATCCATTCAGTTAGACAAACAACCATTATCATGTGCCTGTCATTTCTGAATTCATAATATTGTTCTTGCAAAGCTATATTTAGGGACTGCAATCTTTTCAACGTATTCATCGTAACATATCCGAGACTGCCGACTTCTGTAAGATATCTTGGATACCTTACCTTACTGTGGCAGCACCTCCAATCATACAACTGCCTTACCTCACGTTAATTCCACTCAACAGGCAGCCATATTATTCGCACCTCCATTGACCACCTACCTATGGCATAGAGCTAAGTCCTTCGGCGCCGCGGATATAGAGAATAAAAGCGCGAATCAAAACGAGAGAAGTTTTGGATTGAACATAGAGACTGGCTCGTCGGACAATGGGCTAAGCTCTTACCTTCGTCACGTTTCATTCTCTGGGAAGGCTACAAGGGGAATTCCAAAGCGCAGCTGCAGGACCTAAGCAACCATCTACTCGGTACTTAATGTCTACATGCTTAGATACTGCTGTTGCCCGTATCCAAGTTCAAGCTGACTCGAGGAAAGACATTCTACTTGGGACCAAGTCTGTTGTATACGTCCTTGGTCCCTCTTGATAAGGCACGACTAACCCCGTAGCTTGTGCCTGACCACCATTCAACAGTAAAAGTCTCACTGTCTACTTAACCAAGAGACTCTTCTTCCACTGATCTACAATCAGCTCGCTCCGCAGTTCATGCAGCGTGTGATATCGGGATGAAAATGTCGCAAAAGTCATGCTCAACGCCTATCAGATGCAGATGATCACTCTCGGAAAAAGTAAACATGTGTCAGCAAGCAACCTGTCTTTGCGGGAAAAGACGCTGGACTACTTCATGATCATTACTTCTTACCCGAGGACAATCACATAATGGCCGAGTCACACAAAGATCGAGTCACACAAACTTCTTTGGCTGAAAAAGGCACCTGGTCTACCTCTCACAGAAGGTGCTCGGTCCAATCGAAAAAAAGGCCCCTTTGTGATGAGCCGAAGAACATTAGCATGAGACATTGCAGTGGACAGTTCATGCGTCTGCAGCTTGATTTTGATCTACTTGAGCGACTTTGCAATGTTACGCAACCCACCACTTGATCTTGCTTTCACTAGTGAAGTGACACGCATCTTGCATACGGTCAAGCATGCTCTCAGGGGGGATTATGATGGAGCACCCATAAGAAGTTGGTTACACTTTTATGTCCATCTAATCAGCGCATCTTCATAGATAATGAACCTTTTCCCGGAGAGGATATTGGGCAGAATGTATCATGTTTGTTTGTTTCCTCGTCTTGCTACTCGCATCCCTCCTGGTCACCTCAACAGCGGCAGACCAACCAACAGTCTATATCATTCGTCATGGCGAGAAATCCGGCGACCCCGAGGACTCTGGCTTGAATGCCGAGGGCTTCAGGCGAGCCCAGTGCCTCCGAGACGTGTTCGGTGTCAACTCAACATATGACATCGGCTATATCGTCGCCCCGAGGCCAAACAGATGTATGCCATAGTCTCTACTGGCGTTACCTTACGGCTTAGCCAGATAATGTTGATCTAACCACTTACTCTGCCTTAGATGGTCAACACAGACGCTCATTCGAGACCGTCCTCCCGCTCGCTATCGACTTAGGTCTTGCAGTTGATCTCTCGTGCAAGCGGAATCAAGTCAAATGCGTAGCAAAACTCGTGAGGCACTTTCAGGGACCGGGAAATATCCTGATTTCCTGGCGACACGGGAAAATGAAAGAAATCGTGGAGGAACTGGGCTCTGATCATGTCCCGGAATATCCAGAGGATCGGTGAGTCGTGCCGGACTACTCCGTGCCTGAATCCTTGCTAAGCCCGACCAGCTTCGATTTGATCTGGACTGTTCCTTTTCCTTATGACAATATCACGGATGTCAGGAGCGAAGGATGCCCTGGTCTTGATACTCGGTCATTACTTAAGGTGCAAGGTTGACAAGCGTGGGATCCGCTTGGTTAGAGCAGCAAGACGGTGGCAGGTTTCGTCTCGGTAGACCTTTTATTGGCGTTTTTGTTCAAGGCTCAATAAATATAGGTATAGCGAAGGAGTAATTGGCATTTCTATATTCATATGTTATCCTCTTGGTAACATGTGGTTAGATGGGCAAGAGGCTTATGCCCAGGGCATAGATGACACCAACTATCGCAAGCACCCTTCTGAGAAACTGTTCTTTGCCTCATACCTTTATATGTTCACTTTCCTGTCACTCATTCAGTTTAACTAAGACAAATCATTCCATTCAACCGTAGAGCGATAAAGGAGCAGCTATAGACTAACCACACTAACACTAGATAGCATCTCCCATCACTCAGAACAATAGCTTCTGGTCTTTTCATATACATAGTGTCCACCACTTTAAAAGTCCCATGTCAACACTGTCCTTAAGTTATGGATAATCCTCATTCTTCTCAATGTGGATAGTGAATCTACTGTGCGGGCGGTGAACCAATCATTCCAATCAGTCCAGCCGAGCGGAGAAAACTGAATGCCAAGATTTCAACACCCACCTAAATTTTTCGAGGTATCGCAGCTTTCGCTAACGAGTTTGACCGACCGATTCTGGACAACCAGCAAGACAAACCAACGTCCGGATATTGCAACGAGATCGCTCGTTTCTATAATTGGATAGTCTGCGGTCTGGTTATCGAAGTCAGGATGGATGATATCGAGGTATGTGGTTCCTGACGCTTCGTAAGCCCCGCGCTCACGACGCTTGGGAAACTGACAACCTTTTTTATCAGGAACGGTTGCGAAGCCATGCTCAGGCCTTCAACGGCCTTCTGTCTTTGATTCCTGCGAAGTACTATTATGGTGAAGATGGCAGCGTACGTGATCATCATGATTAATCCCATACTCTCCACCCAGAGAAAAAAAAATCTTGCTTCTTTCTCTCTCCGTTTTGGCTTGAATACTCCCAGTCCGTTGGTTGACCATAATTCCTTCTATAGGACCAATGGAAGCGAAAGAAGCAGACCAAGGAGCAAGCCCGCGAAGCCAAACGCGCGAAACTGGACCCCGATTCTGCCAAAACGGTCAAGGACGTAATGGACGACAATGCACGGAAGCGTAAGCGAAACGAGGAGGAACAGAATGGGTCCGAGTCATCCGAGGAAGAAGAGCTGGGCTCTGAACTTCCCAAGGAAGGCCTAAAGAGAGGCGATGTCAAATCGAAAAAGCAGAAGCAGGCCGCTACAGAGCAATCGGATGATACGGCGGCCAAATTGGAGGAAGCCGAAGCGCGCAAGAAGTTAAGAGAGGAGAAGAAAGCACAGAAGAAAGCCGCTCAGAAAGAAAAGAAGAAGGCCAAGGAAGCTGTCAAGAAAGAGAAACAAAGTGAAAAGTCCGAGTCGAAGCCTGCGAGCGATAAGGCAGAAGAGAAGCAGCCTTCCAAGGTAGAAGACAGCGATGATGAGATTGAGCAAGAAGGTGCTGTCCCTGAGGAAGGCCTCTCACTCGAATTCAACCCCGAGCCTGCAGAACAGTCATCCTCTCCATCCTCAGCACCCAACTCTCCCGGGTTTGATGCCTCAAATGACCACTCCGGCAGCTCTTCCATATCTTCCATCGCCCCTCCTTCTGCTTCCACTGACGCCAACGACGCCTCCCAAAAATCATCATCTGACCCCAAGCCTCTCAAGCCGACCCCAGAAGAGTTAAAACAGCGCTTACAGAAGCGCTTGGACGAGCTGCGTGCCCGCCGGCAGGCCGACGGCTTCGACGGCAAGCCCGCCCGAAACCGCCAGGAGCTGATCGAGGCTCGCCGGCAAAAAGCCGAGCAGCGCAAGGCACACAAGAGACTGCTGCGACAGAAGGCCAAGGAAGAAGAGCAGCGCGCCAAAGACGAGGCCATGGCCAAGCGCTTCTCCCCCGGTGGCTCCGGCTCGCTTCTTGCGTCGCCGCGGTCCCCCGCAGACTCAATCGGCTCGAACGTCAACTACTCATTCGGCCGGGTGGTATTTGCCGACGGCCAGCAGGCCGACCCCAGTCTGATGAACGTACGGGAACAGCCAAAGCGTCATGGGCCGCAGGACCCCGCTACGGCGCTCAAGGCGGCAGAGGCAAAGAAGGCCCGCCTGGCCGGGATGGACGAGGAGAAGCGTGCGGATATCGAACAGAAGGACATGTGGCTGAATGCCAAGAAGCGGGCGCACGGGGAACGCGTCCGTGATGACACCTCGCTCCTCAAGAAGGCGCTGAAGCGCAGGGAGTCCGCGAAGAAGAAGTCCGAGCGGGAATGGAAGGAGCGTCTTGAGGCCGTCAAGAAGGGCAAGGACGCGCGTCAGCAGAAGCGCGAGGAGAACCTCCGCAAACGACGCGAGGAGAAGGGCAACAAGGGCAAGAAACCTGCCGCAGGCAAGAAGAAGGCCAGACCTGGGTTTGAGGGAAGCTTCAAAGCCAAGGTGGGTGGAAAGAAATGAAGGAAAGGAGATGGCCCCGCAGTTGTGTGTATCTATGACAGTCAACCCTGTCAAAAAAGGGAAGGAAACTGAGTGTAGGATCTGGAGAACTGGTGTTTGGGGTCTTTTGGGAAATGCTCTCTTTTCATGTTGTGCATGTATGCATAGGCAGCGATTTGTTCGTGCAAATATCAGGGCTTTTTTGTCTTTTCATTTATTGTCCTACACTGGTGGAGCATATATATTTAATGCCTTCAGATGACTACTGCTGTTGAGGACGACTAGAAGACCCCATGCAGCACAGGCTGGACAGATACCATGTTGATACAAATGAAAAGTAAATTGTTTGATTGACTCGTTAGCAGAACAGTAGAAAAATAACAAAGAAAAATCAGGATTTCCTGACATCGCGACAAAGAAAAAAAAAAGCAGAAACGCCAGATTTTGGCGACTCGAAAACTCCTTTAAGCCTGAGGTGTATATGCGGGATAACGCAGGCGGAGGATTCGTTATGTACAAGGCGGAGAGGCAAAGCTAGACTTCCATAACGGAGTCAGTACCTTTGCCATCTTGATGGATAGGAAAAGCTCTTTTTTTCCGTCACTCTAATTTTGTGATTTGTGATCTCTCGGCAAGGATCGCTAGAGTACAACAGCCAAGCGTGGGAAGGTCCTCATGAATAAAAGGAGAAATCGACAGCGCCCTACCGATAGGGAGCATCGGCCCTAGCAGCTGCGGCAATCTCTGGCTCCCACTTGTCACCGTTGGCCAGAAGCTTCTCCTTGTTGTACAGTAACTCTTCTCGGGTCTCAGTGGCGTATTCCGCATTGGAAGCTGCGCGTATCATGTCAGCTGTGGGGTCACACTAATCAACCTGTCGGATCAACTTACTCTCGACAATCGCATCAACGGGGCAACTCTCCTGGCAGTAACCACAGTAGATGCACTTGGTCATATCAATGTCATATCTGGTTGTCCGACGGCTTCCGTCCTCACGTTCCTCGGCCTCGATGGTGATGGCCTGAGCGGGGCAAATGGCCTCACAGAGCTTGCAAGCGATGCAGCGCTCCTCACCAGTGGGATAGCGGCGCAGAGCATGTTCGCCACGGAAACGGGGGGAGATGGGACCCTTCTCGAAGGGGTAGAAGATAGTGTAACTATAATTTAGAGATTGGTCTTAGCCTCATGATTCCCCGAAATGCTCAAAAACGAACCATGATGTACAGCCAGAATTGTGCAAAAACGGTTCTGAGACTGTACAAAATTTGAAGATGCGAAAATGGGCCAGGAAAACCTACGGTGGTCTGAAAAACTGCTCCAGCACCACGTACATGCCCCGGAACAATTCAGCCATAAGGAAGTACTTGCTGGCCTTGTCTAGCGAAGACTCGGGATCCTGATCCCATTTCCTCGGCGCAGGTAAACGGAATCCAGGCTGAGGAGGACCGACTGGTGTAGCAGCTCTTGACACCGACGAGGAGAAGTTTGCGGTTGAACCCAAGGGCGAAAGACGGAGAGACGAGGCGAACAGGTAGGGCGTAGGCCGACGGTAGGCGACCAGCCTCGCAACAGATGTCGAGGAGGCCATTGCGACTGTTGTAGAGAAGCGGAATAGAGAGGAGAGAAGACGACGAGCAGACGAGGAGAGCGATGGCCCGGTTGAGGGGTGGAGAGGGTTCAATGCCAGCAAGATATGAGGTTCCGACGGTCTTTTGCTGGTTTGGAGCAAGTTAGCAACGGCAGTGCTTAGGTCATTCCTTTCTGCCGCCCGCTGATTGGCCGCCGGCAGGATTTTGCTTCCTGAGCCGCAAGCGCAAAGCAAAAGATGGAAACCTCCATCTCTTGTGTCAATCAAGTTCCCTGGGTATCTATCAATTCTCCCTGACGCACCCGTCTCCTCCATTTCTTGTTCTATATTCTCTTGTTTGCATAATCTATCCCTTAGTCGGGTCTTACTTCGTCAGGCAATTTGCCTCTTCCAACCACCCTTAACACAGTCACCATGTTCCGTTCCGCTGTCGTCCGCTCGTTGAGAGCCTCCGTTCCCCGTGCTGTCAGGACTCCTGCTGCCTTCCAGATCCGTAGCTCTCCTGTTGCTCGTCCTGTTCAATTCGCCCCTCGCTTTGCTTACCAGGGTGTCCGCCTCTACTCCGCCCCCGCCGGTCTGAACAAGGAGGAGGTCGAGGGCCGGATAGTCAACCTCTTGAAGAACTTTGACAAGGTTCGTTCATTCAACTTCTTTCTCTCGCTCTCAGTGGTCCATCGAACTGGACAGCAAAATACATTACCAAAATTGGTGTTCGAGTACAGAATCACTGACGCGATTGATGGTCTATAGGTTTCCGATGCCAGCAAGGTTCGTGGTCACTGTTTATACCGGCTGATGCTATGAGCCGGCTACCCCTTCGATCTTTAAACTTTGAAGGGAGCAAAGATTGGTCATATGGACGAAGTCTAACGTGAACAGATCAACGGTTCTTCCCACTTCTCGAACGACCTCGGTCTGGATAGTCTGGATACTGTTGAGGTTGTGATGGCTATTGAGGAGGTATGGTTTAGCGAGCGATTTTCCGGAAGATCATTATATTAACGAGTCTGTCAACAGGAGTTCAGCATTGAGATCCCCGACAAGGAGGCCGACGCTATCCACAGTGGTAAGTACACTCGGACAGTGCCTAGCAGATCGCTTATCAAAGTTCATCAACTTATTTCTTTGAACAGTTGACAAGGCTGTTGAGTACATCCTTGCCCAGCCTGATGGTAAGTTTATCTCGTGCGAGAACAAGGTATCCCGGAGATTGACACTAACGTGTTTTAGCCCACTAAACACTTAATACTGCGATTCGGGAATAGGTTGGAGGGTCTGATAGAAAAAGAAAAGGGATGTGAGCGTGCATCTGCCACAAAATCCTAGAGTTGGAGGTCCCCTGGCCATCATGGATGCTGCTTTGTATGCTGATACATGCCGGTGCTTTTTCGCCCTACTATATCGTGTATATCACATTTGAATGCTATTTTTGACCAGTCTACTACTGTCCGTAGATAAGAGACATGTTTGAGAAGATGACCGTTTCCTTCATACATCGTCAAGGCTAGAGTACTCCGTTGAATTCATCATTTCTATCTGTCCGTCCCACTAATCGAATGACGTGTACCTGTTAGGAAGAGGGTGCATGGTGTCTGTAGGTATGGAGTAGTATGTATGGTACTGCATTTCGTGGGGTCAACTCGTTGCTTAAGACTCGGTTAAATTCTGAGTCCAAGGATTAACTGGGTTTGCACAGCTAATTATTATAAGTCAATTGAAATCTTGCCAGTTATATTATTGTTGATGTTCAAGATCAGATGTATCATGGTGCGGCTCTGATCCGTAACCAGCGAAGCGCTAACAAACCAGCAGGAGTTAGTAAGAAAGGTTAAAGAATGTTATTTGAGACGACCATGATCTTTGGAATTATCATTAGGCAGAGGAACTTCAATTCTCTGCTTTCTTGAGTATCTACACAGGAGATTGATTTCTGTCACTGTGGTATACCTCCTAGCCATCCTCTGGCTCTTCCCTGTGATTTTCTCCTCTTGTCTTCCGTGGTCTCTTTTATCTGTCACTCGTCCTTGTGCTCTGCGCTCCACCACCCCTGACAATTAATTTCCACCCAGGGAATCAGTGAGATAATCGCCAAACTCCTCTTCTTGGTCTGTCTTTAGTTTCTGTTCTGCTCCAAATCCAACCTAGAAGCATCACGATATACACCCCACGGTCGAGTCCCCATCGTCACCACCTGCTCAACCAGTTCCCCGCTTTCAGTCCACCGTCCTACATTCCGACATCCTCATGGCCTCAGCCGGGGGCTTGACTCGCCGGAGAGGTGGCGGTCGAGTCGCTGGCGGAGATGACAACGATGATAGCAGAGTGTCCTCCCCGGTATCTAGAAACGGTTCCGCACTTGACCACCGCGGACCGGAGGCCTCATTCACAAGCTCTGAGAATGGCCACAAGATCGCTTTCGATCCCCGGGATCTGAGCGAGACCGAAGAGCGAGGCAAGCAGCCCAAACTGACCCTGATGGAGGAAGTGCTGCTGCTGGGGTTGAAGGATAAACAGGTCAGTGCTGGATTGAAAACATTGCCACGAGCGCCATGAGCCGCTTGTGCGCATTGACGAGGCAATGCTGACATGGAGCTTGCGATTCTCCGCTCTGTTAGGGATACCTTTCATTCTGGAACGAAAACATTTCCTATGCTCTTCGGGGTTGCATTGTCATTGAGTTGGCTCTCCGCGGTCGCATCAGCATGCAAAAGGACTCCTCCCGGCGACGGTTCCCTCTCGCAGATCGCGTAATCGAAGTCATCGATGATACATTGACGGGTGAGGTCTTGCTGGACGAGGCATTGAAGATGATGAAGTCGAGTGAGAAGATGAGCGTGAATTCATGGATTGACCTGATGAGCGGTGCGTGCAAAGACTCCGGCACTGAACTTCTGACAGGTATACGGAAGAGAAGACGGGCAGCTAATACGACTGTCTAGGTGAAACATGGAACTTGATGAAGATTGGGTATCAACTCAAACAGGTTCGTGAGCGGCTTGCCAAGGGTCTCGTCGACAAAGGCATTCTCCGTACCGAAAAACGCAACTTCCTCCTCTTTGACATGGCCACACACCCAGTCGCCGACGGCGGCGCCAAAGATGATCTTCATCGCCGTGTCCGCAACGTTTGTAGCAGTCGCACCGTGATTCTGCCGGCCAACCAATGGCTCCCTGAAGATGCTGAGTTCCGGTATCTTCGAACTGTTGTCATGGTATGCGCGGCCTATGCGGCCAACGTGTTGGAGAATGCACTTGTTACAATGAGCCACGAGGCGAGAGAGCGGGCTTTTGCGCAGGTTGATGAGTTGCTGGCAGAATATTCCCAGTGGCCGTTTGCTCGGAGACCTGGTGGTGGACAGGCGATTGGTGCCAACCTGGCACAGGCCATCAACGACGAGGTCAATAAAGCTAAGGATCGAGAACTTCAGTTGGAGGTATGTTTCGTCGCTCTATTTACGGTGTTACAGAAGCTGATGTGCAAACATCTACAGATTGTCGCAGCATGTTTGAGCGTTTTCACCAGACTTGATTCCTTACTGTAGCAGGAACTGTCCTGCTATTTTTGTTATACCGGTATGCAGGTCTTCAACCGCTATCAATCTAATTTTCTGTCTTTGCTTCTGTCTTTCCCATTCACATCTTCTATCGGTTTCTCACAGAACATAGCACGCAGAGAGACTTATGGATCGATCTCATGTATTTTTCTTCTTTTTTAAGCACGCGGGTTGAGCCTGGACGGAAACCGTATTTATTTTTGCTTCCTTGAATGATTATCCGTCGGGTTGTTCGAATACCAAAACTTTTCATCTCTCCAGGGCTTCTTGTACCTGTTTCTTCTTTTTCTGTTCGCGTCTCCCTCGGGAGAGAGGCGGGCAGGGGCTGTCTTGCGGCGGCAGGACGGAGCATGACCATACACAACTGAATCCTATGGACAATGCGCGGCCTATCGATAGCACTGGGCCTGTGTTGGCGGTGGGATCGCTGGAGGATCAACGCGCTCCAGCGCTCAGGACTCAACAAATGGAAACAGCTGGGAGTGCGCATGTCCATTATCTCTCGGCTTTTGCATGCTTCGTCGCCTTGTGAACCCTTCTCTCAGGCAAGTCGATGAGGACCTACTTTACCTACTTTACTTCAGAATGTGTGTTTATCTTGAAACTACCATTTTCGATTCCAAGTCTTCCGATCATTGTCGAGTACCGAGTACCCTTCTTGTTCAGCTAGGTGTCATAGATTGACGCAAGTTGCATTATAGTACCTGAAATATGAGTCTCAAATTAAAAGGGCGTGCTCGTACGCTCCAATGCAAATTGTGTCCATACCCTGTATACTGACCCCAGTCAAATGACAGCATACTGATTGCTATGAAACGAAAAACAAAACCAAAACCCCCCGGCCCGAATATGCAATGACTATACATCATCTATGGGTTGACCCGGATCACCATCATGCCTCCTCGCCTCCCTCCGCCCGCGCCAGCAGCGCCCGCAGCTAGTATATCTGCCCCGTTGACCAGATCCGTGATGCTCTCTATCCGTCCGCGGACGCTATGTTCCTCAACTAATGTCGCGATGTGCGCGAGCGCCTTCCCATTTGGTTGTACAGAGATAAATCTGCTCAAGGGGCCTTTCTTCTTCGAGCCGTTACCGGTCTGCGTATCTTCCTCGGTCCGCCCGTTCTGAGCCGGCGTGGAGTCGACGGCGGTCAAGACGGCGCCATCTTCCTTGACAACCGCTGGCGAGTGGGCTTGCTGGAACATCTCTTCGCCCGCGCAGTCGATGACGATATCCACGGGCTCCCACTGCTTCTGCTTGAACGTTGTGGCGAGGTCCCACTCGGCTGGCAACGGGAGGGCGGCGACAATGTACTGGTCCACCTGGAATTGGTCGCGGAGGGTTGCCCCCTGTTCTTCGTTGTCGCAGGTTGCGCAGATCCAGGGGCGATAGTGCGGGAACAAGGTCAGGGCCCGCAGCAGCTGAAGGGCCTGGATGCCGGCCTCGCTGTTGCGGGCGTTTGTGACGAGCACGCGCAGGCCACCACGCACATGGTTCGTGTCGGCGGGATCCAGTTTGCCGTAGGTGAAGAGGGCTTGCCATGCGGTGACGGCGGGTAAGGGGATCGTTGCTGCCTCTGCGGCGCTGATGTTCCTGGGCTTGAATGCGAGCTCGTCTTCCGTTGCGAGGACGTAGTCGGCTGCGGCGCCGTCCCTGCTGTGACTGATCAGACCGAATACGGCGTCCTCGACTTTGAACTTGGGGCCGGATGGGTGCCAGTGATCTTCATCGGGGGTGCTGATGACTGTGCCGCAGAAGTTGTGGAGGGGAATCTTGGGGATGGATGTTCTCGGGTTGAGCACCTTCGCGAGTCGCAGCTCGTCATGCGAGAAGGCGGCCGTTTGGACCTTGATGAGATATTGGCTCGGTGACGGTATGGGTGTGGGAAAGTCGGTATCGAAGATCAGGCCTGGCTCGGGGCAACCCACAGCTGTTACGTCGTGGCTGTGGTTGTCGCTCAGGCCGTAGTAAAGGGCCCTCATCGTACTCGGGACGAATGTTTGTTCATCCATATTAGCTTGCGCTGGTTTTGCTGGCTTCATTGTGAAAAGGTATTCAGTATTTAGGCAAGGGTTCCGTTGAGTTCAAAATAAACCATTCATTTATTGTATCTCTTGACGGTATTAAAAAGATCCTCTAGGTCAATGAGCGTGCGAGGAAGTTGTAGGTGTTGGAGTTTCACAGGGGATATGCAACACAGGCAGCTCTGCGAAATTCTAAATTCACTTCCGGAAACAAACGCCCTGCGAAGGGCGATGGTTTACAGCAGAAAATTTGACTTTTTGATAACCAGAAACAATAATGTGCTGGTCGCGCTGCAAAGCGAGACTGCATCGGGACTGTATAGACTTCGATGATGCGGATGCCTCATGTTGACGTAACTGTGCTTATATCAGCAACTCTACCAGCAATTATGGATAATTTTTTGCCATACCTCTCTACTAGGGTGACAGAAGAGCCTGAGCATTAGCCATGGATTCTGCACACAATATTGTGGATGGGTTCTGGTGCACCAATCGCGCAGTTGTTCCTTCTCTACCGCGAGCAACCTATAGGATCGACTGAGAAAGTCGGTCCACAACATGATACACTTCTTCGGGCTCTTCAAATACTGTCCATACACTTTCCGGAACCCCTTTGAAAGCAGTCCTGAATCGTTCTGGAGAATTCTTCCCTTCCAAGTGTGGGACATCTGTGACCTTGCGGATCAGAATCGCCTTCACCCAGGTCGGGTGCCGTCTGTAGATTTCTGCATAAGCCTCTGGATCTGTCTGCGTAGAGTCACCAATGCAGAGTACTTGTCTCTTCGGAAAAGATTGGTACAACTTCTCCATGTTGTTCACTTTATACTCCATGGTGTATGTAGTAAAGGATCGAATCAACGAGCCGACATCCATCCAGGAAGACTCCCGAAGCATCAGTGTGCCTGGATTGAACCAGGTGTGGATGAACTCGCGGAGAAAAGGATATAGATTGTATGGTGATGCTGATAGATAGAACCATGTTGGTACTAGTTGTCTTTGTGTGTGGAAGTAGAATTGAGGCATTCCTCTGATGGGACGCGCTGTCTCGACAAAAGTAGTCCGTAAGATCCCAGTGGGTTCGGAAGTCATTGTATATTTGATAGTGTCATCTATGTCGGAAATCAGAAGCCAACCTTCCGGACCAGCGAAGAGCGTGTCCATGGACACTTCGCCCTCCCAGCCCCGAAGGTACGACCGTGTCCTGGTGCCGTCTGCAAGATGGAGCGAACCCAAATTCACGGTCTGGCTGCAAATACCGTTGCTGTCCGTGGGACCAATCTGATGGAGCTGTATGGAGTCGTCTGACAGCGGGATCTCGATGACCATTGTATGTGCAGGTGCTGTGTGGTACAAGAATGGCCGCAGTCGACGGGTTATTTGATGACGGGTCTCTCGATCACTGCCTATCTCCCCGTCGAGACCAATGAGATCCGCTATCGTTGCGACAAACTTGCTGATATCTTTCCGGCTGTCCTTTTCAAACACGCAGGCGACAACTTCAACACGCCATGCCGGACGCCCTTGCCCAAGGGCTTTGGGAGTGACACGCTGATAGGCTGTATTATCAAACAGCCACACTGTATGCTGGCGAGCATTTGCTATCTGTAATGAAGCCTGCTTCCAGAGGACAGAGCTGATAAATTTCAGCATCTTGAACTTCCTCTTGGTCTTAGAGCGAGGTTTAGGTTCTCGACTTTTGACGATCAGGGATCTCTCCCGTGCTGTAGCAGAACTCATCGTTGCGGCGCTCTGCTTCGATCAACTTCCGACAGCTACAGCCTCGAGGGAAAAGGTACTCTGACAGAAACGAAACGGGATCCCCAAGAGATGGATTTATATAGAGGATGAATGGCTCACAATTACCACACAGCCTCATAAGAAACACAAAGAGTCATAAGGCTTTCTCTGAACTCGGCTGGCGACTTTGTGTTATATATCATTTGGGGACTTAGTCCTCCTGATCTTTGAACACACCCCATCGTATTGAACACCAAGTCACTGATAATGACTTTCTGGAAGCACATGTGGCAATGATCACAAGAGTTCCCATCGTTTGACTGGTCAGAGGAGCAAGACGAGATGGTTGACTATCCGTCTGTGGTAACCATCGATTTTGATCGACGTCCGTGAAGAGCTCTTGGCGTCAGGGGCACACGATGTCAGCCTGGTGATGCTTGTGACCAACCAGTATCAGCCGTCTCTTCTCCGCGCCTGACCTCGATGATTGACTCAATCATCGGATCACCATCAAATCAGAGCTTCTAGTGAAACGCAACAGAAGGCTAGGGCAGATCGAAACACGTAAACGCGATGCTCGTCATCCATAGCCATTTAAGTGACCGAATACGGACCACAGTATTCCTTCATGACCTCGTTGTGCCTGCTAAGAAAAGAAAAGGGAAGAAAAAGACAAGAGAATAACTGTGAGAGTGACACAGCTTCCAAGTTGACTATGGCACACGGTGGCAATTAAAGAGTCCTCGCTGGCCTGAGAGCACTCATCGAGTTGAGTCACTGTGTCTTTCATCACATTGAAGGACGCCTGATTTGAGACAACAGATCTACTCCCACTATCAGTCAGAAATTCTGAAACCTTGACCAGGTCAAGGTTATTTGATAATGTGCAGCGATGCGGTGGTGGTAAGAAGAGAGATCAACAACAATAATCGGCTGCAAAGGAGACAAGGGGGCATTTCTGTTCAGCATCAACCCTTGAATTTGCCCCTTCCTAGTAAATTATCGCTATTCCTTTCACATTTCCCCTCTCTTATGATGGCCTCAGCTCTACTGGGTTTAGATGTGCCCTTGCTTCTCTCAATTTGACCGACGATCAGATCTCTCACTTTGCTTCGGGTTTCAGGGAATCTAAGACTCAGCTTCACTGATGATGCGAAACAAGACGAAATTCCCACGAGGATATTTGCCCTTGCATATGTTTCTTTTCAACCAGAGACAAAACGCCCTGGTGCCATCTGATGATGACATTGGCATCCCTTATATTGACCAAAGCGCTCGAGTCCTATCTGATGGTCTTCAATATGGGGATCCCTAGCCTTATAAATAACCGCTTGCTCGATGCTGATATTCTAGCTGCACAGTTTCGAGATCCATACTGTGACTTGACTTCCGAACCATCACACCATGCAGCTCACCGTTAGAGAGATGCCTTATACCAGGACTCCTCAGCCGCGTTGTACTTCAAAGAGGTACACATCAAAGTATGATAACACGCGCGAGCTCCCAAGCTATGCCTCAGCCAATCCTTTCATATACCGAACATCCGACCATTCATTCACCCACTCGTGCGAAACTCATCGACTTGTTTCTTGTGCGCGTTGTCATTCTGTCCATGGTCACTGCTGGAGAGAGGCATTGCCGTCCACCATGTCTCATCGGCGACCACCAAATACCGCTTATCTGTCCGTACCGATTGTCTAAGGAACCTCCGTCGACTTACCGGCAATCTGAGTCGGTCTACCTTTTTCATTGACTCGAGTGGCTGGTTGCGGTCTGTTGAGCATGAAATACAGAACAGGATCGAAAGACCGGACATCTCTCAACGCGTGTATGGGCGGATCCTGAGCGAAAGACGAATAAACAACCACAATTATATTGTGCTTTCATGCTGCTGTCAACATTAGCGGTCAAGATGGATTGGCGACCTTGTCGAATGCTCCAGGGCTGATAGCCCATCTGTGCACATAACTTGATTTGGGCTGGGATCAGATCAAGGATTTCCATTACTTCTCTTCTAGTCCATCATTCTCGGTTAATGTCCATATATATCAGATAACCAAAAATTGGAAACATCTGCATAGATTTAGCAGCCGACTATCTTTTATCATCAGAATAAAGGGACGAAATTCCACTGTGATGGTAGATCACGTGAATCACAGGGCTGAATGGTTACTTAACTCATCCCTGTTCGCGTCTGAAGGCCTAGTCATGTTCTTCACCATAATATACCTCTAACAAATTCAGATTGAGTGTCTGAGCTGCTGCTAGTAATGTTATTGAAGGTACAGCTTAAAAAAGGTACTCAAGCAGAGATGGCCGAAACTTGACTTCAATGGCTTACAGGCTGGTAGGGGCCGTTCAGCATCAGCAGCAGGGCAGTCCATTGCAGTGAATTGAAAGAATCCTATTGTCCAGCTATACTATATTTTGCAACTCAGTTTGACATGGTCAAAAGTATTGGTGACTTTACCATGTCTGTCCGAAAGCTGGACCGGGAAAGCGGCCAGGTCTACGAAGAACAGGCTATGGCTCCTGCTATGTCATTCTCTATGGGCCCATCTTGGGTTCATGAGAGCCCATTCAGCATCGTGGAGCGAGACGCAAGACACGAGAAGGGCGCACCCTCTTTGAAAGAGTGTGCAATGGAGCAGCTTCTGGCTGATCAGAGGGATTTGACGCCCGAGTTGTTTCATCATATTCCATGGCGTATGGCAAGCAGACTGTGGGATCACCTTGGCAAACGGTGAGTGAAGACTTGGTGCAGTCCTCCCTGAGATATGCTGTGCCGTAAACAATGCTGAGTCCAATGCAACGGTCTTCAGCCAGAGAAGGACCTTGTACATGTGGAAATTATTTGCAACAGTGTACCCCGCCGAATTTCGGAGTGTTGCAAAATACCGATCCATGAAAGTGAAGTGGCCCCAGATGCCATTGCGAGAATACTGGAGCGTAGTCAAGAGCGATTCTCTCAGCTGGCGCTTGGTCTTGACCCTGGCTCCCTCGTTTGGGCGGGTACCAGAGCTTGTGGAGATTGCTAATATCAAGAATCTCGTTGCGCTGGAGATCGCCACACCACTGCAGGTAATGCCGATGTCAGACAGCTCGGAGCTACGTGTGGCTGGTCTGAACGATCGAATCGCACGAACGTGGAGTGAGCTGGCGGAGACGTCAGCAGCATTTACCCACCTTCGCGTCCTCAGATTGTATAGTCAGCCAGACCTCTCACCGGTGGGGATACGGTACCTCAGTGCTCTTCCAGGCTTGTGTCTTATAATCGCCCATGGGTGCCCCAATCTCAAATCCTGCCTCCAAGGCGAAAGCCTGGACAAAGATCGGTGGGAGGTGACAGCAATCCCACAGTTTGTGGTCAAAAATTCCAACCAAATAGAAGTATCAGAGCCTCTTACACTCTATGAATGCTATCAGAAGAGCTTTCATGCCAGCAGTGATGGACACGTGATAGAAGAGGGCCTACTACGAGGCAGCCCTGTTTTGGACTTTCGAATCGTACCAGAAGGCAGTCAGGGTCTGGGCAAAAGAGGCAGCAGTTCTTCTACGATATACTTCCAGCGCAGAACCGCCTCTGGGTCTAGACCTCCAGACCCACCACTAAAGAAGGTGAAGATGGCAGACCAATCGCCAGAAGAGACGTCACGGCCGAGCTCTGGATCCAGAAAGCCAGTGATGAGAAAGGGAAACCCGAGAGATCTCCGTGATGTCCTAGGTGACTTTCTTTAGTTTCTTTAATTTCACAGGAATGCAAGGTGCCTGAAATGGCAGCAGATGGAATTATTCGACAACCGCTCTGACACTCTACGGCCTGGTCTTTCTCTCTGTGAATCGCGGGTCAGGCTCAGGATTGCCTTAGGCGTACAGGCACGAGTTGCATGATCTGCATCGTTTGATAAGGTAAATTTCAGGTATGGTAATGACGCCGCAATGACACCAATACCTACGGCTGATTGGTCAGTTGCCGATGCCGAGCCAAACACCGCTGATTCCCCCGCACCGCCCCGTGATTGGCACAGCCTCAAGGGCGCTGAGGTGCTTGTCCACAGCGATCTCGCTGGTGAAGCCATTTCAGTTGGCTAAATGAGAAACAGAAGTGCATCCTGAGCGTCTCTTTTAGGTAATAATAAGTGAGACAGCTGTCTTTGATCCTCTCTCCGAGACCGAACTTGTCATTTCCGCTTATATCCTTCCGGGAGGGTCAGCTTCCCCCGCGGATTAGCCCCCTTCCCCGCGCTCAGCCATGGCGGACCATCAGAATCTTGAAGCGGTGGCAGACCATTCCAATGGGTCAGCTGTTGCATCGCCGCGATCTAGTACCGATTCACGCTCTCCATCAACGCGTAGCCAATCCCTTCGACTCAATCACTCGAATCATCAGCATCGCCAGAGCTTCAGCGAGAGTCTCCGCGCTGCACCCGGTTCTCCGCGCACACGCCGACAGCCGTCCTTCACCCAGGCAGCGATTCAGAGTCTGATCGATAACCCTCCAGCTCCTAAGGATGTGAACCCCGCATTTGCTGGCCGAGATTGGAGAGAAATCTCGATTGGGGAGCTTGTCAGGCCGGATGATTTGATGTTTGTCGAGTTGGACACTGGAATTGAGGAAGCAACGAATGTAATTGCGTGGTCTTGCATTTTAAATCTTGTCTATGGTTGGCTAATGTCTGAATACCTACAGACACTGATCGATTCCAGCGCCCCAGTGCTGTTGATTCGAGAGACCCCGGAACACAAAACGGCCGTGGGCACTTTCGATTACTCGGATCTGAATGCATACCTTCTACTTGCGGCGGGACTGACGCAGCCTAATGAAGAACTTCGCGAATCGTATGAAGAACTGGCAAGGAAGGCCAGAGACGGGGACAAAATACCATTGAAAGACGTGAAGGAGCTGAGCCGGAGTGAGCCACTGACCACACTCCCCGCATCGGCCAACTTGACGAGGGCTGTCGAGACGTTTGGCGGCGGGGTTCACCGTGTGGTCGTGGTGGATGAACGCAAGGACGGCGAAGTGGTGGGAATCGTCAGTCAATTCCGACTTGTCAAGTTTCTATGGGAGAATGGTCGCAGCTTTCCCGTCATCGATCAGTTGTACCCTCAGTACCTGCGTGATTTGGGCATCGGGTCTCGCGAGGTGATCTCCATCAAGTGAGTGTTTCTTTGCGTCAGCTTTGCGTCAGTAAGCATCTCTGACAGCGATTAGTGGTGACAAGCAGCTTTGCGAAGCCCTGCAAATCATGAACAGCGAAGGGATCTCGTCCATTGCTGTGGTAGATAACCATTCCAACGTGGTGGGCAACATCTCTACGACGGATGTCAAGGTAATGCAATTGATTTTCCAAGCAAATCCTCAACTGGCTAAAAGAAACGTTGAATAGCTCCTGACGAGATCGTCATCGTTGCCTCTTCTCCACAACACGTGCATTCATTTCATCTCCGTGATCCTATCCGCAAGAGGCCTCCTGGAGGGTAAAGACTCGTTTCCTGTGTTCTATGTGAACCCTGGCTCGACTCTGGCGCACACGGTAGCCAAAATGGTGGCCACCAAATCTCATCGGTGAGTGCTGTATTGCTAAGCTCAAGCTATAGGGCCTGCAGTTAACCGAGGATAATGTAGATTATGGGTCACTGATCCCCTATCACCCTCGTCGTCGGGGCCACCTACACCGTCTCACTCGAGCGTTCAGCTTCCGTTGGCGGCGAGCACCAACCATGCGCAGTCACCGCCGGTGTCACCTCCCGCATCCACAACCAACCTACCAGCTCCCAACTACAGCACTCCTCATCTTCCTAGTCCGCCTCAGCCATACATGAATGCGGCATCACTCACGCATCCCGCTGCGTCGGTGGGAATGCCCCACGCAGTGGCGCCGTCGATACCCGCGTCTACATTGCCGGGCGCCCGACTGTCCGGTCGCCTCGCGGGGGTGGTGAGCTTGACAGATATTCTGAACCTGCACGCGCGGGCTAGCGGATTGAGCCCTGCTGATCCTGCAGAGAGCCGCAGTCGCCGGCGACGGAGCAGCAGCTCGAGCGTTAGTGTGCGCAAAAGCGGGGATATCGGACGCGAGCTGTTTAGCCGGCGGGAATAGTCTGTTGGTTGTACCCCTGGTATTTGATGCGGTACTCATTTCCTTGTTCATTCCCACTGTCCTTATCAGCTAGTCAGGGATATTGTTTAGACAGGCGATAGCAGGCTATGATAGCATTGGTTTCACGAATCAGAGATGATTTAAGGACCAGACTTTGAGAACGTCCAACGGGGTTGACTTGAATTAGCGCCTTCCGATTGGACACTGAACAGCTGCTTTTCAAACTTTAACTCTCTGTTGGCGTACGGGGAACACTACTACCTACCTTAGTTTACCACAATCTTACACACCCAGTGGCGCGCAGCCTCCTCACCCATTGGTCCCACGATCTGCTCAACTGCCCCTCCACCCCGGAACTGACCAGCCCGGCCCTAATATATGGACGTCTGTGCGGTCGCCCAACCAACCATTGTCCCTGCTGCGAGCACGCTCACCTCTGGCAGTCTCGTAGTCTGATGATATCGATAGCCTGAGGCGCAGTCTGGCGGCTCTGGCCAACGGCCCCAATAATATGATATGATAAGCATGGACTTGGCTTAGAGTCGGAGTACCTCCGTGCTGATGCTCTTGCCTAACCGAGCCAGTTGGTAGTGTACCTTGCACTGCACCCGTACCTAGACTAAGGTAGCTGAGGGTGGCAACAGGCAACAGGCAACTGGTGAGTGACCGCCGACGATGGCCGTGGTGGTGTGGATTCGACGGGTCGAATCATTCTGGATTTCATCTTCGTATTGGTCCTGGTCCTTGCTGCTTAGCCAACGAGTGCAAGGCCGATATCTCCCAATCAAGGCATTGGTCAGAGATGAAAGTTAGGCCGTCGGAGTATTGTGCGTTACTGGGCCAACTCAAGCTGAAGAAAGTTTGGGCAACGCCTAATGCTGACTGAACTCTGAACTCTGCAGCTCGTCTGTCTACGGACTCGCGCACTGATTGGATCTGGGCCTGAGTTAAGACTTACGAGAGTTTACTCTAGGTTGCTGTGAAGTGTGGACGCGAGGAGATCAACGCTGATTTGAAATCCTTACCAGTGAAGCTGATGGAGAGCAGGTGCCTGGCCCACTCACTATACCTAACTTTGTCTGTGATACGAGGCTATACTATCGAGGAATTTCCCTTTTGAGTAAGGAGGAGTTATGACCGAGCCCAGGGCTAACCCCTCCAAGTAACCGACGCGGGCGTATTACTGGAAAGGAGAGCAAACGTAACCTAGTCTCATATTTAGTCAACCCTTGGCCATACTTAGTACCTAGGGTAACTTTTGAGTAATTTCTGAGCGCGGTGGTTGTCTATTGGAAGTCAAGAATAAGGCATTAGTCAGGCATCTACTCCAGTCTCCAATGATAGCCGAAAACAGTGCCAGATTGTGGTCAGTGCGTAAGCTCTAGTGGGGCGGTCCAACTTACTTTGTACTGTACCATAGTTGCGTTGCGCCTTGCAACTGACAAATTTGAAATACTTAGTTGACTGAGGATATAGATGTTGATATCTATCCACGTGTGGACTCATTTAATAGTCTGCATATGCAGATCATATGCATATGCACCTAACCTTAAGCGCAGTTGCAGGTCAAGTTGCAAGTTGCAAGGGTACTGAGGAGTGACTCCATATTCCAGAGTGAGGACTGAGGACTGGAGCCTTACGATCCCACTATTCCAAATCAGGAGCGGCATTCCACCACCGTGCAGCCCCCAAAGTTTATTTCCGTTTTCGGCCCCGCTGCACCGAACCCACTCTCCTACTGAAGTTAGTGCTTGCCCTAGTACTGAGTCTACAAACTGCAGTCAACTCTGTCTTTACTCTGTAGACTCAGAGCTTTTAAGTTCCTTCCGAACAGAAGAAGGTTCAGAATCAGATCATTCTAGGTACTGGACTGTCACATGGTTCAAAAGACTGAAATCGTCTGTGCGGGAGTGCTACTCTTGTTGCTTGAGGTGAGGTATTTTTTACCTACTGTGAATCTCCTTGCCTATTATAATGTCCACTTGCATAGTGCTATGTACTACAGCTGAAACACAAGCGCTCACTTTAAACTCTATTGCGGGGTCCCTTATCTTAAGGTTGCATACCCTGCGCGTTTACTGTTTGCGGTGTCTTCTGATTAATCGCGCCCAATTTCGTATGTTTGACGTGACAAGGTTACGTCTGCTCCTGTGCAGAGTTTTTCTGCTGTACAGTATTTTCAATATGATAGAATGTCATTTCTCATAGCCAATGTACAGGACAGTTGAAAACGCCATGACCTGGGTATTTGATCTTCCCGACCGTCACCATAAATTTCGTGCAGTAGCCAAGTAAAGAACCGAGGAACAAGAGAAACCATAGTACAGGAGCAATCTAGAAAAAAAAAAAAAAAAAAATACAGAGGTGGTTCAAGCGGTCGCCGTGAATTCGTCCAATGCAACGTAGTCGTCAAACCCAAAGGTCTCCCGCTCCTGGATCGGTGCATCGTTGCCCAATCCCCAAGCGAAGCGGCTGAACTCATCGTAGTCAGGATCGAGTTCCTGGGGCGCAGAGAAGACAACCTCACCCTCCTTGGTCGCTGCCTCGAGCTCCAGGTGCCCTGCTTCATGGACCATTGAAGTGGGCGAGTGGGGCGTCCCCGGCGTTGGGCACAGATCGGGCGTGGACAGGGTTCTGGTGGAGACCATCTCCATCTTGGGCGAACTCGACCCTGAAGCGGAAAATCGTGTTTGAGCCATGAACGGCTGGTCGGGCTCGGACCGGACTCGTGTGTGATTCGATACCCGTCCGTAAGTGGCGTCAGAGGACGACAAAGAAGCAGGCACAGCGGACGGCAGACCGTGCACAGGAATCTCGGGAGCCGAAGCCAGTCGGTCTCTGAACTGCCGTGTCGGGGTCCCATTCCAGAATTGGGGATGCTGTTGCAGATGCTCTGGATATTGTTGTGGTTGGAAGCCTGCCCAAAACGGGCGAAATTGCTGGGGGGCCGCAGCCTGTTGGGGTGATGGTGGCGCGTGTTGAGCGGCATTGGCAAGGTAGGGTGGAATCTGAGCCGACGAGGAGGCGGGGACCATCTCTGGATACGACGCCTCGGGCGTCATACAGGATGACTGTGGGCTCACGTTATACGAAGGGGGCGGCATGTAGTTGTGATCTATTACCATCGGACTGGTCATGGCCCCTGTCGGCGTACTCTCAGAGAAAGAAGAACGGAGGCTGGATAGATCCAGGCTCATCTTGCGCACGCCATTCACCGGACCTTGAGGTGCGTTGGCAGCACGGCGTTGTTGAATGCCGTTGCTTCGGACGGCCAGCGCCGCCAGTAGTTGTCGGTTCAGCTGCTCCTCGATGTGCAGGTTCTGCGCTTGAAGCATACGGATCCGCTTCTCCTGGTAGCGCTCGTCAACTTCCTCGTACATGGCCTCGCGTTCGACGATTTCTTTTGTAATGTGAAGGGCTTTGCCTGTGCGCTTCTTGTGCAGCATCGAGGCCCGGTTGGCTGATTCCAGACGAGCATCTAAGCTTCGATCTTTGCGTCTGGAGGCAGCGATGAAGGCTCTACTGGAAGTCAGTCCTGACTCGGTTTCAGGTAGGAGATGAGATCAGAACAAGAATTACCTTTCTTGGTTTTCCTCTCGCGAACGAGGGATGGGGACGACATCCAGATCCAAATCTGGAGACGTCATTGTGAAGGAGGCTTGTGGGTGGTAAAGAGTAAAGAGTAAAGAATGGGTATTTTAGACACAGATATATACCATCAACGGCAAGCTATATACGCAGGACTTGCCTTCTGTTCAAGGGGAAAAGGAGTAGAATATTAGAAAGAAGAAAAATGAGAGAGGAGGCGAAGTAGAAGAATAAGTATGGAGAGGCGAGGCGAGGAGAGGAGAGGAGAGGAGAGGAAGAGGGAAGAATCCCAAGAGAAGCGACAGTTAAACTTTGGGCCCAAGAAGGCATCGCCTGGTAGTATGGTATGGTATGGTAGGCAGCTGTCAACACGGACACAGCGAGTCTGGAGCGAGGAGCCATGGGTTTCCGGGGTATGGGAGAGTTTGGATCCTTCCCCGTCGAGGACCACCAAGGGCCTAGCTGAATCTTGGTGCAAGTCGGAAGAGGAGTCTGGATGGCGCAAATGCTTGTATCCATGGATCCGACCAAGAACCCCCCAAAGCCTAGCCTATGCAGTGGACGAGCGTCTCTTCTCTAATTTTTAGTATGTGTGTGTGTATGTATGTATGTATGTATGCAAGAATGCATGTACTACTTTACTATCGGTGGTAATAGGAGGCACGGTAAGTAGTGTTCCGAGTGCATACTACGGAGTCGGTAGCTACCTTACCTTTTACCCAAGTAGGTATGAGAAGCTGAGGACCGTCTCAACCTAGTGGACTGGCTTGACTCGAGCTGGACAGAGTTGTCAGACACGAGAAGAGGGGTCGCCTCGTCGCCTGCGCATGTTTCTAGGTTGAGGGAGATTGTTACCCCGGAACTCATTTCCCCTTGAGCAAGACGAATCACAACAATCAGATTGAGTCCTTTTCTTCATTGATGGGGTACTTCCTTTGTCGGATTGTCTGCAGAAGCTGATCTCGATGTTCGAGTCTAGACTCTAGACCAACCTGGCCAACTCATACAACCTTCGACAGTACCTCTGCATACTACCTGGAGTGTGATAATACTCTGTAAGACTACACTCAGTTGCGCAGTATGTGGCCGTTTGCTGATTGTTGGATAAGGTACCCGGTAGTCTAGTCGTAACGGTCAAGAGGAATCAATAATCCAATGATTCCAGTCTATTGAGCCTGCCAAAATAGACGACGAACTCGAGCAAACTCTAAGAAATGAGACAGAATGTGTCCAATGGGTTGAGGAGGAAATGCTCGCATAATTTCCAAGGCCCCTACGGAGTACGGAGCACCCCCAGCAGTCCAGGGTAAAGTAATCTTGCGAGCGATCATTGATGGAGATGGAGATGGTCCAAACTAAATAGCTGACCCACCGACCGGCAGTCCATCAATCGTATGAAGCACCCAGATGATGAAAACTTTTCCGGATCTGCGTCGGCTTTACACGGCTCTAGCTCTAGCCTCTGACGCTGCTGCATAAGATCACGTGATTTACAAATACCCCACCCGTTTCCGGATCGGGATCGATCTTTCCCAATATGGCAGTTCGATTTGTACAGCTTCAGACATGGATCAGTCTGTCTGCATACACGGTACCGATCCCACTCCATCCTCTATACCATCATCCTATGAGTGCACTCTCTCGATGAGTTAGACAGTTGAATTCTCCATGACTCCACATCTTACGCTGAATGAAATCAACCTCGTTGCTGCATTCGCTCGAGCTTGTCTTAACTCTGATAATGAAGTATTCAGTACATGCATAGGCTAGCTACGAAACTCTGCAGATCAACCGCACAATGAGTCTAGGTAAGAGGTAGTGTCCGTTAACTCGTCATCTGAACTACATATGTACCTGCATCAGTCTCATGCATGATGATCTCAAGCCCGTTACGCTATCCAGGCCGTCAATTTCCATTCACGATTCGATGCCATGATCTGCAAATATCTGCAAACCCTCTTCAAGCACTGCTATTAGATCAGCCCACCTTGTCACGGTCCCTCCCACCTTGCATCCGTGGTTGGACTGAACCGTCCGATTCGCCACCCCGAGAGAACTTTCTCCAGACCAGACGCTCTGTCGGGGTCGCCGTTATCAAGTTATCAGCTCTAGGCTATTCGCGGGGCTTCAGTCTTCGTCCCTTATCGTCCTGTCGCTAATACCTGTTGGCTTCTCGTTTCTCGAAAGTCGACCATTCTTATGGCTCGCTTCGTAGATAACCTGATAGATCCACATGGAGATTTAGCATTTTCGTTTACTCTCATGCTCTCACTTTGCTAACTCCTACCTATTCTCCGAACTCCGTCGCGGCCCACCCGAGGTACGGCCGAACCAAATGTGGGGTCTGTGCCACCGCCACAGCTGGCTGGCCGCTCACTAATACGGAGTATTAATATGGAGTATTTTTAGTGGTATGAGGTATGTGTGCCAGCCTGCCATTCGTTACTGATTCCAGCTGCCAGAACTGCCTACCCGGCTAGGAGGCTTGTGCGCAAGGGCTAGACTGAATCTCAGCCTTACGGCTAGATAGGCGGCATCTATCTTCGTCTCGTAACTGGGCACGGGGAATCTCGGCATTACTCATAGGTCCTTGGCCCTCGTCTATCAATGCGAGCAATGGTCAAAGACAAGTAAAACAGCACTTTAACCAACCGAGTATACCGGTATACCGGTATACCGCTAATCTCAGCAACCAACAGTCTGCTCAATCTATTGGTATGAAAGAAAGACGATGGAGAGAAAAGACTGCTCAATCGGCCAAAAACGAGAAAGGGGGGAAAAAATATAGACAATCAATGCTTGTGGTGGAATCGAACCATCGAGTATCACAGTTCTCAGATAGACGAGACCACGGAAAGCACACAGAGAAGCATATCGGGGATATCTATTACAACTTGCTGGCCATCATCTCCATTCCCTAGGCAATTCCCAATGGTGGCACCATCCCTTGTTCTTCTTTCCTCTCGGCGCCTACCCTGTACGACACTCTAAACCGAATTTTGACCGAATTACCCTTGCCTGTCTCGACTCCATCTAGTAACATCTCCTGCTGGACGCCGTTCTGCTGCAGCGGTCCGATATCACGTCCAGACTGCGGCCGGAGCTGCAATGTATAAGACTGTAGCGCTTTTAGCATGACTTCGTCCTCGATCATAAGTGATGGAACTAACCTTCTCTACGGCCACCTGAAAGTGCAGCTCGTTCAGTGGTTGGCCGGTGGTGTTCGAGAATAGGGCTACCACGTGGATCTGCCGGGGCTGGCTGGGATGCCGCCGTGCAGCGAACTCGATCCGTAAAGACGAGTTCAACACTTGCACCTTATTAGTAGTTGGGAGGGCGTTGCTCTCCGGCAGCGAGGAAGCAAAGTTCCACTCGTCATCTTCTTGTGTCTTAGCGCTGCTACCACTGGCAGCTGCGGTGCTAGGAGGACCAGCTCCCACCAAGTCGAGGAGAGACGAAGAAGCAGCTGCGGGTGACTGAGTCGAAGAAGCTCCGGACGGGAAGGGACTGGAGGCCCGAGGGCTTGCGGACACGAGAGCTGCAAAGGGGTCAGTCGCAGGGGGCGGCGGTGTCGGGGTCGCAGTCGGTTGCTGCGGTGGCCGGGGAGCCGGGGAGGAAGACTGCGAGACCGGTCGGGATGAATTGAACGAAGCCATGATATCGTAAGAAGGCTTGAACCCTGCAGCGGCCTGTTGTAGCGGTGGATTGGCAGACATAGCCATGTTTCCTATGTCCGTCGTCAGTCGTCAAATCTTACACCATCCTGTTTGTCGACAGCACTAACCAGGTCCCAACGAGATACTTCCAGCGGGGACTGGCTCCTCTATTGACAAGCCAAGCAGGTCATTCTCCAGGGAGCTGCCCCCGGCCGCTGGCGGCGCATTGCCGTTCGAGCTCGGCTCCGGGTCAAAGTCGATCAAGGAGAGTTCGTTATTTGCGTTCTTCGATACCCCTGTCGTAGTACCTAGAGTACCCTTGGGAATCTTGGATGCCCCATCGTAGTCACCCTTCTTAACCAACTTGTAGCGTTCAATGGTGCGGTGAATGCTGTCATTGATTTCCAGCAGTTTATGGACAGCTTCTGGGTCATCTGACTCTTCCTCGCACATCTTCTGAATCTTCGGATGAGCACTCTGAAGTGCGCTCGCAAGTTCCTGTCCGAATTAGTGGCCGCAAACACCCAGAGGCGCCCATGCGCGATCCTCACCTCAAACACGTCGCCTTCGGCAACCCGATCGCCCGGCTTGTGGCTCTGTAGCATCTCCTCCAGAATTTTGGCCTTCTGCTGCACCTTGGCCACTTCCTCCGCTGCCTTGGCCCGGTAGTCGGTCTTGTGTCTTGTGTCGAAACCGGCCATCACTTTCATCAACCGATTGGCTTCCTGCAGGTCTGCTGGCGTGCCTCGGCGGATCAACTCCTGCAGCTTCGCCGATTGTGCTTCCCGCTCTTCCTCCTCCATCTCCTCGGCCGAACGCAGATTCTGTTGTCCAGCAAATGTCAGTCGCACTCAAGTCACTATACGCGGAAACCAGGAAGGTAAGGACGTACGTCGCTTGGGTTCAGGACAGCGGCATCCTCATTACGGATTTCAGGAAACATGTAGCCCTTGTATAATAGCAGGCGGTGCATGTCGCGAATATGGCCCAGATCCTCCTTGTATCTCGACGTCTGGCAAATAGTCTGCCGCCATTCTTCGATCGACTCCAGGATCCGGTGCTGCACCCGGGAGGGCCGCATTGGCGGTCTTTCTGGGAAACGACGAACCAGCTCATTGAGAAACTCCTTTGTACTGATTTGGAGGTGGAAGGGATAACCGCAATTTTTGACGCAGATGTCGAGAAGCTGTTCAACAAGCAACCGTGGTCAGCCCCGCACCAGCACCCTGTCCGCCAGCCAACGAAACCACCTACCGCTAACGCCAGCAATGCGACATTTTGATTTCGGGAATTAATCAGGCGGACAATCTCAAATGCTGCCTCTCGAGGACTGTAACTGATAAGAATGCGCCCCGTGCGTGTGAATCAGAATTCCGACCGGCGACTCACGCATTGCCTTTTTTGGAGTTGATCAGGTCCGCAACCTCGAGGTTAAGGGCAAGGTTGGGCTCGTAGAGAGAAAAATCACAGGCATTTCCTATCGATCATCAAGAGTCAGTCCGAAGGGCTCCTACGATGAAGTTCATTCGAGACGTACGAATGGCTCGTTGCAGCGGTGTGAGCCCAACATCAGCGTAGGCACCATAGCGGTCCCTAGCTGCCATACGTGCCGATGCTGCCTCCAGGATGACGACTGAAGAAGGAACAGGAAGAAAAGTGGAGCGGGGACAGCGACAAGTTCAAGTATTAGCCAAGCTGGACACACTGGCACAGATGACAACAGCTAGCTAGTAGGTGTTTGATGAATTGGAATGCCGGCAATTCTTGACTGCCTGGTGCTGGCTGACGATGGAGAGAGGGTGCGGTACCTATGATTGTTAGTTCGGCGGGCGGAGCTCCACGTGTGGCGCCCTCATCGGCGTCTTGCCTTCGTTGGTAGAATTTCTCAATCACATCTCCTACATTCATCACTCTTACTTCTTCCGCATACTGATTTTTGACGATTTATTCTTACAGTACTATTGAGCAAGCCATCGCAGATAATGGTCCGTCACAAGAAAGACAACTTCTCGCGAGGAGGCAAGAAATTCTCCTCCAACCCCCGCCCACGCCCAGTGCCCCGCGATGACGACGATGGTTCGGCTACAGACAGGCCTGCATTCAAAGCCGCCTGCTGGGATCTAGGGCATTGTGACCCGAAGCGATGCTCTGGGAAGAGACTGATGCACTTTGGGTTGATGCGAGAACTGGCGATCGGCCAGAAGTTTGCCGGGGTGGTGATCTCGTGGGTCTCTTTTCTTCCTCGCCTCCATGTGCGGCGACACTAACGGGTAACTATTAGGCCAAATGCAAAGAAGATTCTCTCCCCGGCCGATCGCGAATTATTAGAGCAATTCGGAGCTGCAGTGGTGGAGTGTTCCTGGGTGAGGGTCAAGGAAGTCCCTTGGTCGCGAATCGGCGGGCGGTGCGAAAGACTTTGTAAGTGTTTTGTCTGTAATTCGCGACTACGCTTTTTGTAGGACCAAAGAGCTGATAATTTCTTCATCTACAGTACCATATCTCATTGCAGCCAACACAGTGAATTATGGACGGCCGTGGCGGTTGAATTGCGTCGAGGCGTTAGCAGCCTGCTTCTGCATTTGTGGGCATGAAGACTGGGCGCGAGAGGTCCTCAAGTACTTCAATTACGGCGAAGCCTTCCTCGAGATCAATTCAGCACTGTTGAAACGATACGCTGCCTGTGCGACGGAGGAGGACATCAAGAAAGCGGAGGAAGAATGGTTGGCCAAGATTGAGCGGGAGTACGAGGAGAATCGCGCAGAGGGCGGTGCCGACGATATATGGACAGTAGGAAATACAAACAGACGAGCTGCACCGGCMGAATCAGACGCAGAAGAGGACGAGGACCAGGACGGGGACGAGGGCGAGGACGAAGTAGAAGCGGAGGAAGAACGAGACCCCTATGCCATCTCAGACGACTCTGAAGACGAAGCCCAAATGGCCGAGATCCGTGCCAAAATCCTCAACTCGAAATCGTTCCAGAACCCTTCCATTCCGGACAAGCCCCAACCCGAGAAGATCGCCCGACCGGATCCGACGCCCGTGGAAGATTCAGATGCCGAGTCCGGATCAGCAGCTAGCGACGACGAGGAATTCGATAAGATCATCAACGCGACGCCGGTTACAGATCGAACGGGCATCATTGCCGCGTCGCAGCGCAAGGACAAAGAGACGTTCAGTGCATCGTTCTCGCGGACAGTCATTAACGCCCCACAGAGATGGTAGACTGCATGCTCGTTTATTATCTGCCTTGTCCGCTACAAACCAGTGGCATCAACTCCTGGTAATCATGCTATCTGTTCCACTGGACTTCCCTTCTCGTCGAAGAGAGCCCTGCCCTCTCAATGCCACAGTAGTGACTAGTCACACGCGAATCGGGCGTATCTGGCCTGGGAATTAGTGAAATGGCACTCTGATGTCCGCAGCAGCTTCAGGTCTATCTGAACCCGACGCTCAGGTCATAATCACCACGGCGGTTTTTGAAAGGATCTAACTGGTTCTACTTCACTAACGTACCGAAAAATCGTACATGAAGCCTACACTGTCACGTCATGACAAAGGTTTCTATTATGACCTTGAAACAGTAGACGATGATGATATACTTAGGTATCATTTAGCTTGATACTACGACCATGAAATCATATACAAATGCATCTGCGTATCTGCCATTTCCTTGCAGGGTCTCTAAGCTGGTGAACTAGACTATGCAAGGGACAAGCAGGTTACAGGCCGAGGCTTCCATATACCGAAGAAATACTCCATCGCAAGTGAAATCAAACAAGCAATGAAGACAATGACCACATGGATATTATAGGAATCAGCAATCAGCAATCAGCAGGCGACTCGCCTTTTTCTTTTTTCTCCCATGCAAACTGAGTGAGAATACAGCGTCCATTAAGCGTAACTTATTTACATGACGTAGAGAAGGTTCGTATCTGTGTATCATTATTTCCGTTAGAGACGTTTCCCTTCTGGATTTGAGACCAAACACAAGGACTACTGCTTACCCAATGGATGACTGCAGCTCAGCTGCGGTTTCTGCGAGTACTTGGTCGCCAACTCGTCCCGAATACTGTTCAGCAACTGTACATAGCTCTGCTGGGGGTTCTTCCGGAGAGCGGTGATGAACGCCCAGGACATGGCGCCGGTGGCCTGGCCGGCGATCTGGGCGTCCTGGCTGGTCTGGCTGTCCTTGCTGCCGGACCACATGATAACGTCCGCCGGGCTGGTCTTGGTCTGCTTGCTGCGCTCGTAGGCCTCGTCGCCCTTGGTGGCGCGTTTCAGGAGCCCGACCGCGGTAGACATCATGCCGCCCATGTCGCCGCGCGCGTAGGCCGAGACTACCCCCAGCAGCCCTTGTCCGGCCTCCTTGGCCAGATTGGGCTCCTTGAGGATACCCTGTGTCGAGTAAATGTAGGGCAGGTCCAAGGCGGAGCCCGAGTGACACGAGTCGAAGATCGCGGTCAAGCGTACTCCTGGGCGGAGCGGGCGGACCATGATCCGGTGCATCTCGTCGTCCACGATGTGGCCGGCTTGTCGAAAGTCGACCGGGTAGATGACTTCATCGTATCCGTCTTCCTCGTCGCCATCCAAGTCCGGAGTCTGACCACCATGACCTGTCAGAGACAAGATATTAGTTTCGTGTCTGAGAAGCACCAGTAGAAGCACGGTACTCACCCGAGTAATGGAAAAAGAGCGAATCATTCGGCTGCGCATCCTTGACCAACCAATGCATGGCCCGCAGGATGTTAGCCTTCGTAGGCTGGCTCATGGGATTCTGCTGGTCGTCCGTCAATAGCACCATGTCCTCGCGGGCGTAGCCAAAGTTCTGGTTCAAATACGTCGACATGTTCTTGACATCGTTGATACAACCGCGCAGCTGGCCCTTCTGCCCGAAATAGTTGATTCCAATCAGCAAGGCCTTCCGCCTACCGGTGCACCGAGAGTACTGGAAACTGTATCCCTGTGGAGCTCCATGTCCGAACGCGACCGGAGCAGTGGGAGGTGGTGGTGGACCACCATGGTGACCATGCGAGTAGGGGTTCTGATACTGGTTCATGCCTTTGTTGCAGATGTCAGCGGCCGCATACTGACGMTTTCCAAAGCGGACGCATCTCTTCCTGCGCCAAAACGCGATCACATACCAGGCTGTCCTCCACCGTACACCGCGTTTCCAGTCGGTGGCGGCGGTTGCTGCATACAAAGTCAGCCACACCTGCAACGTTTTTTCGCAGTGACCTTCACAGATAAAGACATACATTGTATCCATTGTGGGGAGGAGGCGCGCCGTAACCGGGCTGAGGGGAAGGCTGGCCATACCCGTAAGGATTCGGAGGAGGATGTTGCTCGCGGTACGCTTGGCCGGGGTAACCGCCGCCGTAGGAAGATTGTTGGTGATGATGATGCTGCATTTGTCTTTCGAATGGTCAGTCAACGAAACAATCGACTCCAGCGAGAGATCGAGAGAGGCTCTTACTGATAAGGTTGCGGAGAGCCGTGATTAGGAGGATAGGAGTACTGCTGCTGTTGTTGCTGCTGTGGTGGGGGATAGCCCGGCGGGCCAGAATAAGGCGGATAGTAGGACATTCCTGATGGAGGAGACGCTGTGGCACGGGCGAATAGAAAAGTCCACGGGCACGAGGGAGATTAGGCAGCAAGACTGACGATGTGATGGATGAAGGAGTGAGATGAGACGAATCAGAAGCGGTTCTGGAACGAGAGATGGCGCAGTTCAGCGTTTGGTGGAGGAAGTAGATGGGCAAGTCAGACACGAGATGCGAGGGTGGTGGAGGCACTGGAGGCAGCAGCAAAGAACGCGAAAGCTAAAGATAAAAGATAAAAAGAGCAGATCGGAACCAGACAAGGAGTGGAGACAACCGACGATGATACAGTGAAGAACTATGGATCTATCTAGAGATTAATCAGCGATGTTGATGAAGACTTACTCCAGAGGCGCCAAAGAGATGATTCCACTCAGTCTATACCTACTTTTAATGACATTTACTCCAACCACGGTGGTTGTACGACCTTAATAATATCATAATAATCAGTAATAAACCTCAACTACTTCGAGTTATTCTCATCTCTTTCTTCAATCGATTGTTTACTTACCTGAGGGGTATTATTCCTGTTTATTCCTCGGCATCCCCGATCTACCCAGACCCAGGAATAATGAACAATGGCTTAGCGCTCAGCCAGCCCCGTCCACCAGCAATTTGTCATGCGTATCCTCATATTATTATTCAATCAAATCATTATTATTATTAGCAGAGTTTGGACAGACTACCTTAGTCTATCCCTTCTCACTGCCTCTTATTGTCCGCTTACATCTTAGACTGGCGAATCCATGAACCATGATCGTCCCTGGCACGGACAGCCCGACGGGTTAGCCTCCATCGCTTTCAGCCTTATGATATCTCGACCCTATGCATTGCACAGTGGATATGATTACGCGCCCACAGTGATTCACGAAAAGATGATGCATGTCAGATCTGCCGGTGTCTCTTTTCGTTTGGTTTAATTTGACGTCCAATTGTAAGAAAAATACTGTAGCTAACTTGTAGCACGTGGCATAGCTTCAGCATCCTCCATACATAACCACACAACTACTATCCACATAAATCACATTTTCCAAGGCTGTCTACCATTTTGTAGAGATGACCCTCGAGTCATTGTTGCTTCACCGTCCCCGTCTGGGCATGCCGCGTCCACGTCCTGCTCCAAGAGCACGCTGGGCAGCTCCGGGAGGAAGACCGCGCGCCGGCGCCTGTGCCTGCTGAGATTCTTCGTTCTCTGTTCGTAAGAAAAAAGGATCTTGATCAGTAGGAATTCACACACGAAATAGCCAGAGTCCACTCACTTATTGTCTCGTCTACGCTGAGGATCAAGCAGGCAGCTTCGACAGCGGCCTGGATAGCGTTGACCTTGACCAGACTGGGCTCCCACACAAAGGCGGCCATATTGTCCCGAACACCCTCGTTATCAAAGTCCACGCCAGCCCAGGTATTCTCCTTGCGATGCTCCACACGCAGTCGGTTCAGAATGTCTGTGGCATCGAAACCAGCGTTGTCGCACAATTGACGGGGGATCACTTCGAGAGCCTTGGCAAATGCCCGGATGACAGCCTGCTGCTTGGAGGGATCGTTCTGAGCGAAGTCATGCAGGTAATACGACACCGCCATCTCGCAGGCACCACCGCCGGCAACGATGGTCGTGTGTCGGAGAGCACGCTTCACAATCATGATAGCATCGTGCAGACTCCGTTCGACCTCAGCAATGAATTGCTCGGCTCCTCCACGCAGCACGAGCGTGCAGGTCTTGGCACCAGGGCACTCGGAAAAGAGGTTGTAACGTTCACCACCAATCTGGCGTTCTTCGAAAGAGCCACATGTACCCAGRTGACGGTCCTGGATATCGCTGCATGTGGACTGCGTCGCCGCACCGGTCGCCTGGCACACCCGGTCCATATCGTCCGAAGAAACACGACCCGCACAGAAGATGTCGCGATCAGCAAAGTACCTGTAGACAGCGTAGAACATTAGTTAGAGTGCCGTCAACAACGTAGAGCTTGCATTTAAAACGTACTGCGTGGCCAAATCACCAATAGGCAGTTTGCTGAGAACAACCTTGGCGCCGGTCTTGTAGATGGCCTCGAGCTTGTTGAAGATGATCTGCCATTCGGCATCGACGATGGCCTGATACTCAGAAACCTGCTCAACTCGGACCTCCGCGTTGTCCTTCTCACTCTTCAACTCGAGCTCCACGTTCAAGCACACGATCTTGGGGTTCTTGAATGACTTGGGCTGCTGCTCGAAACCGGCGTAGGAGAAGGTCTTCTTGAAAGCGACACCGTTGACGAAGAGGGAGTCCTGAAGGCCACCACCGGTAACCTTCTTGACACCAATCAACTTCTCGTTCAGATCGTCCTGGTCAAGCGACAGCACGGCATCCACGACCACTACATCATCAATGTCAGCCCTCGCCCCACCATGTTCCATTCCGCCAGAGCATCAGATAGAGGAAGAGTAACTTACTCTTGGTGAAAAACTCGGAGTTACGCTTGATCAGCTTGCTGTTCATCGCTGTACCGGCAAGCCTCCGCAGAGTCTCGTATTTCTTCTCCTCGCTGCCCGCAGCATCGAGGATATCCACCGCAATCTCCTTCACCTTGTTAACGGCCACAGCGCTCGCTTTCCGTAGACCCTTGATGATGGTCTGTGAACTGACGCCTTGCTCCACAAGGTCCCGGACTTCCTTCAGAATCTCGCCAGCCAAGACCACGACCGATGTTGTTCCGTCGCCAACTTCGGCATCTTGGGATCGCGCAATATCGGTGAGAATGCGAGCGGCGGGGTGGACGATATCCAGAAGCTGTTGCCAGATGCGATCAGTCATTCTCCTTCAAACATGTATAAGTCCGAGATGGACGGCTCAGAAAAAAACGTACTTTCATTACTGTCGCTCCATCGTTGGTGATTGTCTGCTTGCCGTTGCTGTCAACGAGCAACAGGTCTCCTCCGTACGGTCCGAGAGTGCTCTTGATCGTAGATTGCACCGCGAGACAGGCATTGATATTCGAAAGAACCTGGCCCTTTCCTTGAGAGGTGTCCGTGCCTGAAACCAAATGCAGAGTCGTCAGTAAGTTCTAGTTCAGACGGACAAATGACGGGGTTCGATGCGGCTACGGACCCTCCTTCAGCACAATGATGGTGGGTGCTTGGCCTGCGAAGGCCATCTTGCTGGGCAATAAAACGTGTGATCGTCAAAAGAGAGAATGAGAAGGGGACGAAGAAGTCAGTGATGGCTCAAGGAAAAGTAAAGATTAGTAGTCAGTGTCCTGAGCGATCCCAAGATTGACAGCTCCGGAGTGCTCCCGACCAAAATTTCCCAAAGCTCCTCATCGAAACCCCCCGTCGCCAAACTGGGGCGGTGACCAATCAAGACTCGCTCCGCAACCCTACGGACTTTGTTGGTTATTCTACCCCTCGTCAGGATAACATATTACAACGATATCAGTGTGAAAGCGAATAAAGAAAGTATATCATTGTTCACTGAATCTTAGCTTTGCTTTAATCACTGCTGGTATCACAATGTTCCGATTATATTTACAGGTATCTATTTGGTGGTTTGACCACACTGGGTAATAACCTATGCAAGCTTGACCCCCCAAACGCTCCAAACGCTCCAACGCCAATAGAACCCAGAATCAAAAGAATAACCTTAGCTGAAATCCAACTCATCATCCGGCGGCCCGACGTATTCGTACTTCGACAATAAGTCATGATCATGATGAACTTCATGTACCTGCGGAGGCACGAGACCAAGCGCTTCCTGGCGTAACACCACAGCAGCATCTGTATCAGAAGCGTCCTCAACCATCATATGGTAGTCATGCGATGTATGATGCCGTACGGCGTCTTCAAAGCTCGAGTGGGATAAGCCATGATGGCCATGCGTGTATGGGTCAGGCATGCCATCATGGGAGTGGTGGCCTAAGCCGTCATGGGGATGGTGACCCAAGCCATCGTGGGAATGGAATCGTGAAAGTTGCTGGTTTATGTCGATGATTTGTGGGTCGAGAGGCATAGTTGTATAGTCGGTTATGGAATCTACAGATCCTTGAATGACCGGTGGATGTGTTTGAACAAACGGATTGTGGCTTTGGTGAGGATCAAGGGAGTTATTGTCCATCAGCTGTGTGGTTTCCATGGTGCTCGGTGTCGACAAGCTCGTCTCATTCTCGTGGACGCTCAACTTCTCCATGGATACAGCACCGTCATGAATTAGCATACCGTTACTCGGTGGCAGTTTCAGCGTCTCTTTGCACTGGGGACAGTCTCGAATGACTCGACTGACGGTCTCTTTGATCCTGACCCAGTGATATTTCACCGCGATGGCTGCAGTCGTCTTATTGATTCCTGCGTGCTGCTTGAGATGAATAGTTCGAGCAATCTCGTACTGTTGCTGGGGGTCTGATACGACCTCTTTGTCTTTCAGCATCAGCTTATCCGAGTCGCCGTCCTTCCCCTCTATAAGCTTGTAGTGGGTGGCTGCACTTCTCAGCCGACTCTTCTCAGCTCTATCGGCACCTCTAGGGTATTTAGAATGCTTGAGATAATACCGGATCTTGTCGAAGCGATCTTGTGTGAATGAATCATCGCCTTCAGAACTCAGGTCGCGCCCATAGATAATTGCATCGACATATTCACCGGGACTGGAAAGCACCTTGCCAGCATTTGGCACCTTACCGATCCGCTTAAAGCCAAGAGCATCCCAAATCCGACAAGAAGCCACGTTGCTCTCATAAACCAGGTTGAAGACGGCATATGTGTAACCCTGAGTACAGTCAGACTCTTTCGAACCCTATCCCGGCTCTCCTTGCGACAAGTGGGTGGTGCTTTCGCAGTCGAACACGACATCAACAATCTGCTCTGGTAGAGATCACACTGACCAGTTTAGGAGCCCATTCAAGATATCCCTCGCCCATCAATCGACCAACACCACGATTGCGCGCCGCATCTGTCACAAGAAACATGCCATTGCAGACATGACTACTACGTCCGGGGTAATTCGGCCGGATATTGAAGCTGCCCAAGCAGGTCTTGGTCCAATCCGCGCCAGCCCTTTCCATGGCCTTCATCTCGTACACACTCTTAATGTCGCCTAGGAGCATGATGGCGCCAAAGTTGAAAAACCAATACGTCGCAAACTGCTCCAGCGGGATGGGATCAACCATGGCATAGGTGTCACCCTTGGCAATTTCTTTATTCAACTGATCAGACAGATAACGCAACAATGAGGGAGGCACATCATCGGCTGATGAAATAGGCACTAATGTCGCAACGGTGACCCGGTCTCTTAGAGTGACCTGCCGCGGACTGATGTTGGCTGGGATGTCTCTATCGGTTGCTATCACCGCAGCCAGTAAATCTCCATGGATAGCAGGCATGATGGCTTCCTCGGCCGGGCACGGCCGGTCACGAGACTATTTACCATATTAGTCGACTGAGCAACTGTACAGACCACAAATGGTCACGGAACGGATAAATGATCGAGCCTGCAGAGGCAGACTGCTAGGGAATAAGATAGAACGGGCATTGTGATAGAGCAGACTGCCTTCCATGGTAGACAAGCTCGACTGGAGGAGGAGCTGTGGCAATCACATTACCGATTATAGAAGCACTGACTTTCTAATAATAATAGTTCACCCGAGTGTCCAGCAAGGTGAAGCGGCACTTCAAGGACCAGCCGTGTATTCTGGAGTCCGGAATGATGTGAACGCAGCAGAGAAATCGTCGTCCCGCACGATTTTTGCTGAGTCAGCGGGTCATTGTTAATCCGATCTCATCGTCATTTTTCTATGGAGGAGTCTATTTGCAGCCTCAGGCACAAACGCTGCTGTGGTATACTTCTCAGGCTGATAGGCACCCTTCGAAGACATGATTCAGGCTGCATGTAATAAAGAACCTTCTACTTTGACGGGCAAGAATTATCTTAGCTGTGTGACGTGGTCAAGACGCTGTAGCTCAACAACGCCCAATATATATTCCTTGTAACACTCCGTGTGTGACTACAGAGGCTGCCATTCAGTTGATGAATATATCGCCGGCCAGACTTTCAGTATGAATATTGTCCTCGCAGCGATATCTACAGTACACCAAGTCACCAACTGCCAATCCACCCTCTTCAAGTTGAGCAGAAAGAGATGGCTCCAGACAGGTCCTGGCCCAGGCCGCAGAGCTGATGTAGATCTATGGATCCTGCTAAATGTCAAGCCAATCGTGTAGCTTGATGCTCAGAGTTTCCAAACTCAAGCGCTGCTCTAACCTTAGGTATGCATACCTGACTTAAGTACCTTTTATGTGCAGCATCATGATTAGCTCAACCCCCGTTCTATGACGACTGGCTCATGGTATGAGGGGCCATGGGCTCCTGCATCTTCCTTACCCATAGTTTGGGGTTTGGTTGAGTCCTCGATCCATCTTGAAGCATCAGAATATCATACCCGGCAGTATCTAAAATGAGTCCGGTAGAAGCTCCGCAGTTCTATGAAAACACACTGGAGCCGATTGACATAAACCAAACGAATTTACTCAATGCATTGAGGGAACTACGTTCTGCTACCCGCCGCGGGGCTGAACTGGTTGAAAACGGCCGTCCTGCAGAACCCGACGGAAAGGGTGGGCTTTTCATGGGCGTCTCGGGTATATCTTTCGTCTATGCGCGAAGTTGACGGATGTGCGAGCGTATAGATCCACTAATTTCTCTTACGGTATAGGGATCGCTCTCGCTTTTCTCCGGCTTGATCATCAAGTGTTCTCACTAACAGAGGAAGGGGAGACCAGCTCTCCGGATTATCGAAAGTTGGCCACCGAGAGAATCCCACGCCATGGTCCCAAGATTCCTCTTGCGCCAGGGAGATTGTCTCCGCTGAGTTCAGCGCTAGCTGCGACTGTTATGCGTATTCAAGCAGCAACCAAACTAGGCCATGCCGTTTCTGGTACTGATGTCGACAATCTGCGCGACGCGGTCACAATCGCACTTAAACATGGTCATATTGTCCCCCACGCTAATCAGAACATGGGAGGAGACGAAGTCCTCTATGGGCGGGCTGGGTTGCTATGGTCTATTCTGAACATGCGAGTTCTGAATCTGGATGAAAAGAGCGCAGAAGCTTTGAAGCCCATTTTCGAATCTGTTCCGCAACTGATTGAAGTCATCGTTGAGGCTGGACGCCAGGGCCATAGGGACTATGTCCAGGCTTACGGAAATACTGACGCGCTGCCACTGATGTGGACATACAAGGAAGGTCGTTATGGGTTAGGAGCGTGAGTATCATCTTTACCTGTCTGGAGCGCATGTACTGTGCTGACGGTTCCAGGGTCCATGGCATGAGTATGTTTTGCCGAGTACTGATTGACGGAGTAAAGTAGCTAACTTGCAAAGCTGGTATCCTTGCTGTACTCCTGGCGTGCAAAACAGAAGAGCTCAATAACGGCGTCTCACACGACTACTTCCCTTGGATAGCAGATACCGTCCTCGGCCTTTGTAGATTATGCATTGCCAACAACGGCCACCTTCCAACTACTATACCGCTTCATCGGTCGTCCACTCGACGGGCATCACCATTGGTGCAAATCTGTCATGGCAGCCCCGCTATATTACTTCTCTTAGGCTGTGCCAGGAGGAACCGCTACCTCGCTTCAAATTTCTGGCAACCCGAGTGGGACGAGGCTATCTTTCTAGCGAGCGAGAGGGTCTGGGAGGAAGGGCTGCTTTCGAAAGGCGGGAGTCTCTGCCATGGCATTACGGGCAATGCGTGGCCGTTGCTACTTTTGCACGACAGCTGCGAGTATGACGTGGAATTGCTGGAGATCGCGAGGCGGAATTACGGGGAACGGGCAAAGACAACTACTGTCGAACAACTACAGCCAGCGCTCACAGGAGACTACTTCCTGTCCAGGGCTCTTGCGCTGCTGCTCCATGCGCGGGAAACACCCCCTTACAATGCCTCTCCGGAATCATCGACATATGTCTACCGTATGCCGGATCGGCCCTATTCTCTGAGCGAGGGCCTGGCTGGGACGGTTTGCGCATGGGCTGATGCTTGTGTGGCCATTCAAGCACGACTCCGAAAGATGGATCTCGAGAAAGGCAATGCTGCATCGGTTGCCGCCGCCCTGAAGGGTGACGCACTCTTTCAGGAGTTGGAGAATCGGAAGTTGGGGTTCCCAACCGTGGCCTACCACAGACCTGCAGGTTTACTATAGGCTGCTTAACTCTCGGAATCTCGTGGTTCGAAAGAAATAATATTCATTAAGCCTGGATAGTGTATCTCTCTATATATATCATGATCCGTTCCGTGTTATCTCATCACTCATGTAGTTACATCAAAGGTCAGTAAAAAGAAGTCCAACGAATTGCTAAGATGAAACACCCGAAGCCCCAACGCCATGCTAGCATAATCTCAACGGTCAACAGTGGGAAGGAAATAAGTCAATAACGATGATTTAGATGTGACCAATGCCAAATAGTTCAGAATAGAGTAAATCCGGAATGATAGATAGGTGGCTGACCAGGAATCTGAGATTTGAACTCGACTCGTTTTGGCAAGAAGTTGCCCTGTGGAGCCTCGACAGCAACTCTCCATCGGCGCCAGCAGTTATTCGACTGGTGATGGGCGTCACCGCAAAAGGTACATCGTACCGCGTTTGGTCTTCCACGGTGACTCCGTCCTTCCGGCTCTGGCTGACTCTGACTTCGGTTCCTCGTCTTTCGCTCCTGTTCCTTGCGCATTTGCAGTATCACGTATTCATTGATCTCCTCCTGACTAGGCCTCTTCTGATGTCCCTTGATGTTGCCATTTTGAGGCAAATATCTTCCATCGTGGCTCATCTGCTTGACGACGAACGCATTGATCTCATCCTGTGTAAGCGCTCGCGGGTTTGCTGGAACGTTGGATGTCGCCGAGACTGCATTATCCGAAGCGTTTGGTGCTTTCGTGTCTCCCTGTTGGAGGATCTTTTCCTGCTCGATGGCTAAGCTTGCAAGCTCCTGGAACGTTACGTGCTCGGTCGAGTTGGCAGCGGTTATGCGCGGGTCACGCAGCATAGTCATTGCCCATTCCTTCCATTGCGGACGGAATTTGAGCTTGGTCAGAAACAGCGTGTTGATATGAGCATCAGGAATTTGAAAATTGTCGTCGATTTGCATGAGACCCTCTCGTACAGCTTGGATGAGAGCAATGAATTCGGCAACCATGTCGGACTTGGTGGAGTCGAGATCGAGGAACTCGCCGACTTGATGCATCATTCGGATATTCCGTTGCCAGATATCCATGTCGGCCTTCGCGGGAACCGAATAGAAAATGATACTTCTGTGGTTGAATTGGACAAGACAATACGAAAGTATCACTTCTTGATAATCCTCGCTGGTGATGTTTGTGTTGACATGAGAGAGGCGCCAATCAGTGGCGCATGATGTCATGTGTCAGTCTGACTGTATTGTATTTTACAGGATGATGTTTGGTCCATTCCCTTCTAGTTCGTTCCTGTACCTCTGGTAATTCTAAGCGGAATTTCGCTATTCTCCATCCACTTTCATCAATGGAAAGGGCACAAAGTTACGACATGTCTGTGGTAGGCACTCAGTTTCCAATCCCTGGATAAGCCTAAGCTTTGATGGCATGGTGCTGTACGGAGTAGATCCGTGGTAGTTGTGTTCCAGCACTAGCCAAGAGCCGAAGAGGGAGCAGCCTCAGCCTCAGCCTAACTGACGATCGTGAACTGGAGGGGCCCAAAGAAGGGTCGATTGCTCATGTCAGTAGCGCTCGTTAGATCGCAGGTGCTCTTTGCATCCAAATCATCAACTTGTGTTTTGACCTTTCCACATCAGCATAGCCAAGAATCTACATATAACAGGCCCTTCCAAGAGATGCGACCCCACGCTTGACAATCGATTTGAGACAAAGAACGCTGATCGGTTTGGGATCCACGCTGAGCGGAAAATGGACATCGTGCCGCCGTCGTATCAATCTGCAACAGCCAGAGATGCCTGGTCTATAATCGCTCATTACATCCCATCAAGCGACCTATGCTCGGCTGCGCTCGTCTGTCGGAAATGGCACAGCCTTTTCATGCCCTTCCTTTGGGGTGATCCAGCGTCTCATTTTGGAACTGAAAATGATGCGGTCTATGGTGAGACTTGAGGGTCCAGCTCTCTCTCTGCGGTTTTCCGCTGACAGAAGGATATCTGATACCAGTCGCGTTGACACGATTCAGGAGGACCTTGAAATATGCCCGTCTTGAGGTGCGAATGCTCACCCATACGCTTCATATGCCCCCGGCCCTCTCTGAGATCTATGGCGGTCCGCGACCAGAATGGCTGAGGGAGATCCTCGAGTTTCTACCCTGCCTTCAATCTCTGATTGTATCCAAATTACCTTTCTTTGACCATAATTCTATGATGGCGTTGAAGAGACCCGCCAAGCACGAACCGCCTGATCCAGCGGCCTTCAAAACATATAGCGTCCGATTGCTGATGGCGGAGAGAGAACCAAATGCAACGTCACAGGGACTCGCAGAGACGTTGCTGCGATTCCAAGACCTTGTGTACCTGGACCTGTCATATACGACTCCTGCTCGAGATCGTATGGTGCTTTCTTCCCTGTCTCAGCTGGACCGGCTCCAGGTGCTAAAACTCCGAGGTATCGGTTTGAGAGACGGTGAAGCTGAGTTCTTAGCCAACGCCATTGGGACCAGGGTCCGTTTCTTGGATCTGCGCAACAATCTGCTGACCGATATGGCAGTGCGATCTCTGCTGCAAGCTTCATTTGTGCCTAATGGCGTCCCCACGAATGAAGTTGACTGGAGAGGAGGATCATTCATATTTCATGATAGACTACTCAGGCGCGCAGGTTTGGACGCTCAGTTTGTCAAAGCTTTGACACAACCCTTGACAGGCCGTTCCTGGGTTGAGGACCTTTCACACGTAGGAATAACACATCTCTACATCGCGGACAACCAGCTTACAGTCGAAGGCGTTGCGAGTCTCCTGGCTTCATCGAGACTGCACGTCCTCGATGTTGGAACGGTTGATACAGCCGAATCCTTGGAGAGAGCACGACAGCCGACAATTCCATCGCCTATGACCGGGGGACCCGTTAGATTCCCTGGGGCTGAAAAATTGATACCAGTACTTGGGTCTATCGCCAAAGAAAACCTGACATATCTTCGAGCTCACCATGCTCTGTGCTGCACAGCTGAAGCCTCTTTTAAAGCGCCTGACTCAACGCGAGACTTACTGCCTGAGCTTCCAGACGAATCCAGCAGTACCTTTCAATGCGGGGCGGAAATGGATGCTGCGAACGAGATTCATGAACTATCTGCGGAAGCTCATCCTGTTTTTGAGCTCGAAGCCACTGAGATTGCCAGGCTTTCGAGCCCAGCGGGAGATGTAGTTGAGGCGCGCCTCCAGTCAAGCACTCACCGGGACGACCCTGTACCTCAGGTGAGAAGGGGTTCCATCTTTGCTCCTGAGGTAGTTGAACCAAACCAGGAGCGGGACAGTAATGGCAACATGCCAGCCGACCGTAGTGAAACAGTGAACGTTGACACTTTCACGGCTAGCACAGACCCAACTCCAGCCTGCCTTGGACAATCCGGTCTGCATTTGGCGGCACCTGAGCCGGTTTCACGATGTGCGTCTCCAGTTTCACCTGAGGATTTTCGGGCACAGAAAATCCAAGAACTGCTTGCCAAAAGGCCTAAGAATCAAAGCTTACCTCGCCGCGATGGTAGGGGAGGGAGCATTCCATATTTGCATCCTTCCCTCGTCCCTCACCTCGAGACTTTAGTGTTGACTGATGTTCCTTCTCATGTTCCTGAAGACTCCCACATTCTGCCTGCCTTGGTTCGATTTATAACAGCCTGTTCGAACGAGGCCTTGTTAGCTACTCTCCTGGCGGGATCGGACTACTCCCTTCCACCTGGGAGAGCCCGAGCTCACGCTGAGCAGGAACGATCTCGATCGCTCTTCGCTCTGCGTCGCTTGGTACTTGAAATCACTCCCACGACTCACCTGGCAGGTCCAGCCCGGATCAGCCCGTGGAAATCCATCAGTCAGCAAAATGGGACGTTAAGATCCAGTACCGGCGACCGTGATTCTGAGAATCTGTGGTCCGCAGCCACATGCGACTTTAGTTTCTTCGGGGAAGATGAATGTGGTATACCCGAAAATGATCCGGGAAAATACTTTCCTATGGCTATATTCAATGAGAAGGTGACGCTCATACCGGAGGACGAAGATTCCGGACGTTCTGGATCCCCAGAGGCAGATGCATCTTTCGCATCTAATTCGTCTCAGCCTGCTGGAGCTTATCCTCAAAGGAATCGGTCGCAGACTGGCTCGTCGATCTCGGTACCCGGCTCTGTAGCCGACGCTCGATCGAGTTCCATTACGGTTAATAAAGGCGATGGAAGCAACATGCCCGTTGCTGGGACCAAACAGGTCGACCTTGTCGCAGAATTGGCTGCCTTTCGCCGAGCAAAAAGGCTTGAGTACGAAGAAGTTGTCCGAGCCGATCGAAAGAGACGAAGCATGAGCTGGACTGCATCTTCCCATCTTTCTCCCTCAGCGGAACCTACTCGACCAGTGTCTCCGAGTCCGAGTGTAACAACCATGGCAGCGGTCTCTGCACCTCATCTGTCCCTAGCCCAATTCGTCGAAGGACATTGGAAAGGCGAAGTAAAGATTGTCCGCAATGCAACGCCAAAGGGGCGGACTGGAGTCGTGGATATGTATGGGAATTACTTTGAGAAGGGATATTTATATCCTTGAACGATGATATATTTATTGTTTTATTATTGGTAGCTTAGGCTGGCGTTAGACGTCGTGCAGAATTCCTTGCATCTGTGGAAGTGCATAGTCGATCGTGCGTGGCAAATGCATATTTCCTGTCATTTGAGGTCAAGAAACCTTCTACTGTAGGTAGCCAGTGTCCAGTTATGAATGGGTCAAACAGCGACGTTGGTCTTCTGTGGTATACCATAGTCAATTATTTCGTGCCGGAAGAGATGAACTGTTCAGGTAGAAGAGGAGACCGGTCTCCTCGGGATTTATTCCTCATTCCCAGACTTTCTCTAGTTCATGCAAAGTTACCCTATGGGACAACCGAGTGGCTTGGAAATCGTTTTTTAATTTAAATTGCGTCTCCTGCTCACGGCGACAGGGAGCGACCATTATGCCTTGTCATGCCTTTTTTCGAACCCCCGAAGACAGACTGAAACCCATTCATTCCATTTTGAACCGAGTAAGAAAGTTTGTACGAAAAGGAAACGTCACAAAACAGAAGTCATTAAGACCGATCCCATTTGATCATCTCTTTTTCTCTTCCTTACATAGCCTTGGCGGCCTGAGGGGGAGCCAGCTTCTTGCCGTCCTTGTTGTACCTGATACGCGGGGGAGGAGCACGGTTACGACGACCTTCCCGGGAGCGGACACTGTGGTGGAGAATTGTTAGTAAGGCCTGATTCTTTCCTTCATGCTGCAAAACCAAGTAGATTCCAAGCTGTATTCAAAAACGGGACGGTGCGTACCGAACGATCTTGCCGTGGATAGCGCAGGAGACGCAGTACTGCAGCTTCAGGTACATCTTAGGGACGGCATAGTCGGTGAAAACGGAGGCGTCAGAGATATCACCTGTTCAAGGTATCGGGTCAGCGGCGTTGTCCATCAGCTTTCATATTCCACCACGCCCAGCTCATGCGTCCAGTTGTGGCAGCTCCGTCCAGGAGATTCCATCCGTCCAATCCAATTCCGAATCATCTCAACGGCGCACTACGGACGTGGCTTCAATGGTATGGGTTTGGCAAGGGTTCGAACGTACGGATGGCAGCGGACTCAACCATGTTGCGGATGGTGAATCTCTTGATCGCCTTGTCCTTAGGAGTGCAACGAGCGCAGTTGGAGCAGCGCACGGGCTTGACGTGGCCGCGGCCATTCTTGTTGCGACCGCTGTAGAGAAAGAACAATAAATGTCAGTATGGATCGATGCACTCATGAATTTGAAGTCCAAATTTTCCCCTCCTCTTTCAATTCCATCATAAAAACCACCGCATACACAGCCGACATCCTCGACAGGCGGGAAATCAGGGCGCTTCTTCCGGCGGTGATGGATCTTCAAATTTGACAACCGGGTTGAACACAGGAAAAGGGAAATTCGCTCTTACTTGTTCGCCCTCTTCTTGACCATTTTGACGGATTTCTCTGCAAGGTACGGTCAGAGATTTGGAGTTGTAGAGGGAGGGAGGCGGCGTACTTGGCTGTCGGGTTTGGTTGTCGTAAGGCACTGGACGCTCTCAATCGCTAGTCGTGAATGAGGTTGTGCCGGTTTGTGTGGAAGCCCTATGCCCTTAAGCGAGCCTCGGTCACGGGATACTGCTGGTGCCTCAGGTACTAAGGCATTAAAAATTGATGGCCTGACATCCTAATACCAATTAGATCATCACGTGCGGTTCCAGAGTTGTCGAGGGGGGAGCCTGAAATAGACTAGTGGCCCGGTCGTCCCAGCGTTACGGGTCTTACGGTACTCACGTACGGTCCACGGATGTCCCTAATCATTCCTGACGGGGGACTCGAACCACTCTGTGGTGTCAACACGGGCGGCTGCCGTGAATGGGGCGTATTGTTATTACCCATTGTTTATCCTGCCCAACTCTGGCCGTTATTATTAACTCACTAACAGCCAATAGTTGACCCTCGAACTCCCTTTAAGACAACCCCTGTTCATCCGTATCTTTCTCGTTGTACTTAGGTCGTGCTGGTGGTCTGCTGCTCATCCTCAGTGGTACGTTGTATATCTCTGTTGAAAAGTCTCTTTCATCTTCACTTTTTGGATCTGACATTGATTCGAGTAACTCGTGCTCAGATTCGTGATACCTATACATTGACTAGATCTGACAACATTCTCGTTTCTCCCTGGTCATTCATTTCTACCTAGCTCTGTCGGGCCGTGATACCCCCTCACCGAAAATCCGTCCATACCGATCGCTGCCATGTCGGCTGCAGGAGGAACCTATCGGGGCACAACAAGCCAGAAGACCATCGGAAGAGGGAGACTGCCGGACTTTGAGAACAGTCCTACATCCCACATTCCGCGACCTCGACCGGAGACTTCAGCATCAACGCACACACCCTCCAGCGACGTTGGAAGTTCCACCATGAGTGCTGCAAGCAGGCAAAGACAGAACCAATCGAAGCGAGATGAGGTCAGTATGTCCTGGTGGCCTGTTCCTGGCCTCAAATTTCTGGTTGCATGGCCTTGTATTCCCTCCTAGCCCCTTGTTTATTATGGTTTCCTACAGAATCTTAGCGAACAGCGATTGCTGCCATAGGAATGAATTCTAACACGCTGTTATGAAGGCTATTCGACGCAAGATGGAGGCGGACCTCAATAAAAAGAGGCACCAGGCTCCAAGAGCGCATCGCACGCGCAAAGCTCCCCCAGGAACCGTGCTGGCTTTGAAGCCTAGTCAGGCCCTTCAGATTAAACCCAACACTACCGTCGCGGAAGCAGCACAACTGATGGCCGCGAAGAGAGAAGACTGTGTTCTTGTCACAGACGATGATGATCGCATCGCTGGTATTTTCACCGCGAAGGATCTAGCGTTCCGTGTTGTCGGAAACGGTCAAAAGGCTCGCGAAATTACTGTTGCCGAGATCATGACGAAGAACCCCCTGTGTGCGAGAACAGACACCAGCGCGACGGACGCACTGGATCTCATGGTTAGAAAAGGCTTTAGACATCTGCCGGTCATGGATGAGAACCAGGACATCTCCGGTATCCTCGACATTACAAAGTGCTTCTACGACGCGATGGAAAAGCTGGAGCGTGCGTACAGCTCTTCCCGAAAGCTCTACGACGCCTTGGAAGGTGTGCAGACAGAACTAGGCTCCACCCAGCCTCAGCAAATTATCCAATACGTGGAAGCACTGCGCTCAAAAATGTCCGGCCCGACCCTCGAGAGTGTCCTGGACGGCATGCCTCCGACTACAGTATCTGTCCGCACTTCTGTCAGGGATGCCGCGGCTCTGATGAAGGAACATCACACAACTGCTCTGCTCGTGCAGGATCAGGGCTCCATCACCGGTATCTTCACCAGCAAGGATATCGTTTTGCGTGTAATTGCCCCAGGACTGGACCCTGCCACTTGTAGTGTCGTCCGTGTGATGACTCCACATCCCGATTTTGCTCCTGCTGATATGAGCATCCAAGCCGCTCTGCGCAAGATGCATGGTTAGTGGTCTCGCTTCCTCTGAGTCTGCAACAGAACGGCTAACCCGCCCTACTCCAGATGGTCACTATCTGAATTTGCCTGTTATGAACGAGACGGGCGAGATTGTCGGCATGGTGGATGTGCTCAAGCTCACTTATGCCACTCTTGAGCAGGTTAGTCAAGTCCTTTCCGAGAATCGTGACTTTCAACTGACCAGAGATGCAAGATCAACTCCATGCAATCGCATGACGACGAGGGCCCCGCATGGAACAAATTTTGGTTGTCAATGGATCATGAATCCGATTCAATGGTGTCCGGCAGCCAACAAGCGCCGAATCGTTCCCTTCTCAGTCCCGAGTCACCTAGGCCGGGTGTTGACAGTGTGCTCCCTAATGAATCCGCGTCCCACCACGGCGGAGATGAGCTTTCGGAATATCACGACCATCACCATAACCACGACGAGAGCGCTCCGTTCCCCTTCAAATTCAAGGCTCCTAGCGGCCGCGTGCACAGGGTCAATGTTGTCACTTCTGCTGGGGTCGCCGACTTGGTCGCCCAAGTCACAGCCAAGTTAGGCAACGAGCTGGAGGCAGTCGGAGGTGCCGCCACCGTCGAGGAGGGCAAACTCAGCAATACGGGTTACGCCTTGAGCTACTTGGACAATGAGGGTGACACTGTTTCTATCACCACCGATCAGGATCTGGCGGATGCCGTCAGTCTCGCCCGTCGCTCTCACCGTGATAAGGTCGATCTTTTTGTCCATGACCCCGCTCAGCCCCCAATTCCTGCAACGTTGGATCCCCAGCCTGCTCCAGCCAAAGCCGTCGAGGAGAAGAGTTCCGTTGTTGCTGAGGACCGGCTCTCCGAGGAGCCACTTATCCCCAAGGCCCATCAGTCGTACCCAACACGTCCCACCGAGGAGCAGTTCATCGCCGGCGTACCCAATGAGCTTCTACTTCCAGGTGCCATCGTAACCCTGGCAGCAGTTATTGCTGGAGTATTCGTTCTAAGCCGTGCGACAAGTCGATAGACCATGACACAGATTTAAATCGTGGTCGATTCGAAATGAACGGCAGGCACATCATGTATATCTGTCGATCTAACTCTGTCTTTGCTGTGCCATACTTGCATATCCCAAGTGCGACCTCTTCCCTCCTTCATAATTCACATTTTCCATTACCATCTTCAATTTAATCTGTGTGACTGTTCGGATACCGCTAGTGTTTTTAGTGAGGGCATATTAGCAATGCATATAGTTTTCCCTAGAAGCATGAGAATTTGTCTCAAGAATATGTATTTCTGTTCCTGGGCTTCCGTAAGGGCGTTTTAGAAGACACCACATGGCGGTGTCAAAAGTGCATTGATGTCTTGGATGCCTGGATGCCTGGATGCCTGAGACTTCCTGATTGGGCCTAGCGCAGCGCTCCCTCGATGGCTGGAATTATTTTTTGGTTTCTGAGGCTTCAACTGGTCCATCCCACATCGCTCACGACGCCTGCCCTCCTGTTCGCCAGCAGTTCCCTTGTCGAGCTGGAATGCTGAGCTTGCACTTGTGCTGTGCATATTACTGGGTTTGATTATCGTTCTTATCTTGTCTGATCATTAGTCTTTCCCCAACAGACACCGTTCAACGGAGTTGTACCTACAGCTACTGTCCAACCCCCACCAAAGGAAAAAAATAATAACAGCCAGAAAAGGGAATACAGTCCCCGTCCACCAGCCCAGCTTCAGCGCTGGATACACACACTCATCACCGTTCCTAAACGGGATACAGTCAATCTACAGCTGAATTATCGTTTTTGCGTGACGAGCGATCAACATGTCGCTGCTCCCACCCGAGGTTCACTCCGCGCTGTCCCAGCTGCTGCGCGCGTTGACCACTCCCGACAACACGGTCCGTACTCAGGCAGAAGAACAGTTGAATAATGACTGGATCCAGAACCGTCCGGATGTTCTTCTTATGGGCCTGGCCGAGCAGATTCAGGGTGCAGAGGATACAGTAGTAAGTGATACAGGTTTCGTCAGGGGACGTGGGGACCGTGTCTGGTGTAGACAGAAAGACCGACTGGATGCCTTCTGCCCACTGCAGACTTGAATCCTGTGGCCGCGCCTTGCTGAATTCGACTGATTTTGGTTAATCTTCACCCACAGACGCGTACATTCGCTGCCGTACTTTTCAGAAGAATCGCGACCAAGACAAGGAAGGACCCGGTCACAAATGAGGCCAAGGAACTCTTCTCAACACTCTCCGGGGAACAGAGATTGGTCATCCGACAGAAGTTGGTGACATGTTTGACGACCGAATCTGGGACTGATGTCCGGAAAAAGATTGGCGATGCAGTCGCGGAGGTTGCTAGACAATACACCGATAACGGTATGCGCAATTTCATGAGTGATGAAAGGATTCCATAGCTGATAATGGTCTTCTCTAGGCGATCAATGGCCCGAGCTTCTCGGCGTGCTTTTCCAGGCCAGCCAGTCACCCGAGGCAGGTTTACGGGAGGCTGCCTTCCGCATTTTCTCGACCACTCCCAGTATCATCGAGAAGAACCACGAGGATGCCGTTTCAGGCGTGTTCGGCAAGGGTTTCAAGGATGATGTTGTCACTGTATGTTGGGACCCTTCAACATAGCGTTCGCGGGAGTCCCGGTTGACCATTGCGCTTGTAGGTTCGCATTGCTGCTATGGAGGCCTTCGCCTCGTTCTTCCGGTCTATCTCCAAGAAGTCTCAGCCCAAGTTTTTCGGACTCGTGCCCGACATGCTCAACATTTTGCCGCCTCTGAAGGAGTCCTCAGAGAGCGAGGAGCTATCTTCCTCCTTCGTGGCTCTCATTGAGCTTGCGGAGGTTTGCCCAAAGATGTTCAAGGCCATGTTCAACAACCTGGTCAAGTTCAGTATTAGTGTGATTGCCGACAAGGACCTCAGCGACCAGGTTCGCCAGAATGCCTTGGAGTTGATGGCTACGTTTGCCGATTACGCCCCCTCGATGTGCAAGAAGGATCCCGAGTTTGCTCAGGAGATGGTCACCCAATGTTTGAGCTTGATGACTGATATTGGAGTGGACGACGACGATGCTTCGGAATGGAATGCGTCCGAGGACCTGGACTTGGAGGAGAGCGACCTCAACCATGTTGCTGGCGAACAGTGCATGGACCGTTTGGCCAACAAGCTCGGTGGCCAGGTTATCCTTCCGGCGACCTTTGCTTGGATCCCCCGCATGATGTCGTCCTCCGCCTGGCGCGATCGCCACGCGGCGCTGATGGCCATCTCCGCCATTTCCGAGGGTTGCCGTGACCTGATGGTCGGTGAACTCGATCAAGTGCTGGCCCTGGTTGTCCCTGCTCTCCAAGACCCTCACCCGCGTGTCCGTTACGCCGGCTGCAACGCTCTCGGCCAGATGAGCACCGACTTCGCCGGAACGATGCAGGAGAAGTACCACAACGTTGTGTTGAACAACATCATCCCCGTTTTGGATAGTGCTGAGCCACGAGTTCAGGCCCACGCGGCCGCCGCTCTGGTCAATTTCTGCGAAGAAGCGGAGAAGAAGGTACTCGAGCCGTACCTTGCTGATCTCCTGAGACACCTTCTGCTGCTTCTGCGCAGCGAGAAACGTTATGTGCAGGAACAAGCGCTGTCCACTATTGCCACGATTGCCGACTCGGCGGAGAACGCCTTTGATCAATTCTACGAGACATTGATGCCATTGCTCTTTAACGTCCTGAAGGAAGAGCAATCCAAGGAGTACCGTCTGCTGCGTGCCAAGGCTATGGAGTGCGCAACTCTGATTGCCCTGGCCGTGGGCAAGGAGAAGATGGGACAGGATGCGTTGAATCTCGTGCAGCTGCTCGGCAACATCCAACAGAACATTGTCGATGCGGACGACCCGCAGTCGCAGTACTTGCTCCACTGCTGGGGCCGTATGTGCCGCGTTCTTGGTCAGGACTTTGTCCCTTACCTGCCAGCTGTCATGCCTCCTCTTCTGTCGGTTGCGGCTGCCAAGGCCGACATTCAGCTGTTGGATGATGAGGACCAGATTGACCAAGTTGAACAGGATGAGGGCTGGGAGTTGGTTCCCCTGAAGGGCAAGATCATTGGTATCAAGACCAGCGCATTGGAAGACAAGAACACCGCCATCGAGCTGATTACCATCTACGCTCAGATCCTGGAGGCTGCTTTTGAACCCTTTGTGCTGGAGACGATGGAGAAGATTGCCGTGCCTGGACTCGCCTTCTTCTTCCACGATCCTGTGCGGGTTTCCTCCGCCAAGCTCATCCCTCAGCTCTTGAACTCATACAAGAAGGCGCACGGTGTGCAGTCTCCCGGATTCGCTGCGATGTGGAACAGGGTAGCTGAGAAGATCATTGAGGTTCTGAGCGCCGAGCCCACTGTGGACACTCTGGCGGAGATGTACCAGTGCTTCTACGAATCCGTCGAAGTGGTTGGCAAGAACTGCCTGAGCCAGCAGCACATGGAAGCGTTCATCGAATCTGCCAAGTCCACGCTGGAGGATTACCAGGTCCGTGTGAAGGCTCGTCTTGAGGAGCGCGCCGATACGGAAGAGGGTGACGAAGAGGACCTCGACTACGAGTACGCAGTTGAGGATGATCAGAACCTGCTGAGCGACATGAACAAGGCGTTCCACACCATCTTCAAGAACCAGGGTACGACCTTCCTGCCTTCATGGCAACGCTTGCTACCATTCTACGATGCGTTCATCACCAGCCAAGACCCTACCCAACGGCAATGGGCTCTGTGCATCATGGATGACGTGCTCGAATTCTGCGGCGCCGAGTCGTGGAATTACAAGGACCATATCATGCAGCCCTTGGCCGCGGGTCTGGGCGACGAGAATGCCGCCAACCGGCAGGCGGCGGCTTACGGAGTCGGTGTTGCCGCTCAGAAGGGTGGCCCTGCCTGGAGCGACTTCGTCGCAGCCAGCATCCCCAGCTTGTTCCAGGTGACGCAAATCAACCAGGCTCGTACAGAGGAGCATGTGTTTGCGACCGAGAACGCCTCGGCCAGTATCGCCAAGATCCTGCACTATAACCCCAGCAAGGTGCAGAATGCGCAGGAGATCGTGGCGAACTGGATCAACACGCTTCCTATCACTTATGATGAGGAGGCTGCGCCATACGCTTATTCCTTCCTTGCCCAGTTGATTGACCAGTACGTTTGTTCCCCATGCAGTGATGTGATCTCTAATTGACTGACCATTGAACAGACAAAACCCGGTGGTGATGTCGAATGCCGACAAGGTGTTTGGATACATCGTGCAGGCTCTGGAAGCCGAGACGCTACAGGGCCAGACGGCAGGACGCGTGGCCAACTCGGCGAAGCAATTGGTGGCCGCTACAGGGCTGAATGCAGAACAGATCCTGGCAGGAGTGAGCCCTGACAACCAGGCAGCGGTGCGAAGCTACTTCCAGTGAGCCTTTATAATATATCTTGTTGTTTTTCCTTTCCTCTCTCGGTATGAATCTGATATGCATGCAAGTATATGAATACAACTGGCAGTTATGATTTGTCGTTTGTTATTTCCTTTATTCCTGTGATGAGTCTCTATACAGCGTTGTGCAAGAGTCCTAATCTCTCGAGGGATTATCTATCTCGTGAGTTACAAACCATGACTTTGGATTGAAATAGACAGTATCTTCGTCCTGTGGTAAATCATACTCGGTAATGTGTCATAAAAATCATCAACGTACGGCTTTATAATAGCCACAAATCACTCCACGACCATCTCCAAGATCTCCAGCACTTGTCCCTTCGCCGTCAACGGCACGGGATTAGTCCTGCACCAGCGATCATGCAGACTGTTGGCCGCCAGCTCGTCCAGCGCACCCCGGCCCACCCCGACCTCCTTCAACGATCGCGGCATCTCCAACTCCCGAATGACCGCATCCAAGACATCCCCCAGATCCGCCGACTCGGCATCGACGCCCCGATCGCGCAGCACGCGCGCCACCTCGGCGTTCCGCACAAGAAACTGCCGCACCCGCTCCTGCTGCTCGCGATTGGCGCCGTGCTTCGCGTTGAACTTGCACACAGCCGGGAGCAGGATACAGCTCGTCTCGCCGTGCCCGACCCCCAGCGGGCCCAGCTGATGGCCTATCCCGTGGCTGGCGCCCAGCTCGACCGACCCGCCCGTCAACGCCGCCATGGCGTTCACGGCGCCCAGCTGGCACTGCAGGCGCGCGTCGCGGTCGGCACGGTCATGCCTGCACCGCAGCAGGCCCGGGACGAGCAGCTCCAGCGCGTGCATGGCGTGCGCGTCTGTCGATGTGGTGGTGCCCGTCGTGGCGCACAGCGTCTCGACGCAGTGGTCTACGGCGCGGATGCCTGTGCTCAGCCAGATGGCGGGCGGGGTGGTGGTTGCGAGGTCCGGGTCGAGGATGACGAGCTGGGGCCCGCGCGTCGGCGCCTGGAAAGAGTGCTTGCGGCGGGTGGTGTCGTCCGTTGCGCCAGCGAAGTTGGAGTACTCGCCTGCGGAGAGCGAGGTGGGGATGGAGATGATGGGGATGGTGGGTGCGTGGATGTCGGCGCGTTGGTCGGGGCCCGTGGCTAGAGTGGCCAGGTCGGATGCCGTCTGGACGTTGTTTGCAAGAGCCTGCGCTCGTTAACTACTTTACTTCATACTGATTGTGCCAGAGGGAATACCAATGCGACCACCTTGGCCCCGTCGGTCAGACTGCCCGCGCCCAACGTCAAGAGCAGATCGGCCTCAACTCGGCGTGCATCGTGCACGATTTCCAGGACTTCAGACCATAGGGTATGGCTCTGCATGCCGATCCGGCGGCCTACAACCTTTTCCGGTCCTAGCGCCGCTGTCAGCCGGTCCAAAGCGTCTGTGTTGCGGGCCAGCGAGGCCGAGCAGATGATGTAGATTTTTGAGGCTCCAAAAGTGCCGACGACATGGTGGGCGGCGGCGGCGGGGAAGGGGATTCCGTATGAGAGCAGAGGACGCGGCCGGTCGGCAAAGGCCGGACGGAGTGTTTCTGGCATTTCGAATAGGGACAGGATTTTGGAAGGGGAGAACTCTGTACAATCAGTGTTGAAGTATGTATAATCGGTGATGAACAGAAAGTTAATACAGTTGCAGGCTGAAGGTCAGACGTGGGGCTGGGGAGATTCCTTGATTTCTGGGCTCAAGCAAATATTGTCCACCGTGAGATTGCATCATGCATCATGGCGCAAAATCGAATTCAAACTGTTCAATTGGATATCTTATAACAGACAGAACGTACATACACGCGAACGCCTCCAATACCCAGAGATGTATACAACTTCTTTTTGGTCCAACTATCGCCGGTATATAAATCACTGTTGTGCCCGCTTGGCCAACAAGTTCAAGGCACTTCCCGCCAGGATGAAGCCACACTGGTCCTTGCTCAGAGTGTGATTGACTGGAATCGTCAGCTTCTCGCCGTTCTTCTTGGTGACCTGCAGCTGGATTGATCCCTGACCGCCGGACTGCAGTGTCTCGTACAGTCCGACAGTGTCGACCTGGTCGCATGCGTCGATGCGGTCGTAGTCGGCCTTGTCGGCGAACGTCAGGGGGACTACACCCTGCTTCTTTAGGTTGGTCTCGTGGATGCGCGCGAAGCTTTTGGCCACGATGATCCGGCCGCCCAGGTACCGCGGCTGCAGCGCCGCGTGTTCACGCGCGCTACCCTCGCCATAGTTGTCCTCAGCCACGACCAGCCATTCAATGCCATCGGCCTTCCACCGAGCTGCCAGGTCAGGAATCGAGTGCTTGTTGCCAGCGTCGTCGTACGCAACGTTCGTCTCACCCGTGGCAGCGTTGACCGCCCCGATCAGAGTGTTGGCGGAGATGTTGGGCAGGTGACCCTTGTACTTCAACCACGGACCGGCCGCGGAGATGGTGTCGGTTGTGCACTGACCCTTGACCTTGTACAGGACCTTCAAGCCGGACAGTTCGCCTGCAGGAAAGGCTGCGAATGGCTCCAGCAGAGCGAGACGGTCAGAGGTGGGGGAAACAACGACCTCCACGGAGGCGTCAGGGACACCAGCGCTGGGCTGGAAGGCAGGGTTGCCGTCAGCGAACCCAGCACTGGGGAGATCAAAGCCTTGGGGAGGACGGAACTTGAATTCTTCACCGCTCGGGGTCTTCAGAGTGTCGGTCATGGGGTTGAAGGTGGTGCTGCCAGAGTAGGCAAGGGCGGTTACAATCTCCGGTGACGCCAGGAAGTTCATAGTGCGTCGGTTGCCATCATTGCGTCCGGGGAAGTTACGGTTGTAGGAGGTGAAGATTGCATTGTCCTCACCCTTGGCGACACCATCAGTTCGCTTCCACTGCCCGATGCAGGGTCCGCAGGCGTTGGCCAAAACGGTGCCGCCGGCCTCGGAGAAAGAAGACAGGGTCTGATCCCGGTCCAGAGTGGCCCGAATCTGCTCACTGCCAGGCGTGATGAAGAAGTCCGCCTTGGGCTTCAGGCCAGCCGCCGACGCCTGCTTGACCAGGTCCTCTGCGCGAGTCATATCCTCGTAGGAACTGTTGGTGCAACTACCGATCAATCCAGCACCAAGAGTCTCGGGCCACTTGTTCTCGCGGACGGTGTTGGCGAAGTCCGACAGACGCACGGACAAATCCGGAGTGAAGGGTCCGTTGACGTGAGGTTCCAGCGTCGACAAGTCAATAGTGATCACCTGGTCGTACTCTGCACCATCGTCGGCCCGCAAAAGGTTCTTGGGCCCCGATGCAGCAATCTCGGCCGCCGCCTCGGCCACATGGCCTCGGTGCGTCGCCTGCAGGTAAGGAACCATGCTGGGGGAGAAGGGGAAGACCGAGGTGGTGGCTCCGACCTCCGCCCCCATGTTGCAACAGGTAGCCATACCGGTGCAGCTGAGCGTCTCGACACCGGGTCCATGATACTCTATCACATAGCCGGTACCACCGCGGACGGTGAGCTTGCCAGCCAGGTGCAGAATGATATCCTTGGGAGAGGCCCAGCCGCTCAGCTTACCCTCAAGACGAACACCAAGAATGCGAGGTGCCTTCAATTCCCAGGGAGCATCCACCAATGCATCCACTGCATCTGCACCACCGACACCGATAGCAATAGCACCCAAACCTCCCGCGTTAGGCGTGTGGCTGTCCGTACCCAGCATCATCAGACCAGGAGCGGCATAGTTCTCCAGCACACTCTGGTGGATGATACCCGCACCGGGGGGCCAAAACTCGATACCGTAGCGCTTAGCGGCGCTCTCAAGGAAGTCAAACACTTCCCGGTTACCCTGGATAGAGGCAGGCAGATCAGTGTCCGCGCCACGCTCACCCACGATCATGTGGTCGCAGTGAATACTGGCGGGCACTGCGGTCGACGGCAGGCCACAGGACATGAACTGCAACAACGCCATCTGGGCCGACGCATCCTGCATCGCCACCCGGTCCGGCTTCAACTTCAAGTTGGCCTTGCCCCGAATGTCTTTTCCATTGTTAGTGCCTGTCAACAGGGACTCCTCCGCATTGTCCAGATGGGCGTAGAGGATCTTCTCCGCCAGAGTGAGGGCCCGCGAGGATCCCAACACCTTCCGAACCTGCTCGAGATTCCGCACAATCTTAGGGTAAGGCGGCATGCGTGCGGCAGAGGCCTCAGTGGCTAGGCCACGTCGTGCGAGCAATTGTTGCGGGGGGAGGCATTTCGGGGCCAGCTATGGGGCAGTGGAGTTAGTCACAATAGAGAAAAAAAACAATTGTCTCTGGCGTAATCATTGCATCCAGAAGCCATTGACAAAGCACAAGGAAAACCTACCCTGCGAGAGGCGGTAGCCCGCTGCCAGACAAGCTGCCTCACCATCTTGACGCCCTGTGGAAAAGTGGGATTGCGGAGAAAGAAGACGACGCTCGGTCGATGGCAACATTTAATGCCCTTTTTTTCTGCTGCTTTTTGGCTTACTTATTTGGCTGCAACCTGATTGGCCAGGACTACGCCGATGCCGGGGCTGCTGTAGATCTTACAATACGTTACGTTAGGACAGCAAACCATGGATAAGGGATTATCCAGATAATTACGCAGCTGGTGTTTATAATTACCTAGGAAAGGTAAGTAGGTACGGAGTAGTTATTAGGTTTTTGAAGAAAAGATTCATAAATAGAACCCATGTCATCTACCTTAATCAAGATTGCACAATGGTGAAAGATCACTTTCTGTTAAAGAGTCATATCATCCCAAAAGCGCCCAGACAAACGCCCGAACTGAAATATTAGGAGAAAAATCGCAAACATTGAAGAGAGAACCTCCAAATTTCAACGGTTGGTACATGAATGAAGGGTACAACATAAAAAGAAAATACGCAGCAGAGAATTAAGCGCTGGTTCTCTCTTCCTCTTCAGGTACAGCCGCCCGCAGCTCCCATACGATATCATAGCATTCTGCCAGCAGCGCATTGACGCTGCCCTGTCCTTCGGGAATGTCGTTTCCCACGTAGAATTTGCCGTCAACTCGCATGTTGTCAATGGAGTTGAGCTGTACGATGTCAGCTTCTGTTTCTTGCTGGGAAGCTGGGGGTTACTTACCTTCATACTGTATGGGTACAATTCTCGAGAATTCGAGACACCTCCGGACTCTTTGACTTCCAGGAGACATCGTCGCAAGGTCTGCAACTGATTGTAGACTGGCAGCAAGGCCTCAGATACGGGTTCCGAAGAGATCAGAAGGGCGTAGATATAGGCGTAGCTCCTCCGAATGAGGTATAGTAATGTCTGCCAACAATCAGTAACAAGCCCCGTCCTGACTTTCCGGGTGCTAAATCCTTACACGCTGCGCATGGATATCTGCCGGCTGCCCTAGAGCATCCACGAAATTTCCATCGACCCGAGCTTCATCAATACGGTCGAGTTTCCGCTGATATCCGAAAAGGTCGGTCTCCCGAAGAGACCAGGCCTGAGTTACGGAGAGTCGATCCAGCTGGTTACGAATCTCAAGCAGTCGTTCGTACTGGTCGCGGAAGCGCTCGTCAATCTTCCCCTCTCTGTCAAACAAACAGTCAGTCACTTGGTCACTACCCGCTATGGCGAGAGCCTAGACAGAGGAATGGGAGGGCTGACCGTTCCAGCACAATCTCGGTCCAACGCCAGCACCGGTCCAGTAGTTGTTTGACCCCCTCTTGCCCTTCTAGCGGCTTACCATCTGCTCCAACGAAGTTACCGTCCTTCATTGTGTCTTGGATTTTCGTCAACTGCTTCCGAAGATTGAGCACTTCCGTTGCGGAGAACTAGAAACCACGCACCATTAGCTTATTCGCTCACTCCCTTCAAAAGACACGCCAAATTTCAGGGACTACCTTTGATCGAGTATTGGCTGCCGCTGTCGACCGCAAGACTGAAACAAGAGTCTCATGGGTGGGTGCTAGCTCAGGGTTCATGGCTTCAAGCCCGCTCCGCAACTTATCCAACTTCAATTGACACTGTTCAAGTCGACTTTCCAAGAGCGTCATCAAAGCTGGGGAATATGCGTCTCGACCACGCTCGACCGTCTCCTTCATGTTGGTCAGGGTCTTGGTGATCGAGCTGAGATCTTTTGAGCTGTAAAAGCCAGCCTCTTCGAGGTGGTCAAGCAGGCGCTAATCGATCAGGTCAGGAAACAGAATGTATGGCGGAGACAGCTCAAAAGGGACCGCTATACCTTGATTGTTGTTGCAAGCGAGTATCTATCGTCAGATAACGTTAGCCAACACAGAGACAGAACGATTTTCAAGTAAGTCAGTAAACATACACTGCGGGAGCCTCATTATTCCTTCCCACGGTCAAGAACAGTAACGATATCAATTGAAAGCAGTCGTCGAGTACGTAGTCGACTAGAAAGAATCGATAAAAGATCTCAATCGTTAGCCCATCTTTCGCCAGACCGACTATATCACGCGCAAGGCCCACTCAGATGCTAACGTCGGTTGTGTATCAGCCGGCGGTCTTGTTCCCTCCGCACAGCGTTGAGCTTTTCCACCTCGGAGATCACTTCTTCGTATAGCGGGAGCACATCGCGAGATTTGATATAGGACGACTTGTCTTGTTTTAGCAGCAAGAGTGCATCTCTGGTGCGGAGAAGACGCTCCAGGATCGGCTGCTCCTGCGGGTCGAAAGGGACAGGGACGGCGGGGGAGTCCATGATGCCAATAGCAGAGAGAAAATGAGATGAAAATATCGAATCGATATCAGAAGGTCGGCTAGTGGCACAGAATCCGAAAATTATGCACCAAGTTCAAAGAAGAGTCGGCCGTGTGGAGAAGAGACGAGTAAAGACCTCCGATAACCCCTCTAGCTACTAGGAGGGGTGTTACTATGATGGCATCATCCTTTCCCTGTTGGGCCTAGTCCAAAATCACGGGAAATGGTTGGGACTAATCCCGATCGGGACAGCCCTAAGCGAGGGCTTTTGCACCAAACACACAACTTCCGCTCTGGGAACAAGTGCCAGCCCGACCATCCCCATCGACAAGACAGTAGAAAAAAAGCCTCCGTCTTCCTCTTCCTCTCTCCTCCTATCCCCATCCCTCTCGAGACTCCAGTCAAGTCCAACCCGTCGACCACCATGTCTACTGCCGAGCTCGCTTGCTCCTACGCCGCCCTCATCCTCGCCGATGATGGCGTCGAGATCACCGTACGTATTGGTCCATGAATTTCTCGAAAATCTGCGGCATGGAAATCGGCAAACAACTTTGGATGGATTGCATGGAAAGAGGAGGAGAATTCAGAAACGGCAACGAAACTGCAAGGCAAACATGGAACTGGGCTGATTCATGGTTTTTCTTCGACTATAGGCCGACAAGATCCAGACCCTCCTCGGTGCTGCTAAGGTCGCCGATGTTGAGCCCATCTGGACTTCCCTCTTCGCCAAGGTAAATACTGCACCACCTTTTCGCAACAATCTTATGTGACAATTGAACGAAACTGGGCCCGCGATCTGGACAAACGCTTACGTTGTGACTTCTTTTTTATCAGGCTCTTGAGGGCAAGGACATCAAGGACCTCCTGACCAACGTCGGCTCCGGCGGTGCTGCTGCCCCTGCTGCCGTTGGCGGTGCTGCTGCCGGTGGTGCCGCTCCCGCCGAGGCTGCTGCTGAGGAGAAGAAGGAAGAAGGTAAAGACTCGAAACTTTTGAGACGAGGCTTCGCGAACAGGGACGCTGATCGTTCGTACAGAGAAGGAGGAGTCCGACGAGGACATGGGCTTCGGTCTGTTCGACTAAACGTCCTAATCCGTTCGACGTTATTTTTTCTTTTTTTCCTCGTTTCTCTCCTATCTCCTTACACTACTCGAATCTCTTGTACCCGATACAACGCGACTGCACGAAGACCAAAAAGGGAAAAAAAGAAGAATCAAACGGACAAGGACATCTTGTGGGACTGGGCGCTTTGCTTGCATGATGGGTTCCGTCGTGACAGAGGTACCGGTGCGGATGACGCTAGGATTTCGGGCCGTCAAGTGAAGGGAGAATTGGCATATCCATATCTGCCGAGGGCGAGATCGTTGTGGCCGCCCTCGGTTAGAATCATAATAGGTTCTGAGAAAAAGTTTTTGCCATTTGCTTGTTGCTAGAATTTCTAGCATAGTTGCCCAGTTCTCATGCTATGTCTGTCATGCGACCATGAACACAGGATTCCTTCTGCTGCAATTGTCCCCAATTGTATACACCTTGTAAATCCCTATATCCTCATGTCGCCTCTCGCAGTATACAACGTATAAGTTCTTAATATACCCCGTTGTAGCAATCTTGCAGTCAACCGAACCACCAACGCCGTGCCAAATCTGCAGAACATACTCCGTCGCCCCTGGAAGGAAAAAGAAAGAAACAATAGAACTTTTGTCGGAATATAGGAAGGAAATGACAAGGTATAAAAGCAAAGCATACTTGGGGTAGTACATCAACCGCTGCTGAGCCATAAAGGCATATCCTGCAGCGAAGAGCGAGATATCACGACACTGCAGTCGTGAGCTGAGGACTCTGCTCTGCGTACAGGCGAAATTGTACGAAAATGACCACGTCCTCTACCATGGTGCCCAAAGAGCCAATTAGCCAGGGTAGGTTTGTCACGACGTAATTCTTTTCCGTTGAATGGCAGAGAATCTGCGAATGGTTAGACCGGAGGTGAGGCATGATGAGTAGCCTACTACTTACGCCAGCGCCATAGGTAAGATTACCCATCAAAGAGAGGATGAAGAAAAGCAATGAAAGTCCTTATGAAAATATCAGTAAAAAATGTCTTTCTTATGTGAATGGTCTTGAAGTTCAAGGCACGTACCTTCGCATGACTTGTCGCTATAGTTCTTGTAGATTTGAGGAAGTCGCGCACTAGTAGCTTACTGTCAGTCCAGTTCCGTCTCCGTCAGAAAGCACACTCACCCCAGGTAACAAACGGCACTGATATATCCCAGCACTTGCGCGCCAGCTGCCATGTCCACGCCCCCATCACGCTCCTTCGGAGCTGGTTTCCAGACCCCCGTCTGCCAGGCGACCGTCCAACCGGCCATCCCGATGACGCAAATTGCCAGGACACTGCTGAAGTTCTTCATCCAAGCACTCCGGCCAACCTCGTTCTCGACGATATTGGCTAGGGCGTCGTCAGGGTGGCCGTGACCGCCCCGTCCGCTACGCTGCGACGCCATAGATCGGCGTCGCGAAGCCGGACCCCGTTCTAGTGTATCGCTGAATCGGCGGCCCAGTAAAGGGGTCGTCGGGTCGGGGGTGACGGTGGAGGAGCGCCGACGACGGAGCAGGCCCTCGCGACGAGCATTGCGGGTTTTGTAGTAGAGACATTGTGCGATGAGCACACCATCCGCAATACAGAAATAGACCGCAATGGCCACAATGACGGGGACGAGACCGGCCCAAGCGCCTCCGATTAGGTTGGTGATGTCGCCAATGAACCAGACGAAGAGGAAGAGGAGCGAGATGGCTTCCGCATTGCCATTACAGTAGTTTTCAATGAGTTGAGGAACCTGCACGGGGCTGCGATCAGCATTGGACTCTTGTTTGTCTCATATGAACGGTTGATCGCGATATCCAGGCCTGTGTGAGCCATACCAGTAAGAAAATCCAACAGGTCAAGGAGATAGAACCCAGAAGACCAGAGGCAGCTTCACGCGGTGTTATCGGGACAGAATTTCCCGCAGGCATATCTCCCCGGGCCAGTAAGAGGGACATTGCGATTCTGCGACCCGAGCCCTGCGTGCAGAAAAAGAAAGCGAGCGAAGGAGCAATCAATGACACAGATTAAGCTCGAAAAAGTTTTGAGTGCCAATCGACGCCCTCTCGAATCGAAACGAGTCTAGTCACTAGCCAAAGTACATCCAGCTTCTGAGGCTTTCGGATATCTCAAACAAGAAGAGTTTTCAAAGCGAGAAATGAAGATTTTCCTTGATTCGACTCTATATTAATAGCAGCTCTTAGTACCTCGCTCCTAGATTCTGTTTGGTGATCGCACCCCGATAAGAGATTGTGACTAAGCGAGCACTGGGATTGGCTGCCTGACAGTAAGGCATTCTTGTACCACTCTGGAAATCGAAGTGATTCTGTGATGTGATGCTATGCCTCTCTGATCTCAAGAGTGTATATTTGGAGGCTGCGCTACTGTGGTTCATATTTGCATGTTTTGTGTAGCCAAAGCGTGGGGCATATATATGTAGTGCTGAGTCCTATCGCAGCGAAAGTAAATATCCCGCTGAACATATCCGCAGAATGACTGCGTACTACAACATTATAGCTACCTTGCTTTGAAAGATTGTTGATCAGTATATTGCAGGTCGGGAGAAGCCGACCGACTTTTATTGCTATACAGGGTATATACAACCAAGTTGACCGAGACCAGAAACTATGATCAGACATCGTCCTCATCGTCATACTGCTGAAGCTCAAGCTCATTCTCGAGCATATCAACAACCATATCACCCATGGTCTCCCTAATTCGCCCATGAAGCAACTCGTGTCGTGCCTCGTCCGGCTGCAAAGCATCCAGGCCGTCCAGATACTCCGTCAAGGGAGAGTAGTCGACCACATCACCCCAGTTACCACGATCGACCCCGTACTGATTCAAAAAGGCTTGTAAGCTCTGCATACCATCTCCCAAAAGCCACTGCTCTAGTGATGCTCCCTGGTCGGCCATAGGATGTCGGCGCTCGCCACCGGCTTCTTCCCGATCGTTATCGGATAAGACATCGTCGCGGATCTCTTCATTGTCGCCCCCGCGGAATCGAGGAAAATGAAGCGCTCCGTTGTTCAGCTGGTCTAGCAGATCGCGAAGCCATTGTGGTCGGCCTATTTCTGGCATCTGCGCCAAGTAGGACGGCGTTGGGTCCGATTGCTGGCGATGAGCCTCGGAGTCGTAAGGCGGGAGAGGATCAGATGCCGAGATTCGCCCCGAAACAAAGCGTCCGGGCAAATGTGTGGTCACGCGGGGGATATCCGAGAGAACGACATGGCGTGCAATGTCTAGAGTGACTTCCGGAGGCTCGATGGGCTCTTCTTCCTCTGGAAGGGTGTCGGCGATTTCCACAATCAGAGAGACCGCTTCAGGGGTATTCCAGAGGTCCTTGGCTCTGGCAATATAGAGTTCAGTGAGCAACTCGTGGGCGTCCGTCGGAGGCATCTTGCCCCATATGCGCTTGGGCATGGGTTGAATATCCAACTCCTGCGCAAGCTTACAGAATACCCATGGATATCTCGACATCGCGCGGCGCAGCTGCTCGCGGCATTCCTTTGGTTTATTCAACCGAAGATATGCCAGTGAGAGTGAGCATTGTATATTGGGCAACAGCGCCCAGTCCTCACTCAGTCTAGTCTGTGTGCACAAATCGACAAAGTGCGAGTATTCTCTGCCCCGGAGCGCCAGATTGTCGATCAGAAGCCTGATGCAATATGGGTCGTCATCATTCAGGCTCAGCAGTAGCTTAGCCCATTCGTATGCTGTTCTCCACGTTCCTTTCATCCCCAGATTCGCAATGTACCTCCAACCCACAAGCCACAACTCACGATTTGCCATGTGGACAAAGTCGAGCTTTGCTTGACCTTCCTTTAAGCGATTGCCGAACGACGAGTGAGCCGAGCGCCCGATATTGAACAGGGCTCGCTCGAGAAGATCGGCGGAAACGGCATGATCGCCCTGATGTTTTGCTATCTCGGACACTTGAAGGAGAGTAGAGATGTGGTACGGGTTATATTGCAAGAGGTGTATCATTCGTTGCGGATCCATGGACTCGACGCACATATCAAATTGTCTTTGCACGTCTGTATACGCAGAGTTGTGGACAATCTGGTATTTCGTAGCTCCACTGGGTAGGTTTTCTACCAGCTCCATTCCCAAACCACCACTGGGAGCGCGTGGCCACTCGTCTTTTCCCTGCATGAGAACATTCCGCCGCTGCGTAGTCCCTGCTAGACTTAGACCTTTGCTGGCAGGACTGTACCTACCAGTCAAAGCGCGACCAAGATCAACCGTTTCCCTATTTCTATCTCTCCTGCGACCCGTCCCAGATTCTTCGTCGAAATTCTCCAATACGACATTCCCAAACAACCTTCGCATCTCGTTCATGGCGTTGAGAAATTTAGGTTCAATCGAAAGCAGCTCCTCTGGTGTCCTGGGGAACGATGCGCCGCGGACATCCTCAAGGGACACAGCTGCAGCCTTGTGATTGTCAGTACCCTTGGATTCAACAGCTAGTTCCTTCAGAGCTCTATCGATCTCGTCCAGCTCATCGTCTGACTTGGCACCGGCAGCTCCTCCTGTGGCCGTAAGCTTTGCCACCGCCTTCTTCTTCTTGTTCTTCTTTTTCTTCTTCTTACTAGAATCGGCGGATTTTGCGGGAGCAGGGACATCTTCCGGCGGGTGAGTCACCGTCTCTTCGATATCGTGATCAGACTCGCGTTCCTCATCCTCATCGCCACCAGCATTGAGAAGATCAAAAGCATTCAGCTTCGGCCTTGAGGGCCGGATTACCGGCTCGTACTCATCCAACTCATCGTTGTCTTGCTCCGCTTGTAGGTGGGCTTGTTGCAATTCTTGTTCGCGAAGCTTCTGCAGCTTGCGAATCGCTCGGGAGGACATCCAGGATCGAGTTGCGGAGGACGACGAGACTGTATGTCAGTGATATTCAACCTTGAAATGGTTGATGGCGATCAATTCTCAAAATGATCAATTTCTGGCAGATATTTGGAGAATGAGGAAGACCGTAGACATGACGACACAGCCCGCTTGGGCTTAGTGCGGGACCCTGTGGATTACTGTACGGTACCTTACCGAGTTAGTTCAATATTACCATACGATACGCTATCTATCACATGACGTTATCATCTCCCAAAATGCCTTGATGCCTGGGACCGCTCTCCATGTTTCTTTGAAGATCAACAATCAGGGCGAACAACACCACTCTGCTTTTCCGTACCAGCCTCGCTGGATTCTACGGTTCTTCGATTGTCTGAACATTACAGCAATTCAATGCGTCGCCTGGCCCTCCAGACTTTCCGTACTGCTCGTCGTGTACCAGTATGGAAGGTCGGCGCTAGGAAACCGTGCGCTGTGTCGTTCTCCCATAATCAGCCTCTAGGTCTCCGGCTCTCCTCCCGTGGACGACATCCCTCCTTCATTCCAGCGACTTTGCAGTCATCGATGCATCTCCGAAATTTTTCTCTTGCGGTGATATCGACGGTTGTCGCATCTGGCGCTTGGTACGCTTATCAGGGTAGCAACTCTCCGCAGACCTCTGTGACGTCCCCATCGCAGACACGGTCGATAGCTACAGACGCATCTTCAGGAGCGCACGCTGAAGAATCCGCGGAATCTACCAGACGTGCGATCCTCGTGGACAATGATCAGTTCTACACGGCAACACTATCTGGAGACCAGCCTCTTTACAAGCAGACAGACGATTCCGACCGCCGAATTCTAGAGATGTTGACACCTGAACAGGCGACACAGAAGTTGAGGAGAAATGAGCAGTCTTTTATGGTGAACCGGGGCAAAGGTGTCGTGCGATACGATGTTGTCCAGGTTCCGAGCAACTCGCCAATCGAGGATGATCATGCCGAGAAGATTGTCGAAGTGCCTTCCTCTGTAGCTGCGGCGAACGAAGGCGGGTCGACTAGTGATTGGATGTTCTGGGCTGTATTTGATGGTCATTCGTAAGCCTGCTTCTTAACAACCCATACCTGCGAATTCTAACTTCTGGGCTAGGGGATGGACAACCTCAGCCAAACTGCGCAATGTTCTGATCTCATACGTGGCCCGGGAGTTGAACACGACCTACAAGGCTGCAGCTACCAACCCGTCGCTTATTAGCCCATCATCCGAAGCCGTTGACGCGGCAATCAAGCAAGCCTTTGTCCGCCTTGATAACGATATTGTGCATAGTAGTGTCGATAAGGTCCTCAAATCCAACTCCCGCCGAGCCGCTGCCGAGCTGCTTGCCCCCGCACTCTCTGGATCCTGTGCCCTGCTTGCATTCTATGACTCGCAGTCCAAAGACCTCAAGGTCGCCTGTGCTGGTGACTCTAGAGCTGTTCTTGGCCGCCGTGGACCTACCGGAAAATGGACGGCAACACCACTTTCTGAGGACCAGACTGGCGGTACCCCTTCAGAGATGAAGCGTCTGCGGGAGGAGCACCCCGGCGAACCGAATGTTGTGCGTAACGGACGAATTCTCGGACAACTGGAGCCTAGCCGTTCCTTTGGAGATGCATTCTACAAGTGGAGCAAGGAGACGCAGGAAAAAATCAAGAAGCAGTTTTTCGGAAGGACCCCTCACCCCCTGTTGAAGACTCCTCCTTATGTTACCGCGGAACCTGTCATCACGACCACGAAGATTGAGCCTAGTAAGGGTGACTTTGTCGTCATGGCTACGGACGGCCTCTGGGAAATGCTGAGCAATGAAGAAGTCGTTGGCCTTGTGGGCCAATGGGTTGACCAGCAGCGGGCTGGCAACAACGGAACCAATAAGGCATGGCTGCAGAGCTGGTTCGGCATGGACGACAAGCATCTGCCCGTAGAGGCACCCAAGGAGACGACTACCGAAGGCCAGCGCCGTCCGATCCGTCAGCAACAGTACGACATTTCGGGCGTTGCCAGTCGTTTTGTCGTAGAAGACAAGAACGCGGCAACTCATCTCGTGCGCAACGCGATGGGTGGCAAGGACCGGGACATGGTTTGCGCTTTGCTCACACTCCCTAGTCCGTACTCCCGCAGATACCGGTAAGCAATACTCCTTTATCCCTTGCACTTTGCTCTATCGTCCCCGTCTTTGAAAATGAACTCACAAGTTGCCAGCGACGACATTACCGTCGAGGTCATCTTCTTCGGCGACGGCCCTGACAACCGCACCATCACCGTCAACCAGGAAGCCAGCGCGTCGGAGGAAAACCAGAAGGCCAAGCTATGATAGCATCGATATCTTGTCGAACCAATAGCATTCAATTTACATTTTCCTCTGGCGCAGGGACGCCGTTTTCTTCTACATGGCCTTCACTTTCTACTGTCTGTTTCTGGGGAGGATACCATCGGATGAAACTCTCAACTGGCTCTCTTTGGTTGGACTGAATTATTTCCCAGTGCATATGCTGGCGTGGTTCTTGGGTCTGGCGTTGATGATACTACTGCAGCGGCAATACTCATAAATTGTTCAGCATGGTAGATTTGCAACCTTAAGGATACGATTCTGCTCTTCGAGTACCCTGCTCCATGTGCCTTGGATCAGAATATTATAAGTCCAAAAGCACAGGGGATTCCATTTCGCTAATGAGGAAATAACAGAGGGATCCATGTATAGGGGAATATTAGAGAGAATATAAATAGAGAAATCCAGAAAAATTGAATTAATAGCTGAAAAATGATATTCAAAGAAAAATTCACTAGTGAATGCATCTGAGGGTGGCAGCGAGGCCATTACTATGAGTCACGTGGACCCACGTGGATCTGGAGAGCAGTGAAGCCACGTGATGAGTCATGCCCTGAAACACCTCAGTGAGTTATAGATCAAAGGCAGTCAAGGTATCCTCCATCTTTACTTAGAAAGAGAGATTTAAGGACTATGTTTAAGGTGCTGGCCTTGACACCTTTGCTAAAGGAACCTCTCTTTAAAGTATTCAGTTGGATGTAAGGCTGTTAGGCATCTACTATTAATGTATGCAGATTGATCTTAGAGATGGCCAAGGTTCTCAAGGGGGTTAGGCATGTAAGTATAGTGAATTTAGACTTCCACTTCTAGTAGATAGAAGGGAGAGAGAGATCACTATACCACTATGCAACGACATCATATAGAGGATGGTGTCGTCTCAGACGGCGTCAATCACGACCCTTTTGGGACAGGGGCGAGCAAGTTTCTCTAAGCACAGTGACTATTGCTTCCTGAACTTTTGCCGCACTTCTCTCACACCCTTCCTATTTATGTCCTGATCCCTATCCCTCTTCTTTCTCAACCTCGGAGTCTCTCTCTTCCAGACACCTCGTCCAGCTGACAGTGCTTTTTGGAAGAAGCAAGTTGAAAGCTCCTTGTTTTGGAATTGCTCACATACTGCAGCTAGCTCGAAAACTTGTAGGTGCCCAGTCGTGTCTCGTCTCATGACTAATTGTCCTGGTCTATGATCTTGCCCGTTGACAATTCCCATAAGATCGTTCCTGCAAGGCTGCGTCTTTGCCATTCGAAGTCAGAGCAGCGTTCAACCGTTCAACCTTGTAAGTCATTGAGCCTGGCTAATAGAGTTCCGAGTTCCCAGCTGATCCGGGGTACATTTCTGTTAAAGAGCAGTACAGACATGGAAGATCTCAGATGGGAGGAGGATGAGTTCCTCAACTTTTGGGTCACATACAACGCTGGAATCGAGCATCTTGCTCTTGCGTCCCCAGAGGATAAGTCTGAGAACGCACAATCTCCAGCCAAAAACGACGCTAGAGCTGATAGCGAAAATGACCAAGATCTCAACAACCATGGACTTGGAATTGAACTTCACGAGGATGTCACTGAAAAGGAGGATAAGGGATGCCACATTCCGGTCGCAGTCAACCCAGCGACTGAGAACGCCAATGTTCAAGTCCCAGTGGAAACTGACACTGTATCCGAAGAAAGAGGTGGGGTCCTAGTCGAATCTGCTGCAACTGAAGGTCCAATGACGCGGGAGGAAATCATTCTTAAATGGCTATCTGGCCTCAGAGATGACCCTGCCCCACTTTTTACTGTGGACGACAGGAGCCCTCAAGAGCTTGACAGCAGAGCGTGCGATCCAGTGGAACAGGAATGGGGCCAGGGCTGGGCTCGCACTCGACGAGCAACTGGGGTTCCTCGCCAAATTCCAAACTATCGGTTCTTTGACTACACAAGCGGCACGTACAGCAACTTGCACGGAGCTCCGCCGCCTGAGTAGAGCGTGTCTTGAGCCTGGTCATCGGATGCAAGCGCCACATACCTGAGCCTCGCTAAAGCGGCATCAGCACGAGCGGAGAGCCATTTTGACTCGTGTGGCCCTGAGAGGCTGTCTCTGCCTTGGCTCTTCTTCCGCCTATCACTGGTGATCATGTTCTTGCATGCTTGGTTTCATCTGTGTTCTCCATTTCGTTCATCATAGCTGGTTGGCCATCTGCGCTCCCGTGACAAGCGATCTTGATCATTTTTTCAGCGAAGACGTCTTTTCACCTAGTTGAGGATAGCCAATATGAATTTGTCTCCAGGGCTCAAGGAGTGGCTTTGACAACATGTACCTCTCCAGCAAGAAAGTTTGCAAAGTAGCAATGTTTGTACTGCTTATCCAGTAGATCATGAGCGCAGAAGGCATCTCGTACAGATAGGATGAGACGCCAATATTCAAGGCAAGTGCTTGGACCAGCACTCTGATACCACGCACAGTCAGGTTCTTTGCAATCTCGATCCGCGGTAAGTCAGCCATGCCAGAAAGAGAGGGAGCCTTCCATCCAGCACGAATGTTGAGTATGATTGACAGAGTGAGTGCAGCTGGAAGAATGCCTGTCGAGTCTCCAGCCAAGAGGTCGGGGAACCAGAGAGCTCCTTCAGTGGCCAGCGACGGTTCGACCGCCAGGTGGACCGTGGTGCTTGGCTCTGCGGAGGACGGTTCAACCATGGAGAGGAGGTACGGTACAAGGCCCTTGTTGTTCCCAGACATGGCTCGGAGGCTCTCCATAACTGAGATCCATATCGGTATCTGCAGGAAGCTGACAGGTTTCCAGAATCGGGGCACGTTCCATCGCTCGTGCAGTTCCTTCCGCTTCGCCTTGACCTTTGTCGCCAACTCTCGTATTGCCTCTCTTGGGACGATTGGGTTGTCATTCTCGGCATCAACACGCTTTTTGATTTGCGCTTGAAAATGTTTCCTCCATGAATGAAGTAGTGGAGTTAGGTCTCGCTCCTTGCGTGCTTGAATTCTGGTGTACATCTGCAGCGGCATCGCAACGGTGGTTCGGACGATTAAGGCGGTCAATGGGATTGACAAGGCCCATGGGAGGCCACTGATCGAATGAACAGCATGGATGAAGCTCGACGAAACGTCCAGGACTTCATTAATAAAAGGAGATGGCCTCGTGGAGTGGAAATGCCGTATCTGCTGGGCTACCCGTTTACCGGAAGTATGCGGCGAACGGAGCGAAGGACGAAGCGGTCTCATAGTTACAGACAGCTCAATTGCTGGAAGATGGAATTAGAACAAAGTTGAAACGAGAGACAGAAAATAAATATTTATTCCGAGGAAAGAGAATGAGACGAGAATAATATACACTTATAATGGAGCAGTGCATGTGCGGTGCTGCTGATCTCCCCAAGCTCAGCAAAAACACAAAGTGATGCTCCAGAAGCTCCAGTATATCACGTGGCGTTTTCTACAATACCTGACAGTATAGTATCAAACCGAACAGGACAGAATATTACATACAGTACATACACGGTCTGTTGTTATCATCAGGTGTTATCGTCAGGTGTTGTTATCGCCAGCTGCTATCGATAGGGAACTGCCAAATAATCCAGCTGCTATTTTGAGCCGAATATCATCAGTCGGCAGTCGTCAGCCGGACATCCCACCCATTCATTATTTTCTGTCCTCGACACCCCGATCTACAAGAAAACCCCCATCGACTATGTCTCTTGTTTCGAGTTGATCATGATGCTGTTTCTGTTAAAGACATTCCTCACACTTCTCGCCCTCCTTGCGACCTGCGTCCTCCTCCCCCAGCTCCCCTTGGGGGTTCTCCGCTTCGTGCTCCGTGGTGTCGGATGGGTTATTCAAAAGAGAACGCGGTCTCGCAGGGAGTTTCTGGTCTCGAGAGTTCGAGCGGATGAGGAGGAACAGCTGGTAAAGCGGTCCAAGTCGTTTCCAAGGGGAGAGGATGAGGACTGGGAGAAGGTTGATAGCTCGAGTTCCAGCTCCGGGACAGCTGGCCCCAGTAAGAAAGGCGGGAATAGCGGCAACAAAGGTCCAGAAGATGCAGACTGGGAGGGTATTGTTGGATTCTTCCACCCTTTCTGGTAGGAGGAATCTCAGAAGCTACACCAGGGACCAACATTGGCTGATCAATCCTTGTTGACTTAGTAACGCTGGCGGAGGAGGAGAACGTGTTCTTTGGGAAGCTGTAAGAGCCACGCAACGGCGATGGCCCAAGGCAATCTGCGCTATATATACTGGTGACCACGAGGTCAACAAGACGGCCATGCTGGAGAGGGTAGAGGTGAGTCTAGCCGGTCTGTGTACGAAGGACTCGCTGACTCACGGACCAACCCCTGCAGAACCGCTTCAATATTCAACTTCATGCGCCCACTGTTGTTCTGCTCTATTTGACTACACGTAAATATGTCCTGAGCAGCATGTATCCGTACATGACGCTTCTGGGACAGTCTCTGGGGTCTCTGGTGGTTGCCTATGACGCCTTCAACCTGCTCGTCCCGGATGTGTTCATCGACACCATGGGCTACGCATTCACCCTTGCGTTCTGCAAGATGCTGTTCCCCTCTGTCCCTACAGGTGCATACGTCCACTATCCTACCATCTCGACCGACATGCTTCAATCCCTGGATGACAGCACCGGCCTAAAAGGGGTCAATGCGGGTGCGGGCAAGGGGTTCAAGGGCCAGGTCAAGCGCAAGTACTGGCTGGCATTTGCCCGTCTCTACGGTTGGGTTGGAGGCCATGTTGACGTCGTCATGTGCAACTCTTCCTGGACATCGGCCCATATCCGGACCATCTGGGGCCCCGCACGGACGCGCAGGACCTTCAAAGAGCCCACCGTCATCTTCCCGCCCACGGCAGTGTCCGAGATCGAGTCGACCATCACTGTCGATGAGGACTCGGAGCGCAGCCGGGAACCCGTCATCCTGTATATCGCTCAATTCCGGCCCGAGAAAAACCACCCGCTGGTCCTGCGCTCGTTCGCCCGGTTCCTCAACGAACGCAAGAAGAACCCCGCCTCGGCCGCTCTCCCCCAGCCCAAACTGGTCCTCATCGGCTCCGTCCGTCACTCCAGCCCGGACGAAACCCACATTTATAACCTCCGCCTGCTGGCCCACGAGCTCCGCATCCGCGACCATACCACCTTCATCTGCGACGCGAGCTGGCCCACCATCCTGTCGCATCTGCGCTCCGCCTCAGTCGGCGTCAACGCCATGTGGAACGAGCACTTTGGCATCTGCGTCGTCGAGTACCAGGCCGCAGGCCTGATCAGCGTCGTCCACGACTCCGGCGGCCCGCGCGAGGACATTGTCATCGACCTCGGCGACGGGGCGACGGGCTTCCGCGCCTCAACCGAGGACGAGTTCGCCGCGTCATTCGAGGCCGCCCTGGCCCTGCCGGCGGAGGAGAAAGTTGCGATGCGCCGGCGCGCCCGTAAGTCCGCCCTGCGGTTCACCGAGGAGGAGTTTTCTCAGAAATGGATCGAAGAGGTTGGGAAGTTGGTCGAGATGCGCCGCCGATGAATTGCTAGACCAAGGTCGAGGTATAGCCTCCATTCGGGATTGTCTGTTTTGTGTATACCTTACTCGACAATTTCTTTTATTTCCCCTCGTACTGTTGTATAAGCTTAAGCTTAGACGCCGAAATCGGTATAGATTGTTGTCATAGTTCATACTCTCGGCTCGATGACGAGCTCTAATTCAGTCTATGATCGTCTAACCCGACATTCAGCCCAATCAATCGAAGACTGAGTCCATTCTTAAGGTAGTTCAGAGTATCCTGACAAGAGCCAATAAATAGACAGCTCGACACGAACAAGTGGAAAATCCATGGGTATGAGTTTCAAAAGTCGTTATAAAGACGTAACAGGAGGTCCGTGGACCCCTTGAGGGTAGACAGCCTAAGGGGGCTGAAGGAGAATATAAGACCAAATGGGGAATAAAGTAAGGCAGAAGAAGATCAAAAAAGGGAATCAAAAAAGGAAAGAAGCGAAAATAAGGTATAAACGAAGGTATACCCGCCGGTATTTGGTTAACCTTGAGATCCAACCCTTTTATCACAACGCCAAAATCCATCTATATAGTTTCAACTCAAATCACTTCCTTGTGTTTGTGCGACGCAGGGTCTGAAATTCGGAGATTGAATGCGAAGTCTATCTCAAGATGAACCTGAGAACGGGGAAGACAGCAGACAGACTGCGCAGAAACCATGTAATCAACCTTCCCAGTCAGCGTCGATATAATTGGTACCTCCCATGGAGACACCTGGTATCTGACGCTCATGGTTGACTCAATAGAAATTACCGGGAGCAGAGTACCCAGCATTGATACCGGACACGCTGCTGATCCCCGAATCGTCATCCTCGAAGCCGAACTCGTTGCCGGAGCTGGCGTCGAAGCTGCTACGGCCCCCTATGTCGCTGGGATCATCCGCCGTTGCGGCGATCTGGTCCCACTGCAGGGTCTGGAGAGCCGGATATTGAGCCAGCAGCGCAGCAGGCAGCACAAAATTACCAGCATGTGGGTTATCCATTGGTATCATCACTTGTTGCGGAAGTGGCTGTAAATGATGTTGCTGCTGGTCCACGAGTGAACGCTCACGCTCTTGCGACTCCTCATCCAGCAGCGGTTTGATACAGACCCGCCCCGCTTCCGAACGGAAATGACGCCCCAGAGCGTCCGCCCGAGCGAATCGGCGACCGCAACCCCACTGTCCGCCGCGGGAGAGTTCTCCTTGACAAACGAACTTCTTCTCGCCCGAGTGCAGCCCTTCATGCCGTTTACGATCGTGCTGTCGAGCGAAGGCTTTGCCACATACAGTGCAAACAAACGGCCGCTCGTCCGTGTGGGTTCGGAGATGTGACCGCAAATTGTATGCCCGAGTGAAGCGCTTCGGACACAAGGTGCACTGAAACGTTGCGGGATGTTTCTGGACACGCTTTGAATCATTGGGGCTAGCCCCTGGCCGTTGGGGATCCGCAAGGCCCAGAATGTAATTGCGGCTATCGATCGACGATGTCGACAGACGTCGGTTGGATTTAGACGGTGACGGATCGCGTGAGCTCGGATTGCTCTGCTGTTGACGTCCTAAAGAGCCGAATGGAGAAAGTGACCGAGGAGTAGAAGGGGCAAGGGGCTCCAGGCTGCTTGAAGTCGACGAGGAGCGCAACCGAGTGGTGCTAGGATGGGCATATGGATCAGACTTGCTACGCCCGCGAGAGCCTACAATTTTGATTTAGTTCCCTGGTGACAAACGAGAATCCAATGCAAGGGGGACTTACGTGTCGACGAAGGTGGAGGACTCAAGGAATCGAGGCTGGTGGCCGGTTTTGAAGGTCCAAAACTGGGGATCCGCGACGGAGGTGCGAATTCCACGTTGATCGACGGCGGAGCCATTTGAGAGGCTTGGCCGAGGTCCACAGTTGGATGAGGCCCCTGCAGCATATTCATCATGCCCTCCGGGCCATTGCCATACATATCATTCGGAGATGTCTGATACTGCGTGTTCGGAGCGGGGCCAGAGAGATATGGCACATTGGGGATCATTTTCTGTCCGTGTTGGGGCATCAGCCGCGGAGAGATGTACGGACTGTGCGCCGGGCTGAACCCTTGATGCTGCTGCTGCTCGGACAAAGTGAAGTTCTCGATCCCAAGAGCATTATCGTACAAGCTGGGATCGTTTTGGGGTGCCAGAAGGGGAGAGGGATTGTTGTCTACGCCATCAAAAGACTCATGTTGTGAGAGGTACGGAGAAGGAGCGGCGGACGAAATTTCAGAAACCTCGGATGGAGCTCGTCGATGGCCCTGGAAAGCGGCACTATTGCCCATGACAGCCTGCCAGTCAGGCTGCGCGTTACTGGTGAGGAAGGCCGCCGTGGCGGGGTCTAAGGATGCATGACGGGAATGCTGAGGGGTATAGTAAGCCACGGTAGTCGGGCCTTGGGGTGACATCGGACCCGGTGAGGAGTGCTGCTGTTGCTCGAGAGGGGAGATCTGTGGAGAAGTCGAGGAATGGGAGGAGGGTATCTGGGTCGGATGCGCCTGCTGGTGGACTTGAGGGTCAAGCAGAAGGGAGGAGTCGTACTCGGGAGCAGTATTACTACTGGGACTGTGATTCTGGTAGACGGTGTTAAAGTCGTAATCGGCGGTATTGGAGTTCAAGAGGTTGGAGAAGTTATCATCGATGGGGGGCTGCTGGTGTTGTTGTTGCGACTGCTGCTGTATCGACAAGCCGTGTGACTCATTGAACTGAGGAACCAGACCGGTGTCGTATGATTGCTGTATCTGAAGACTATTCGCGTAGTTCTGGTCGGTCTGTGATGCAGGAGTGCCTGAGAGATAGCCAGCGGCAGTATAACCATACGATTCGGCGCAAGGGTCAATGTTGTTGCTATTGGGATCAAAGGACGAATTGGAGAAGGAACTAGCTGCAGCGATCGACGAATCGAGATCCAAGCCAGTGACTGATCCAGTAAATTGTCCTTGATGTTGTTGATGCTGTTGCTGTTGCTGCTGCGGCTGCTGCTGCTGATGATGATGGGGGGAGGGGCTGACACCGCGGCTTTTAACGCCAGGTGCAGGAGACTGCCCCAACTCGGGGAACATCTCCTGTGAAGTCATCACGTTTGTGCAACGTGATCCCAGAATAGATACAGATTTGGACCCAGAGGCTTAGCGATGAAGGTGGCCGCGGAAACAGGGACAAGCGACCGAGCGCGCGGGCGGAGGGGTGGTCGATAGAGAAGCGCCGCCGTAGTATGTATGGGCAAGAAGAGAGGGGCGGTGAAGGTGGACTAGGGAGGGATCAACGAGCGCAGAGGTGATAACCAACGGGGGTCCGGCAGAGAAGGAGGGCCAAAAGAGGATATCATCCGCAGCGATCAGGAGTGGACGAGACAAGACCCAGGGAGTCGGATTTGGAGTTGGAGCTGGAGTTGGAGTGCACCTTGCGAATCAGCCTTGTGGCGCAAGCATCAGTGGTTGGTCTTGCGGTTGTTTCACATTCTCGGGGGTAGTATGTCTCTAGTATGGAAAATGTACCTGGGACAGGAAACTATAGGAGAACGTCAAGAGATCATCGAAGGATCTAAGACTTTGGGCCCGTATTTCTGTCAATCAGAATCAAAGAGGAAGACTGATAGAGGACGGAGGGATGACGATGATGATGAAGTTGAAGCTGAAGAGATAATGATGATTCCCCTCAGGCACGTGCTATCGTTATTATTATATGCGACGAAAAACACATAACTTGACCGACAATGACGACGATGACGATGATATTTGCAGGCAGCTAGTTATCAAAAAAGATGAGATACTCCCTTGGGGAAAATATGAGACTAAAAGAGAAGACGGACGCACAGAGGTGGGGTGAAAGAGAGTTGGGCTTCTCTTACTGTGATTCTGGGGGGTTTTGGCGCCCTAACAATGCGTATCTATTCATGGGCAGAACAGACAACCCTCTAGGCAGGGGACTGAGTACGGAGTAGGTATGATCTATTACTAGGCTACATACTAGGTAGTCCGTAGACTGCATTGACCGATTTAAAGAAGAGAGTTTGACTTGGAATCTAAACGCAGGAAAATAGGGGGGAAAAGTAGGTAGTATTCTGGATATCATGGTATCTTGAGTATTTGCTGCAGAGTCCAATATCAGGACTCAGTACGCCAAAGTCATAAATGAACGGACTGTGTTCTGTGCCGATTGACGACATGTCCAACTGATGTTCTTATCCCGATTCTATTCCCGTACCTAGACTCAGCTGTGGTGCTAATGTAGACAGGTCGAGTAAGACTCCATCAACCATCCTGGTTAGTGGTTACAAATATTCAAAATCGATCTTGGGATATTTGTGTGAACCTCTCCTGTCTCCTGCAATTCCCCACATAAATCAGTATCCAATTCCCCATGATCGATCCACTCAAGGCTGTTAGCTAATGACATTATCGGCTCTTTGTCTCTAGCCTATACTCCGTAGCAAACGACTATCCCTCCCCCTTTCTGTACGAAAAGTCAGCCCGACAGCATTCCGTTCTTTTTATATCTGTGTGCTACATTACAGAGTGTGAGCCTTGAGATATCTCACTTCTTAGCTACCAGCTTGCAGGATTCTGACAGGTCAACTCTTTGGTCTAAGTGGACTCTCCAGACGTGTTGGTCGATACTAGTCGTGGTGCACAGCCACCGAGCGTCATGTCCGAGTTATGAGCGATCAACAATTCAACACATTTTCGACTACCAAGTTTCACGGAAATGTTTCTGCCTTGGACTTCTAAAACAATATTGATCCCTGGTAGCTTGTAGTGGTTGTAGACTACTTCGTACGGAGTATAGCAATCGCAGACAAGGATGTACAACGATCAGATCCCCTCAAACACACTCACGCTTGTCCTTACCTGATCCGTACTCCAATCCACCATCAAGTTGTCCGCACAGCTCGAGCCCAGGCCCGCATTCTGCACCCAAGCCGGCTCCCAGTAGTACAGTCCTATGCCACCCGAGGTCCCCGCCACAACGCTCGCAACCCGCTGTATAAACGTCGTCTGCCCGGCCGCCGAGAAGGGAATACTCTTGAGATCCGAAGGGAATGCATACGCCGGGTTCGGACACGAGACAGGCCAGTTCGTCTCGACGACCAGCACGTCCTTGCCGTAGGTCGAGTGGATGTTCTTCAGGCTGGTCGTGAGCGCCGACAGGGTGGCGCTGGCGCTGTAGAACGGATAGTACGACACGCCGATGAGGTCGAAGTCGGAGCTGACCAGGTTCCCGCCTGACGACAAGACGGTGTCGAAGAAGTACTTCTGCTCCGACCAGTTCCAGCCGTTGTCGAGGTGAATCATGATCTCCGGCGTGGGCGACTGGGTCGAGTCCTTGATGCCCCAGGCCGCCGAGTGCAGGATGTTGGCGATGTTGGCGTAGCTACTCGTCCCGCCGAGCGGCCATAGCAATCCGTTGCGAATCTCGTTGCCGATAGACACGATGGCGACCTCGATGCCGTTGCTGGCGAACGTGTCGCAGACCTCCTTTGTGTAGTTGTACACTTGCCAGGTGAGGGTGCCGATGTCGGTGGTCGACCACCCAGCGGGTGTGGTCTACATTTGTCTCGTCTCAGCCATAGTACGCACAGTTAGGGCGACCACATCACACGTACCTGATGACTTGGGTCCGCCCAAGTATCACTGAAGTGCAAGTCCAGGTAAATGCTCATCCCTGCGGCCTTCACCCTCTTCGCCAACTTCAGGTTATAGTCCAGATTGTAAGATCCATCGCTAGGATTCACCCACACCCGCTGGCGAATGGAATTCACACCGTTAGCCTTGAGTATAGTCTCAAGCGCTTGCGTCTGCCCGTTCAGATTCTTGTACTTAATCCCGGCCGTCTCCTCGATCAGCAGGGAGGAAATATCAGCGCCGCGGTAAGTAAGCGACGCAGTAGCGAGAGAGTGAAAGATGAGAACAAAAAGGGGTAGGAGCATCATCTTGCCCGAGTAACTGTCAGAATTCAGAATCACTGGATGTCAACACAAGACCTAAGCACCTGTAGAACGAGGAAAAACGAGTGTTTCAAAGCACATATATGTATCTTCTCTCCTGCTCCCCCCCGCCGTGACTACGCTACCAATTAATCCATCAAATCAAACTTGGGACATAAGGGAGCAATAAATCCGAGACAACAGCAGTCTCAGCAGAAACCAGTGATGGTCTTGCGGCACCATCATACAGCAGAATCAACCAAGGACACATGACCTGGCAGGATGGCACGGTGTCCCGCTTTTTTTCTTTCCAATGGCCGGGTAAATGGCACGGAATGATGGAGGACAGAGGTTTGGATAGGTACATTGAGGCAACATCCACTATTGGTGGAGGAACAGTTGAAGAACTTCCTTGAAGAAGACTAAGTGGTGGGTTCCTGGATGGTGATACCCCGAGCACTGCAGATCCGGGAATTTCAAACCGCCGGTGCGGAGTCATGACTAGCATGCTTCCTTCAGCACTGGAGGAAAATTGTTAGCTCGAAAGGTACGGAGTAGATATTTCATAAGAACCAAGCATCCATCAATTGTTATTGCTTCATCCCAACCGGGGGTCAAATACTAAGCCATCTGGGATGTTCCGCGTCTCCCAATTTAGGTCATCATCATCCATCATCACATCACAACAGCACGCAAAAGTGAAAGAAAGAAAAAAGCAAAAGGAAAAGGGAAAAAAGACATTCATGCATCATGCGAGCTTCCTCAAAAGGACTCTAGCTCGGTATATCCCAACCTTTGCATCCCCAGATCCTCCCTCGAGTTTCAACATTACGTACAACGATAGATGAGTTTGTATCTCAAACACCCCATGCCAAAATCCCAATATATAATCGCAGAGGGTCGAATCGAAGAACGCCGGGGTGCGCAATAAGAAAGGAAGGAGGGAGCAAAGGCAAGCAAAGAAAAAAGCGAATATAGACGTGCCGCCCATGAGAATATATGTACAAGCAGTGTATCCATGTATGCCAACAGCAAATGCAGTCATTCAAATGGCCTGTCGAAGGGACCCGCAATAGTGCAACACACAGGAAGGAAAAAGGCCCGGCGAAGAAAATTGATATACATTAAAGAAACGAGACCCAGCAAGGAGCAAGCCACTGGATATCACGTCAGGGACTGCTCAAAGAACAATAACAGAATGTGAAATAGGACAATGGTTTCTGCGCCCTTAGCAAGGTATTAGAGATCTCAAAATAGGAAGACTTTTCTTCTCTTTTTTTTCCTTTTTGGCTTCAGGCGGCAAACTTTGACTCGAAAGATTCGTCGGCCACGTCAGGCGAATTTCCTATATCCAGCTCAGGCCTTGGGCTGGGAAGCCTGAGTCCCACACATCACTGGCTTCTGCGGGCTCGGCTTCTTTCTACCAATGACGAGAACCTCGTCTTCAGAGTCGTCCTCCGAATCATTTTCATCATCACAGTAGTACCGCGACTCATCGTCCTCGTGTGACCGTTGGGGCCGCACGAGTCTAGCCTTGACCGTTTCGCCCGTGCGAAGGATGGAAGGGACTGCGACCGCCTGCTCACATTCCCTGTCCTTGACGGACCCATCACCGGAAAGCGATGATGCACCGGAAATGACCGAGGGGATACTTGGATGAGAAGCACTCTGAGACATTCCACTGGTGTAGTCGTCGACCGAGGAGGAGGAAATGGTGGCAGCCGAGGGTGGCGATGTGGTTAGTCCACCGGATGGTGGGTCGGTGGTGGCAGTTTCGATTGCGCATGTTGTTGTCTCTGGTTGTGGCTCGGGTCGAAGACTTAGCGAGTCGGTGGACTTGTTCTTGCTCTCCGGTGGCACTTGGTCGTCGACAGGAGCCTGGTAAATGTCACTCCGTCGCTTCCTCAGCAAGACATCTTTGGCGAATTGAAACGGCTCCTGTGATGACTTGGTCGTAAGCTGTTGAGATCTATTGCGCCGGTGTCCTAATTCCGCTGCGCCCAAGCCCCCCGCATGCGAATAGGAAAAGTCCTCGTCCCGCAAAGAGCTCGAGCTTTGTAGATGACCAACTGCGGAGGCGACGCTCAAGGCAAGGCTGGGCTCTGAGTGACGATCACCGTCTAGAGAGACGGAATCTGCGGTATCTCCGGAAATGGACCGATCTGAGCGCCACTCTCTGCTTTGAAGGCCACGTGCTAGCCGACGGCCTGCCCCGCCTAAGAGACCACCGACATGAGTGGTGCCCTGGTTTTCGACCTTGGAAGACGCACTGACCCGCTGGCTTGCACCTGGTGTGGCTGTCCAGTCTGGCCGGATAGTCTTTGCAGATCCGGCAGTAGACAAGGTTGACGTCGCGCGATGAGGAGGATCCGGGCGCGGCGTACGATCAAGCGTCGCATCAGTTCTTACCTCGTCAAAGTATGAGGTTTGATTATCCCGACCAACCGGACTCGCCGTCACGCTGTGCGACAGCGGATGTTCGGCGTCCCTGGTTGCCAGCCTGGCAGGCCGGTATAAATCCTCCTCCCTGAGACTACCCCGACGACTGTCCAGGATATATTTTCCCAAACTAGCATTGCTTGAGGCGGAAGATTCGACCGATGGTGTGGTACTAGACGTTCGTTTGCGAGTTTCCTTATCCTTGTCTTTCGACCTTCCAGTGAGGTAGTTCGACAGTTTGGCAACATTGGACCGTACCCGTTGAATAAACGGCACCTTGCTGACGGCGGTAGTGACTTCCTCGTTGGAGACTTCGATCCTCTTGCCCTTACTCTGATAGCCTGGATCCGTTTCCTCAATCCACGCTCTGGGATTCGGCAGGCCATGGAGGACCCAAGGGTGGTGCTTAATCTCCTTGACCGTAATGCGCTTGACCGGATCCTTGGTCAACAATCGCTTCAGCAGGTCGTAAAGTTCATCGTCGATCTCCTCATACACAAGCTCGTCCTCCATGCGCTTGATGTTGTTCGAGTATCGGGGCCATTGGCTGACGGTCTCGGGGTCGTCCTCGACAGGCTGCAAGCGCTTGCGCGGAATGAAAACATCTTTCTTGACAATAGTCTGAAACATGCTGTATTCGTCGTCGGACACGAAAGGCAGACGTCCGAAGATCATTCCATAGAGGGTCACGCCGAGAGACCAAACATCGATCGCACCGGTAATCTTGGGCACCGAGCCAATTGTCTCTTCAAAGTCGTCGCCGGTGTAGCACAGCTCGGGTGCGTAGAAGGCCGGGGTGCCAACGGTTTTGGATAACTCTCGAGCATCGTCCAGTTCGGTCGCGTCAGTTTCAGCGACTTGCTCCTCCTCTTCGTCTCGCATGGGCCGTCCAAGATAGGAAACACCAAAGTCGGAAATCTTCACGCGGTGATTGCTTGTGACTAAAAGATTCGCAGGCTTGATATCGCGGTGGATGATACCCTGATAGTGAAGGTATTCAAGACCGAGTAGAGAATCACGGAATGCGTTTCGCGCTTCGTTGACGGTAAGGCATGGAACGTACGACATGTCGTCATCATCCGACAACCACTCCGGCTCGGAGGGTGCGTAGCCCATGCTGCTCGAGGCGGTACTGAATCGCCTATCTAGGGAGTAATCAACATAGGCTCCGTACATTGTACCTTCAATTGCGGCCAGCGCAGAGTCATGTGCGGATGCCAAGGAGTGACTCGGGGATTCTTGGGCCTCGTCGTGACTCGCAATGGAGCGACTAATGGTGCGGGCCATTGCTGGATCAACCTCCTCTTCCTCGTCCGACTCGGCTCCATGCTCTAAACTCCAGGCGGGAATAGGTGCCTGTTGAGCGTGGACGGCCTTCATTTGGCGCCGTTCACGTGCCTTCTCTCGCTGGCGACGAAGGCGCTGCGCCGTCCTGACATACTGTCGACTCTCCTCCCAGAACGACGGGGTTTCGGGAATACCGGCCTGTTCACGTTCCAGGCGGCGCTTGTCGACCTGTATAATCTCACGTAGTCCTTTCCTCCGCCAGATGATCTCGCCGTTCTCAACGAACTCTAAGACTATATACACCTTCTGGCGGTTCGGGTCGTCAATAACTTCCAGCAGACTGACAACATTTGGGTGCCGAGCTTTCTTCAGAATGGCGACTTCTTTCTTGACCTTGTCTTCGGGATTACCCAATTTACCCAAACGGCGTCGTTTCGAATAGCGCTGAACGATCTTGATAGCCACTTTCTGACGCGTTGTCACATGACGGCCCAGTTTCACTTTTCCATGCTCACCCCGCCCAAGCTCTTCAAGAATCTCATATTGGTTGATCAATTTGTTCCCAGTAACGAGATCTCGGTCAACCTCCGCCGTATGTGTCTCTTTCGGCGGCTGGAGATGAGTAGGGTGTAGGTAGGGACTGCTAATGCGACCTTCGTCATCGGAGTTAGGAGGAGGAGGCGTTGAGTGGGGACTGTGGACGGAGAATAGTCCAGGACTCGATACGGGAGTGTTGCCCGCAGTGCGAGCGGCGCGCGGGGTCGCAAGTCGACCAAGCGACTCAGTCCGTGCTGGGTAGGAACTGCGGGAGCGCAGAAATGGAGGGTGATAGGTAGGGTGTATTTGTGATTGGAGTACGGCGTAGGACTGGTCAGGATATACTGGGTAATCGGCAGGCGGCGCATCGTGCGCACTGCGATGGGACATTCTTCGCCCGAGAGACGCTTTCGTCCATAAACCGTGATCCGACCGGGCGTCAACGACTGTGTGTTCGTTCAACGCCTGTAGCGAGCTGGATGAAGTACGGGTCGAGGGTGACCGGGATGCACTGGAGGAATGGTATAAATGGGGAAATGTGTGACGAAGAGACGTTTGAGCATCCGCCACCTCGCCGTTAGGCAGGGCAAGTTTGGCACTGGGAGGTTTGGCGACTGCCTGCCTGACATCTACCGACTCGGCCGGGGCAGGCAGCGAGGCTTCTGGAGCTTCAGCAGACCTACCCGAACTTCGTCGGGACGGAACGCTGTCCACTGCTTGACCATTTCGAGCAACCAAGTTCACGGATTCCTCCAGGCCAGCTGATGACGGGCGATCAGTCATTTTCATACTCTTTGTTATCCTTTTTCCAAACCAACAATATAGGAAGTGCGACAGTGCATCCTCCTATCTGGGTTTTTGCTGATGCTTTCCTTCCTGTCCTGTGTGTTTGGACCTGGTAATGAAATTGTTCCTCCACTTAATCACTTTATCTCCCTCTCTTCTTCTTCTTCCTACTCCTTCTCTTTTTCCTGTCTATTATTCTTCCGCAGTAAACCATTCAATTTAAGGCGGGCTGACGGGAAGCTGTGATCGGGCGCACGAATGATTCGGCATTACTCTGTCTCAGGGTCCGACTCGGGCGGAAGCGACAGCAGTCATGCAGGCTGAGTTGGCAATGGATGATTGACGGTTGGTGCAAGGACAAAACCGACACCGCGTGCCAGACAACGGTGACGACGGATAAAAGTCCGGCGATAGACCTGCTACAGCGCCAGTCAAGCGGTGGAGGATCGAAACTTGCGCCCGGCGAAACAGAGGAAATTCTGAACGTCGGGCAGGAAAGAAGGAGAGCAACAGTTAGGTAATCGTAGAGCAATAAGCGATGAAAGAAGAAAGGCCTTTTATCTCAAAAAAGGAGATGTGAGTTGTACGGAGGGCCGATGACGGAGGGCGGAGAGAGATTTGTTTCAGTTCGGTGGACAGTGAGGAAAGGAGCGTCTGCGCATAGAAAACAAGGGAGCGGAAGAACTTGGAAAAATGTGAAAAGGACTCCCCAACGGGTTGAGATGAAAGAAGTCAGAAGGAAAGAAGAATAAGACGAATACAAAAAGAGATGATAGAAGTTGATTAGTAGGGAAGAGGGAGCGAGACGAGGGTGTATAAAACAGGAAAGATGGAGGTTGTAGGCACTTGGCAGGCAAAAGGTGTTTTGTTCTAGGGAAAAATAACTTTTTGTCAGGCGGGAACAGGCGGAGGGGGGGATTTAGACAAGTAGTAATGATCAATACTCAGGAAAGAAGAATAATAATAATAGTTAATCGGAGATAGTCAGATAGGCGGATGGGTCAAGCCATGACTAGTGGGTTATTTCTGGTAATGGTGGGGAACTTTGGTGGGTAACTAAATGACTGACTGAAGGTTGGTAATTAATCCTGACATCCAGGGCTATGATTAAGTAGGTAGGTAATTATGATAGTAATAATATGGTAATAATACTCATACAGCTCAACAGACATTTCCATAGCTCATCACCTTTATTTATCCAATTTATGAGAGTGGAAGTTGTATCTTTTGCTGTTATATTCAATCTTCAAGGTTTTCATCTTTCAGCTGGTGTCAAAGAGGTTATCCCTTCGGCCGATTGTCCGGACTGACTGTGTCTCGGGCTCTTTGGGCTCTTGGTTAAAACTGGCAGGGTTCGTTATTGGTCTTGGGTTGAGGGAGTTTGGGTTTGGTAAAGTAAAAAGTCAAAGGGGATGTAAGGTACGGTAAGTTTCCTCAATCATTGACACCTGGTGGACGGAATGACATGGTAATATGACAGTCGGCCCATGCCATGGGTCCAATGGTGTTGCACATATGATTTTCCATAACTTGGATGATACTTAGTCTACTTGGAATGATCATAGAAGCTGTCCTATCCTGACCTCATCACTCTCATGAATGTACTTGTTAAATTAATCTACAAATTCCGGAGGAGTTTCGAAAGAGAAAGCAGAAATCAAGTAGAGTATCTCCCACACGATGTGAGAGATCATTGTACTAGGGAGTGGCAAGATGCCAAGCTTACCCACTGACCATCCGCCATCTGATACAGCACGGACGGGAGTATATTACGTAGAGGACTTTTTCCATTCCTTTCTTTCCGTCAAGGTCAACGAGTGCCATCATCGATTTCTCAAGTCTTGTCCTCTTGCGGTCCTCGGGGACATTTGAGGTTATCTGGACTCTTAGGTTCAGGAACCGCTATCTGATATACTTTTTTATGTCATTATTAATCAACCTTACCCTCTCATTTTGATAGATACATGATTCATCATATCACCAAATCACCCTTACCGCTATACTTCGAGCTGATTTAGCCTGTCCCCATCATGAAGCAGATCTGCTGTTCCGTGGGTCCAACGTCCATTTACCACCTTGCCCTCCATCATTCTGGCCCATTCCAGGCACGTTTTGTTCAATCGTCTCCAGTTTCTAGTATCTTCCACTCTATATCGCAGAGGACTTCACTATACGCGGAGAGTCGATCACTGATAGACTATGGAAATGATTGATCAAATTCCGCACCAATCGATACAATCATATCCGAGTCTGGAATTGATGTCCCTTCCATTAGATACTGTAGGTACCTGAATTTTCCCCGAGTAGCGATCTTGTCTTACCATCCAATCGCTGTGCTTCGCCTCGTTGAGCTTAGACTGTTAGCCGGAGGTCTGTTCTCTACTCTGTAGGCACAATTAGGTAGTCTAAGTACCTTAGACAAGACCAACTAATTACTACAGTAGGTATCTTAGGTACCTACCTGGTACGAAGTAATTTTCATGGACGATTCTTATTCAGTACCTATGAAGCACAATTAAAGAGAGATCGCCGTGCGAAAGCATAATAACATAACACCTCACCGACCATTTGTTTGATATTCGACAAGGTCAGTAGGAATTCAATTATCGTATCGGTATATTGAAGCAGCCTATATCCACTTTCGTTGTAGAGCAGTGCCCAAGAGTCTCCATCTAAGGATTTCTCCTGGGTGATTGGAAGGCTGTGGAAACTTACACTTATACAGACGACATGTACAGCATCATCATTCTCTTATGCGATCCAATTACAATCGGATCCGACGAGGAGTGGCTGTTTTAGGGGCAACCTTGGTTGAACTCGATGTCTTCCTGACAACTGGGATAATGTGCAAGTTGTAAAGCAGCCTTCCTTGAGCACCAGTAGATAACGATATATGTGCATAAAGACGCTAAGTACCTATTTGCCTCCAATGCCTCGTACAAGAACAAGACAGAGTAGACTTTTCCGTCACATTTTTGCCTTTGGCTTTGCATAGCAGGATCACCTTTGCAGGCAAGTATTTAGATAGGTACCGCTGGATTAGTTTCCAGTATCTAGGTAGACGAGAAACTCGTATTTATCATCTCTCTGTACTGCTCCGTATGCTTCACGCAAGGTCTGAACCGGTTTCAAGAAGCACTCCTAAGCTAGACGACAATTCTCCCAGAGTACGGACGTGTAGATAGCCCCCGGCATCTAACAGGCCCTTCCACCTCGCTGCAGAGTCGCCCCTAGACTTTAATCCAAATTTGGCCTTAACCAAATTGCTTCTTGAGTTTCCGCTAACTCAGGAGAAGGTAGACTGCCTAGTAAAATGGTTTCTCCGGAACCATTTCCCAATCACACGAAACTCTCTCTTGAGCATTACATCATTGGGCCGCAACCCGCCAACCATATACCTCTCTATTCGATGACAAAACGGGCACTTTCAGTCGGGTCGCTCTCTGGTGTATGATGGTAGTGGCGGGGATATTGATACGGATTGACGGGTGCTAGGCCTTTTTTCGTCTTGCTGATCCAACTGCTAAAGGCGTCTCGAACGTTGTACGGAGTAGACAGGTTTGATACCATGGCAGAACAGCGGAGGCGTCGTCGAATTACCTGATCTGCATTCTGAATGCTACTCCGTAGGTTCCTGCGCTGAATCGCAATTCGCCATCCTTCTTCGTATGAAGTCTGGTTTTGCAGTTTATGCATGTATGTACCTACCTGATGCCGCGTCAAAAGGTCGAATAATTTTCCGTCGAAATGGAGTGCACTGTTCAAGCGCACAGGTCAACCAGCGGCCCGCAGAGGAGTGTAGTTGAGCGGGTGGCTCCAAGTTTAATAGCGATTTGCCTCCTAACCTCATCCTTGATTGTACAAAGTATCTATCTGAGACACCCAGCCGTTGCTTTTTCAAGGTAAAACAACACCTCCTATTCCAGTAGGCGGCAGTGTGACCAACCTAAGCTTTAGGGTCCTCCGTAGGCGTGGTTTGCTGAAATTCGAAAAACTAGCGCAAGTGAAATTTATCAAAGGTTTCGGTATGGATGTAAAGTAAAGGGGGACCATCATACCATGACGGAAAGCTGGGGCCATCCGTCCTCGGACGCTAGTTCGCTTACAGATTTACCTGCAGCCATCCATCATTCCACCCATGGATCTGTTCGACCTTGTCCTGTGTGGGCTGTGCAGAGTGCAGACTGAGGCAGTTAATATAATAATTATTGATCTCACATCAACCAGTCCTACCCCTGCATCATCACTGCTCTGAGGAGCGTCATTGCCACCGGATGCAGTGCAGACTATGCATCCGGTATCATCTACTGCGTAGACACTGTCTGGTTAGGATGATGCCGCGTAGTGGACTCTAACTATCACTGATAATAGTACCCAGCTGCCTCGCTCAAACAAATGAAGAAAGTTCTGACGTGCTGCAAACTACGGCGTCCTGCATTGGCTATCTGTGAGCAGGGTATTATGGTAAGACTAAGACAGTTAGCCAACCTAGACAATATTGAGGAGGGATTAGAATGATGCCTATGCCGAGTTCCGTATTGCGCATCAAGACCTAACTTCACAAGCCACCAAATATGTCTTTTGTATGAAGAACTAGATGCACTAAGGGTTGATTTCCTAAGTCCCTACCCCATGATCATCGTTCAAGATTGATGATTGCTTTTTCCTCGGACGGTCAATGCTTCTATTACCTGCTTATGCCTCAGGTCGCAACCCCTCATCGCACTAACCCCGGGTTTAGCTAGTTGCATATGCATGAAGACAATAATCCATTGCCGTTAGAAGACCAAGAGGGTATGAACCGATTCTGATTCGTGGCCATCTTCGGCTGCAATTTCATACCCAGCTTGTAGCCGACCCGAGTCTGTGATTGAAGCGTCAGGTAGCACCAAGCAAGCACGGACATTTTGTTGCATTTGCGCCTTGGATTGGGTAGGAACCGTAGACTGGGAGGCTGGGGTGTAGCCATTATCCAGTCAAGGGCAACTAAGAAGCGATGGGTGACGGATACCACTCTCTTCTGATGCCAGTCTCTATATTATTGCGCGCTGTGGTGGTGGCGCTTGAATAGGAAATACTCGATGATATACATCCGTTCTCTGTACTCGCATATCAATACATATTAATATGCGAGACCCCGCACGAGCACATGAGAAGCTCATCCCTTGCTTAAAGATAAATGGTCTATGGTATACGGATACTCTGTGCTTATATCATTTAAGAGAGTAAAGTAGTGTTATTCGGAGATGGTCGGCGATTATCTGATAGACCGTCTGTGGTGTAAATAAAGCATTCCTGGTTGGGACCCCTCCCCCTTTCACGATTGGGTCTCAATTTGATGCTTCTGAGTACTGTCTTCTATCTACATAATAATACACCGTACCACTTTGGATGTAGAGAAGAATGCTAGGTGATGGTGCGACCATCTGCTGTCTCACATACTCCGGCCTGAGACATCAAGGGATGATCCATCGCACATGCCACTGATTGATAAGACAGACAGACTGGATACTCATCCTCATTCTAGATATCACTTCATGTCTACCTACTGCCCATCTACTTCTGTCTCCGTAGCATCATACTCTATCAATTAAAGTCTTTACGCCACTCATCGTCCAGAGTTCCGCCCGCTAATCCAGTCAATGAATGAGGATGGATCCCCCGCCCAGCGTTGCCAGTGCAACCCGCCCGTGTTTACCATCGCAGCTTCACTTGGCCCCTCCATTAATCTATCCGGCCTGCTCAACATATCCTTCTCACTGGTCCTTCAGGCTTTGAGTGATGCTCATTGATTGCATGCATTGTGTAACAGGGGAGGGTTGTAAGATCTAGAATGGGTCATAGACAGACAACCCTGGTAGATGACTTCTTACTCTGGAGTATTCACCTGCGCGTAAGGTAGGATGTGGATGTTGCCTGGGATGTTTACTGTTGCCGTTACGTTCACCTTTGCCTCTCCCTCTCCCTCTCGTACTCTCTTGATATTTCCCGCAAAGGCGTCTTCATTCGATCCTGATTGCCGAACAATCTACTAGATCTATCGAATTGATCAATCCTCGTCCCCTTTAACAGAGGAATTACACGATCGTCCCACCGTACAGTCCTGCTCCATGTTGGCCGATCTGGTGTCTGGCCCGCGCCTACTCTAAATCTTCGTGACGAGCTAAGATCATCGGTCTCGCTAGATGCATCGCGCATCGTCTCGGATCACGGTCTTCATATCCACCAGACACTCTGACATCTCCGCTCCTACCCTTCCATGGATGACGGCCCTTTACGGAAATCTGGATTGGGCAGGACTGCCGTCATGAGTCTGACGTTCATTGTCTTGCTTGCGTCGCTGCTTGTCTGTCCTGTCCGAGCAGCGATTCCATACTCGCCGTCACATATCCTCTATACCTCCCAGCACAACGATTCTTTTGCGTACTTACTGCAGCCCAGCGACTCGCAGCCGAATGCCACCCAGTTTCTTTCGTTGAATGTCTCAGGAAAAGTCGACGCAGCCAGCCCAGAATACACGGTTCTGCTAGATGAACTGCCGTTCCACACAGACAACCAGTCCTCTGCCTTTGTTCCGGCTATTGATCATCATGGTCACATCAAGGTTTATGTAGGGGACTGCGGCCAATCCCACGAGCAAGGAAGGCTGTGGGAGTTTACACCAAGTGTCAACAACTCGAGTGGCAATGGAACGTGGGAAGAGCGCGATTTGGATTCAGGGCAAGGGAACCTAGGAGTCAACAGCTATGGACCCAACTATCTGTCTGCCGCGTTCGCCTGGTCGTCTTCTAACGTGACGGAGAGCTCGCTGTACACCTTCGGTGGCATGTGTCCGTTCAACACGAGATCGAAAGCAACCTGGATCTATGCCGCCAACTATTCTCAGTCCATGATCGTCTTGAGTCCTCCGACCACTGACCGTATCTCTTCGTATCGAATATCAACTGCCGGCCTGCGCGCACCAGCTATCCCGGAGGCGGGGTTCACAATCACTCCATTGCATCCCACCTACGCATTGTCTCCTTTAGGTCGAACACTACAGCAACAGAACTTTCTCCTCATTGGAGGTCACACGCAGAAAGCCTTCATCAACATGTCTGAACTTGCCATCTACTCTCTTCCGCAGGACAGCTGGAGCTTCGTCACGGTCGAGTCAGGGTCGGATATGGGGAAAACTGAGCTTGCTGTTCGAGATTCAGCATTTGTGGAGCCAAGGTCGGGACACACGGCCGTTCTCTCGCCGGACGGTAGCAAGGTCATCGTTTTCGGCGGATGGGTAGGCAGTACCAGTCGACCTGCTGAGCCGCAACTGGCTATCTTGGAGATGGGAGAAGAGTTTGGAGGCACTGGCGCATGGCGTTGGGTGGTACCATCTAACCAAGGAAGCGGGCTCGCAGACGGAGCCGGGATCTATGGTCATGGTGCAGCAATGCTTCCTGGCGGTGTGATGATGATCGCCGGCGGGTACGGCACTGCCACAACAACGAAGCGGTCGGCAGTAGGGCCTCAGCCTAACTCCCAAATCTTTCTATACAATGTTACGTCTGGAAGCTGGGTGACTTCATATAGAAACCCAAGCCAGCCGGAACCGGAACCCGTTGGAGCCACTAGTGGCTCGACGTCTTCATTGTCGAAAAAGGCAGGGCTGGGTGTAGGACTCGGACTGGGAATTCCGTCAGTTGCAGGCTTGGCTGTGTTTGCTTGGTTCTACTGGCGAAGACGCCGTGTGCGGCGGACTCGGGATCGCGAACTGCGCAAGCTCGCTCTCAGTGCACAAAGGGCACACTACTGGGGCAGGGATGAGCCCGAAATGGCGAGCAGCATCCGCATGCCCAAGACCAGAGACCAGAATAAGACAATCTCGTGGACTACCGCTCCAAGTCGGAACGGGCAGGACAACGGCGAAGCTGCTGCGGAGAGCACCAGCCTGCTACGTGACATCCCGACCCCTGACAGAAATAGCCAACAAAGCTTGGGAGTGCGCCCTTACCGGTATTCAGCGCCATACAGCGAGTACAGAAGAAGCGAGGCTGCAGGTGAAATTCATCCAATCGACGAACGCGACGAGGAGGAAACAAGTTCTGGAGAGTTCCGCAACCCTGATACTGTCGCGGCCACTGAACCTTTCTTAGGCGCTGAATTTGTGACTCCGCGCAGTACAATATCGAATCCAATTGGAATTCCATTCCGAACCGTTAGAGCTGTACCCGCGGAAGATCTACCCCGAGACGGAGGTTTGCCCTCAGACCAGGACGAGCGCACTTCGTCGAATCTTTCAGATTCCTCAGCTAGATCTGGGAGTAGTGCTTCTCGCCTCCAGGCGTCACTTCGTAGCCCTACAAGTTTACCAGATAATGGACGCAGTTCGCCAGAAGCGCCACCCTCGACGTCCACTCATGGGACAGGACTGTCCAGAGAGAAGCGCTACTCCTCGGACTCATACTCTACCGCGCATACAACCCTTTCGCTACGATGGGCCGAGGGGGAGCACCTTTTGAAAAACGATCCTGAGCCAGACATTCCAATCGAGCAACCCTCCACACCGGGGCGATCACCACTGACTCCAAAGGCGCGGACGTTTGGGTGGATGGGCAGCGTGCGTCGTGTGCTTTCTGGAACGCAGAGGCGTGTTACAGCGATACGAGACTCGACGACAGCCTCTCTGGCGTCGGGTATCGATCGGAGGAGTACGGTCCTGGGGCCCAGGACGGTGGATGGTGCACAGAATGAGTCAAAGGTCCCGCGACGAGCCGTGAGTGCCTCGGCCGAGCTCTTCAGACGAAAACAGGGCGCCAGAGACTGGGGAGCAAGCAATCGAGGTTCCCGGGATACGGGCCTTCAGACCATCCGGTCTTCCCGAGATGACTCGGCGTTGGACGGGCTGATAGACGTGGACGATGACGACTGGGACGTCGAGGGCGCAGCCGAGGGCAGACGGGTCCAAATTACATTCACCGTTCCTAAGGAGAGATTGAGAGTGGTTAATGCCACCGCCCAAGACTTGGACAACATGTCTGAGAGATCTATCAGTCGAAGTAACACCGGAGCATGAACGACAGCCTACACCACCAGAGTCGTTACAAGGCAGAAGGTATATCCCATGCCCGCTACTATCAATTGTATATCCATAAAATTTTCTTCTCTTTCTTGTTCGCTTTTTCTTTTTGTTGCTTGGCCCTTCCTGCCGAAAGGGTTTGATATCCGCGGCTGTTGTCAACTTTTACTACTTGCCTCATTTCTTGTTTGGCGTGGTTTTGAGCGTGTTGTTCTCTAAAGCCGGGTTGTGTCTGACGAACGGATATGGACTATGCTATGAAGCACGAAGTCACGACCTTTTCTCTTTCTTCTCTTCGCTTCTGGGCGGGAATTTCAATTTGATTGGTTTTTGTGGGCATACGACAAACGGATGTCTCCGGACTGTGAACATTTTCTGTTCCTTGTGCTCTGTACGTTGGAAGACAGTAAATAGAAACGCACTTGTTGTTTTGGATAATCCTGTTTTAAAGACTACGGCGAGTCATGGCTAAGTTACTTTGACAGAGTAGAAATCGTTCTCAGCTGTAGATTTAGTGCGAAAAGAAAATCTAGAACAGCCCGAGTTGAATGCGACGCGAGATGAAGTGAAAACGATGCACGTACTCGTCAGGTGCATGTTGAAAAGCCCGAAAAAAAGATGCTATCTGCAATCAATTTTGAAAACTATGATATAGATTCTGGGGAGAAAAAAGTCTATGAAGAGGCGGCGGGAGCACCGCTGGAGCCGAGGGTAGGTTTAGTAAGGAAGGTGCTGGGCAGCTGGGGCAGCAGATTCTTTGCGCTCTCACGCGCATACTGGGCCATGAGGGCATCCATGATGACGAGGGCAGACATGGCCTCGACGATGGGGACGGCACGCGGGGTGACGCAGGGGTCGTGGCGGCCCTTGGCCTCGAGGACGCCCTCCTCGAAGCCGTAGGTGACGGTGGTCTGGGCCTGGCCGATGGTGGCGGGGGGCTTGAAGCCGACCCGGAAGTAGATGGGAGCGCCGTTGGAGATGCCGCCCTGGATGCCGCCGGAGTTGTTGGTCTTGGTGGTCAGGCGCTGCGTGCTGATGGTGTTGTTGCCGGTGCGGGTCTGGACCTCGGAGACGGTGAAGGGGTCGTTGTGGATCGAGCCGGGGACCTCGCAGCCGCCGAAGCCCGAGCCGATCTCGAAGCCCTTGGTGGCGGGGATGCTGAGCATTGCATGCGCCAGCTTGGCCTCGAGCTTGTCGAAGCAGGGCTCGCCCAGGCCGACGGGGACGTTGCGGATCACACAGGTGACGGTGCCGCCGATGCTGTCTTGGTTGTCCCGGAAGGTCTCGATCACTTTTGTCATGCGCGCCGCGGCCTCCTCGTTCGGGCAGCGAGTGGGGACGAAGGTGTCGACAGTCTTACGATCGATGGTCTCGATGAGCTTCAGGAACTCCGGGTTGGTCGATGGAGAAGGGTGCTCGGGGGTCGGGGGAAAAAGGTGTTCGTTGCCCACGGAGGAGACAAAAGCGACAATCTCAACACCGTGCGAGAGGCGTAGGTACTTTTCCGCAATGGCTCCGGCGGCGACACGGCCTGAAAAGATGGAGTAGTTAGCAAAAAAGCGACTCGTCTGTTCGGGGGTGTTGCTCAAAACTGACCGATGGTCTCGCGGGCACTACTCCGGCCACCACCACTGCTCGCCTTGACACCGTATTTCTCCAGGTAAGTGTAATCAGCGTGACTGGGACGAGGGTAGAGATCCATTGTGCTGCCACCGTAGTCCTTGGGTCTCTGATCTTCATTGCGCACCATCATTCCAATCGGGGTGCCTAGGGTAATGCCAAACTCCGTTCCAGACTGGATCTCTACTCGGTCCTTTTCATTTCGAGGCGTTGTCAGAGCACTCTGCCCGGGACGTCGTCGGGTCATCTGGGGTTGGATGTCTTCCTCTGTGAGCTCCATGCCCGGAGGGCAGCCATCGACGATGCAGCCAACAGAGCGGCAGTGGGATTCACCATAACTGCGAGCGAAGAAAGGTTAGAGGGTTGACTCTGGATGGAACTCAATCAGGGACAGCGTACGTGGTGACCCGGAAGTATTCTCCCCACGTCGACATTTCGAAATGGTCTTCTGTTTCTGTATATGCTTCTGCTTTTTGACTCACGTTATTGTTGGTGGGGCTATTCGCAAGGGAGAATCATGCACTGCTTACCAACAAACCGTCAGTCGGCAACGATGGTCAGATCGAATCAAACAAATACGGAGGCCTCACAATTGAGACAAGGTATAGCCGTGAAATGTATATTCAGCGTAAATCCGGACTGCTGTGTCAGCCCTTATTTTGAGGGCCGCAAAAGAGATGAAGCGGGACTTTTTAACTACAGTCATCGGCATTGCTTATCTGGGTTTAGCGCGCCGGCGATCGGAGATATCTTTCATCAATAAGATCTTACATTACAATACCCAACTTTTCTTTTTCAGTTGAGCCACAGACACCGCCATCTTACCATACGTTACATAATCTCCATTTGATCTCCGCCATGGAGTCCGAAGTTTGAACAGCTTAAACCATGCTCACTCTGTGCCTGAACCTCGTCGTTCCTCAATGCGTCGTCTGCTGCGAGGACAATGCCTGCTGACTTCGGCTTTGGCTCCTAGACAGAGCGGTGGCAGCCCTTATTCAGGTGCTGTACGATATAACTCCGCATTATCCACCGACCATTTTGCACAGCTAGCGAGCCGTCAGTCCTCCCAGCACCAGATTTACCAGTCGCTATCATCCGACCCATATGTGAATCTGTCCATTGAGCATTTCTTGCTGGAGCATGCGCCAGTTGACAGCAGCATTCTCTTTTTGTACGTCAATCGACCTTGCGTTGTCATTGGACGCAATCAGAACCCATGGCTCGAGACCAACCTGAAAGCACTTTACAATGACCGCGTGAAAGTTGGAGAAGGCGACAACGAGAGTGACGACGTACTACTGGTTCGACGCAGATCGGGCGGAGGAGCTGTATTTCACGACCTGGGGAATCTGAATTACAGTGTGATTTCACCGCGCACCACTTTTACTCGCAACAAACATGCGGAGATGGTTGTACAGGCTCTACACAATATCGGGGCGACCAACACCGGTGTTAATGAACGACATGACATTGTCATGTCCTCCGGGACGAGCGAGCAGGGTGGGCCTGGCGCATCCCTATCTCGGAAAATCTCTGGTTCAGCATTCAAATTGACAAGACACCGAGCACTACATCATGGGACTTGCTTGTTAGATTCCCCCAATATCAACGATCTAGGATTCTTTCTACGTTCACCTGCACGGGACTATATAAAGGCCAAAGGCGTGGAGAGTGTGCGATCACCAGTGACCAATGTGTCGACCGCCTTTGAGAATGCGTTTGCTCCTTTCTCGATACAAGCGGTGATGGAGGGCATTATGGCGCAATTTGCTCGACTGTATCAGGTCAGTCCTGATGCCGTCCGTCGGGCGCAACGTGCTCACGCGAATGAGCCTGAGCTGTACGCTGGAGCCGACTGGGTGGCCGGTGTTGTAGGAGCACAAGAAGGATATGGAGAGCTGGAGATTAGAAAAGGCATTGGGGAGCTTCGGGTAAGACAAATGCGGATAGTATGTCAGGCCATTACTAACGTATGATCTTAACCAGTCTTTGGAGTGGAAGTACACTCAGACACCACAGTTCACCTTTTCCACGTTCCCTTTCGAGGAGGATCCGCGCCAAAGACCCGCATTGCCAGAGTCACTGCCTCACTCTGTAAGATCTTTTGTTACTGTGTTGGTCTCCTTAACTCGCTGACCGATCATCTAGACCCGAATATTTCTCCGCCTCAAACACGGTGCGATCATTGAGAGTGAAATTTCGGTCTCATCTGATTCAAACGTGGCATCCGAGCAAGCACGCCGAGTGCATGAAGTTTTGAATGGACGGAAGCTTCACGAAATCCAGTTGAGCCAATGGGACCAGCTACTCACTGACCGTCTCGGCGCAGACGTTGAGGCGACAGTCGCGCATGAGCTTGCGACGTTCATTGGAAGCAAGCTATGCTCCTAGCTTGACTCACTTACCCCTGGACGACCAAATTTATATTGTACAGTAGACAACCATGTATATTAACATTTCAGACGACTACTCTCACGGTCCTGAGTGGATGAGCAGAGTCTGGACAGTCAAATCTTTGCCTTTGTAACACGCACCGGCCAAGTCTGTTCCGAGCACCTGAAACGTCAACCCTGCTGACGGTCTACCCTCTCGACACAATAGTAAAAGGTCATAATTTTAGTTACATCGGAGATGACCTACAATCATCTTGATTACTGCAGTCTATATAGTAGCTTCAGCTTGTTTGCGCTGTTTGCAGTGACTACACCGGCGCTCCCCGAACGGAAGCGTGGCTTAAGTAATCCGCCTGCCGAATTCCGCCTAGTCGCAGGGGAAGTTTGATCCCAAATCCCAACATCTCCGGCGTTGAAAGATAACGGGGCAAGAAGATCTCCTCATCTCCTTCTATCTCTCCTCCTCCATATCAATTGGACTTCTCGACCTCCCATCATGTTATTCCGAGCTGCATGGCCCCGTCAGGCTGCGCCTCTGAGGCGTCAGGCTTTTGCTCCTCTTGCTCGCCGCTCTGTCACCACCGACGCCGCCTCAGCGCATGCTGAAAATATTCCGCAGGTTTGTTGAGTCGCCCAAAAACCCGCGATTCGGAAGGTCTCATGCTGACGGGATGGGTGTTTGTGTATAGGAGGATGACAAGCCCTTTACAGTCAGACTCTCCGATGAGAGCTTCGAGACATACGAGATCGACCCTCCTCCGTATGAGCTCGAGGTCACCAAGAAAGACTTGAAGCAGATGTACTATGATATGGTCCTGACCAGGTATGTGGACTGAGTGGAGTGGAGTTTCTTTGTTGCTACGCGACTCGTATCTAATCTTGACGGTTCTTGCTCTGTCTAGACGCATGGAAATGGCCGCCGACCGTCTGTACAAGGAAAAGAAGATCAGAGGTTTCTGCCACTTATCTATTGGTCAGGAAGCTGTTGCTACCGGTATCGAACACGCCATCACCCGCGACGACAAGGTTATCACTGCCTACCGTTGCCACGGTTATGCCCTGATGCGTGGTGGTACCGTCCGTTCGATCATCGGAGAGTTGCTCGGCCGCCGTGAAGGTATCGCCTACGGAAAGGGTGGTTCGATGCACATGTTCGCCCCCAACTTCTTCGGTGGTAACGGTATCGTCGGTGCTCAGGTCCCCGTTGGTGCCGGTCTTGCTTTCGCCCAGCAGTACAACGAGGAGAAGGCTACCAGCATTGTTCTGTACGGTGACGGCGCCTCCAACCAGGGTCAAGTGTTTGAGGCTTTCAACATGGCCAAGCTGTGGAACCTTCCTGCCATCTTCGGTTGTGAGAGTAAGTTAATCTTTGATGAAAACTACTGGCAGTCCAAGTCTGACAATCTATAGACAACAAGTATGGTATGGGTACCTCCGCCGCTCGTTCCTCCGCCTTGACCGACTACTACAAGCGTGGTCAGTACATCCCCGGTATCAAGGTCAACGGTATGGATGTCCTTGCCACCAAGGCTGCCGTTCAGTACGCCAGAGAGTACACCATCGCCGGCAATGGTCCCCTGGTCTTCGAGTACGTCACCTACCGGTACGGTGGCCACTCCATGTCCGACCCCGGTACCACCTACCGTAGCCGTGAGGAGATCCAGCGCATGCGCAGCACCAACGACCCCATTGCTGGTCTCAAGCAGAAGATCCTTGACTGGAACGTCATGACCGAGGAGGAGCTCAAGGCTCTGGACAAGTCTGCCCGTAGCCACGTCGACGAGGAGGTTGCTATTGCCGAGCAGATGCCCGCCCCCGAGAACAACCCCCGCATCCTGTTCGAGGACATCTATGTCCGCGGCAGTGAGCCCCGCTGGATGAGAGGCCGCACTGTCGACGAGACCTTCTACTACTAAACTCTTACCCTTTCGATATCTGGCAAGCAGGCAAGCAGGAGTTGAGAGAAAAGTTGTAAACTCGGAAATTGGCAGGGTCATATGAACCACCCCCCTACAGCACGTCTAGTATATGTAATTTAGCCCGAAATTATTGTTCATGTTTTGCATTATATTTCTCCCGTAGCGTCAGAAATCTACAATTGGAGATGTTTGATAAAAGTCTTGGGGATTCCGCGGTTAACACATATCGACGGTTTATCTCGTAAGGGTATCATGATAGAATGAAGATAATGACTGAAAAGAAAAAAAAATCAAGCATAAAAGGAAGGAACATCAACTGGGCTCCTGTCGCAACATCTCGAGGATCATTTCTTGGGTCCGCTGCACGGAATCTAGTTTCTCCTCCAAGGAGGCCCGGTCTTTCTCCAGCTCACGACGCAGCTCATCCTGCATCTCCTGCCGGAGCTCATCCTTGAGTTGGTTGATGAAAGCCGAGGACATTGAGCCTGGAGCACCGTCCACGGCGCCGTCGTGCGAGATCCCGTTCTCCCGAGCGATCTGCCCATTCGTAGCCAAAGAGCTAACAAGCGGGGAGGAGCGAGGGTCGGCGCTGACTGCGTCGAGGTGTCTGTTCAATTTCCCTAGAGTCTCCAATACAGCGGTCATCATGCTGCTTTCCAGCGCGGATGGGGCGTGAGCAGTCGCTGATGCTTGCGGGTACGACCATCCTGCCGCCGCGGTGGCCGTCCGGTTCGGCTGGGGTGTCTGGCTTGCGAACATCGAGTCAAAGCCTGGAGGTAGGCGGACGGTATTCTGGACAGTGGTAGCTCCAGCTCCAGTGGAAGCAGCGGGAACCGGAGGAGACGCAGGGGAGACGGAAGGTGGCTGCGCCTGCTGAGACAGACCTGAACCCTGACTGGGACCCTGGAATCGGTTCTCCACGACCGGAGTGGCAGAGGGCCGCCATCCGTCGGAATTGCCATCCCACAGGTCAAACGACCTGTCCTTCCTCTTGCGGGATTTGCGAGCGCGCAAATCGCGCCTCTCAATGCGCCGCGCCTCGGCCTCCTCCCACCGCTGCCACGTGGGGATCCAGGCGTCGACGGCCGCGCGCCACCGTGGATTTGACAGGTCGTCGGCGTCGGTGCCGCCCTTCTCGCGCTGCTCTTCGAGGAACTTCATGCGCTGCTTGGTGACGATCTCCACCTTGCGACGCACCGAGTGCCACGAGTAGGGATGCCCCTGGTCGCGCGTGAACTCCTCCGTGACCGTCTTCCACCATTTGCACAGGTTGCTGCGCTGTCCAAACTCCGCCGCGTGGCGGTTGCAGATGTCAAACAGCGACACCTCTTCTTTGGTCGTGAGTCGTTTCCCGTGCTTGCGCGGCGTGTCTCCTCCCCCGCCAGTGCCGTCCAAATCCTCGTCCACGAGCACCCGGCCCGCCGCAAGCCCGTGACCATTGCTGCCCCCTGCAACCCCTCCACCAGGCCCCGCTGCGCCTCCAACCCCAGACACCCCGTTCTGCACCCCGCCCGGCCCCAAATCCCCTGGCGACGGCACATAATCGGCATCCCCCAGTCCGTCCGGCCCCGTGCCGTCTCGCACGGCGCTGTCGGAGCGATCACTCTCGGACCCTTCGCTGGAGTCCGGCGGAGGGGGTCTCGCCTCGACCACCACCGCCACGGGCTGATGGTGCGAGTTCTGGCCCATTCGCAGATTCGACGAGATGGTAGGCAGGGTGTTCTGCTGGGACCGCGACATCATGGACGGCAGCCACCGGAGCTGAGGCATCTGGAACGACGAGGGCGACGTCGACGGAGCCGTGTGATCGATTCGAGGGCCGGCCGCTGCAGTTCCGGTGTGTTGGTGATGATGAGCGTTGGAGCCTGTCGTCCCATGCCAGGGATACATTGACATGATTGATGTCTGGTAGGCCAGAGGGAAACCAGGGGCAGGAGAGGAGCTTTGATCTGGGTGACAATGGGGCTTAATGGGCTTCTCTTTGTGGTAGTCCCCCCTCTGTGATAAACACTGGATAAATGCGATGAGATATGATAAAGAGACGATTATGAAAAATCACCGGTTGCTTTTGCAAATTTTGCGTTGGGAACAAGAGAGTTTTTGCTTTCATTGAGGGAGCGGCCCATGTGTACGGTAATTTTCATCCCCTGCCAAAATAGAATACGTATTATTACGAGACGTCTTTGCATGCATGTTTGCAAGCAAATAATGAACTCAACAACGCGCATAATGCTTTATAGTGTGGAAGAGGAATAATGAGGAAGAGATTGATTGATTGATGCATGTACAATGTTAGGGATATTGGTTGTACAGATGTGGTTCATCCAGGTAAAGCAGCTTCCAACACCATTGCAACATGACACTTTTGCTCAGCCTTCCTGGGAACCACAAGGCAGATACGTCTATGAGCAGCGTAACAAGTAGAAAAATCACACCCGAGACCCAGTAATACAAAGATGATGGAACATGCCAGCAGAAGATAGAATACAAGGTAAAGCAAAGGAGGAAATGTATCACTAGCCCATCCATCTAACGTCTTCGGAGATACCAGGCGAACGCAGCTGTGCTGATATTCTCATTGAAGGGTGTTGGCACCTCTGTGCGGCCTGGCCGCGCCACGGGGTGCCGAAGGTACACGGCCGCGCAGATGTTGTGGTTGACCTCCAGGTATCGGGGGACGAAGGCGAAAGCGCTCATGTAGTCGCGTGGCCGCCAGGGGGTAGCGTAGGGCTTGCTGTGGTCGATCGGGTTATCGCGCATCTGAATCAGCGCCCGCCGAAGCACTTCGAATTCCTCCTCCGTGAGCTCTGACGTGTCCACCTCTTCCTCGGGGTTCTGAGCCGCCTTCTGGAAAGCTTCGGAAAGCTTGTCGCTAGGCTTGTTCTCCGCAGCAGATGTCGCGGTAGTAGTGGTGGTAGCGTCTTTTGATTCGGAGGCGGTGGTCGTGGTCTGCTCTGCGGCCGTAGATGAGGCCTTCACTGATTCCTTGTCTCCCTTTTTCTCGGCTTTCTTGGCCTTCAGTAAGGTGATGAGCTCCGAGAACTGAGACTCGAGGTTATCGGTCAAGACGGTGCTCGATTCGGAACGAGACAGCACTCTACGCACGGCCTTCTGAAAGCCGCGCAGCTCCTGCTTGCGCTTGGCGGGGAGAACGTCCTTGCTGTTGGACATGATCGTCTTGGCCTGAGTGAGCAGCGTCTTCAATGTTTCCTTAGGGTCATCCTTTTGCTGATCCTGTGCTTCTGATGCCTCCGACTCATCCTTCTTGTTCTCCGTCTCCGCAGCCGCACCCTCCGCCTCTGTTTCGCCCTCGTTCGACTCTGCCGCCTTTCTCCTGGCGACGCGGGATTCTCGACGTTCAAACTTGTCCTTGGGGGCACCAGTAGCATACATGACGCGTTCCGGCTCAACCTGGAAAAGATCGCCAGGATTCAGGAGGTAACCGGGGTATCTCATCTATTTCAGAAACAGTGTCAGCCGCCAGATCCGGCAAGACGAGGTCACCGGACAAAGAAGCATACCTTCTTGCCATTAACTGTTACTGCACCATGCACAACAAACTGCCGGGCCTGCCGAGTACTGCTAGCGAACATGGCCCGGAAGATGGCAACATCCAGCCGACGCTCCAAAGGAGCAAAAGTCATCTGTGTATAGGGTGTCAAGGACGTCTGGTCATGGGCCCCGGCGTTGCCATCGCCGTCCGCTTCGGATTCCAGGCCCGCTCCTCGACCGGCGGACATTGCAGAGCCATCATCACTGGCCAATTTCTCTGGGCTCATGGGCACGACGCTGCGGATGCGGCGGGTGAACATCCGTGCCCATTGACTTTCGCGGACCTGTTCACCATGATATGCTCGGGAAACGGACTTGGCAGTCCATTTCTGTTGGAAAAAGGTGCGGTTTGCGGTCGGAGGGGCGCGGAATCGACTCAGGTTGAACAAATTATATTTGCTCCATGATTGTCGGATTTTCTGGTATCAAGCTCCGTTAGGATTTTTGTCACGCGATAAAGGGGGTTGTCGTTAACTGGGTAATATCGCATGAGTAGGAATAACATACCGCCTTGCTCAACGGCGTAGTAGCCCTGTTCCTCATGATGGCGAGCGTCCGTTGAAATTGACCTGCAACGAATCCTCCTTTAGTATCAACGATGAGCGGAACGAGACCCCAAAACTTCACATGAGGCACGTGATAAGAGGTTTCCTGCCTCAGCCATCAGGCACAAAGGAAGATTCAGCACCTGTCCTGCGATTGGCGGAAAACACCTCGCTTGGTACTAGCGCCATGGATTGAATCCACAGCAGCCTATATAATGCCGCTTCCCCCCTCCACCGTTTGATTTTTTTCTTCTTTCTTTTCTTCATACTTACCTTGTTTGGGTGGCTGCGATCAAGAAGGCGGTCCACCACGGATTGGTCCCTGCATTGCACAGCGCGGCGGAACAATCCGTTCAACGGCCTTCGGGTCATTGACAGGCGTATTCTTTGGCACTTTCCACTCTGTGGTGGATCATCTTTCTCTTTTCATCATTTCTTCGCCTTGTGCGGGGGTATGGAGAAGAGAGTTGAAGGGAGACTTGGGATTTTTTAATAGTCGGTGTATTACAGTTTAGTAGACCCCTTGATATATGAAACAACTCTTCTCATGTAATAATTTTCTATGTTGTATTTACATGCGCTTGTGACCATGTTGCTGTGGCTTTTGACGTGGTCTCGGTCTTCTCCCTATGACTAATAACTGTCCTGTAACGTAATTCCCGGGTGAACCGCCATCCCGGGCGAGCCGCCACCTTCTGTATTCTATATAAAATGGCACTTTTCAAGGCTTAGATATCTCAACCACAGCTACTTATGCTATTATCAAAGTAAGATATTTAGAATATTTATAGTTTAAAGTATATGAATACTCTTTCTTAGGATGCTAAAATGTTGTTCCTCTCTCTTAATATTTAGAAGTTAAAATTACCAAAATTACAGGCGTATTTTATGTTAGCTGAACGTATACATATGCTAGGAGGCCATATATTATAAGTATATGACTATACTATACCATACACCTAAATTTGGCCCCCCTGTAGATATTTGGGTGTTGAGATATCTAAGCCTTGAAAAGTGCCATTTTATATGGGATACAGAAGGTGGCGGCTCGCCCGGGATGGCGGTTCACCTGGGAATTACGTTAACTACCCAGCGCTGCTGCACAACACAAGGCATCCTTCGCATCGGAAATTATTATTGTCCTGATATCATATGCACATTCGTTATTATTATACACATAAGTCATGTCAATCATCTCGCTTTGCACTGGGAAATGCCTCCAAGAGCGCTTCTGCTTCCTGAGGGTTGACGGCATCATCGAGGATCTCATGGGCCATCTCCACCGTCTCATCGTCGATGCCGCCCTCGAGTATCGGTCCTTCGCTGAACGCCAACCGTGTCAACACCACTAGAAACTTTTGCTTCCCACCAGCGACTCGACACAATTTCGATTGCAGATCCACGTTCTTGTGACGACGGATCACTCCGTAGACCAAGCGCATGAGGCCGTTGACCATGGACGCATGGAGGTCTCGCTCTGGTGGGTACGTGTAGAGCGCATCCAGTTCGTCATGCATGGCTCTTATCATCCTCGCGAGCACCGTTGGGTGCTGCGCAATGACGGAGCTCCCGTGCTCACTGGCCGGCGCGACTGGATTGAAAGCTACCGACGTGAGAAAATACATTGCCTGCAAGCGCATGCCGCAGATGTCTGCCGCTGTGTAAGGGGGCTGCCCTTCATCCGGCTGTGGTGTCTCACTCAAAAGGTTGGCCACACGGTCAACAATGTAATTCTCGTTGGCCAGCTGATCTTGCTGGGTCTCCTGGACCGATCCAAAGAACTGTGGTCGGATGCTCGTTGAAAGCAGATTCAGCATTAAGGTGATGTCTCGAATAGGTTGTGAGCAATTCAGCATCATCAGGACGAAGTCGTAGCGCATATGCCGCCAGAACTTCTCCATCGTCCGCTCCATATGTATACACAGATATGCCATGCGGTACAGCAGACTTAGCGCTTCGGTCGAATCCACAAGGGCTTCAAGTTGGGACAGCGGCGTTTGCCGTACCTGGCCGAGGTTCTGACGCGACACGGGCGAGTTTCTGAAACGAGGGATCCCGTTGATATCGCCGGACTCTTGTAGCACTGGTACAAGATGGTCGATCATGTCTGGGACACACGACGGTGCATCCAATGCTAACAGGTGGTGGGTGATCTCCATGAACATCGGCACCGGCTTGAAGAACTTCTCCTTTAGGGCCCGGGACCACAGCGAAGCAATGACTTGCGCATATTCCACCACATAGTTGCCCGAGTGTAACCTTGCTGTCTCCTCCAGGACGATTGTAGACAGCTTCCGGCGCGGTTCCGAGGGAAACGCCATTTGCGATAATACCTCGATATCGCATTCTTCGTTGGGATACGTTTTGTGGTTGAGGATGGATTTCATGAGCTGTGCATTCCGGTCCTCTTTCCGCGGGACTGGCTCATCGACCATCACATCATCCATCATCGCATCGTCCAATAGGTCCTCGGACGATTTAGCTACGAGTTCTGCCGGTTGACTTAATGGCAGAGGTGTCGGACTGCCCGGGTCGAGCTTCCTTTTCTTCTTCCCAGGCCCCGTGGGAGTCGTACGTTTCGATTTCGCGGACTTGCTCGGCGAAATGGCCATGATTTCATCATCGTCAAATCCATCCCGAAAAGGTAGTACTCTGGTCTTCTTGGGCGTTACGGGCGGCGCTCTGTCCTCCGTCCTGCTCTTTGCCTTCATATTGTTGATTCGCATGGTCTCTTCGGCTAGGTCTTGTTTGAGAAACGCATTTTCTGTGGCCAGCAGCTTGCCTTCGGCTCGAGCTGCCTCTACCTCCTCCTTATGCTTGGCTGTCTCTTCCGCAATGGCCTTGCGCAAAGCAGCCAGTTGTCGATCATAGTTCTCGACCAGTTTCGCTTGGTTCGCTCGGATGATGGCGATTTCTCCCGCTTTCGTCTCGGCCAGCGATTTGGCAGCCGCCAGCTCTTCCGTCATCTGCTTGAGTCGTTCATCTTCTAAGCGCAACTATATGTCACATTAGTCAAAGCCTGGCATTGCAAATGCTTCCGTTACAGATACCTTTTCCTCGAGCACATTGTAAGTCTCGTAAATATTGGCTTGGTACGGGTTCTCCAGTCCTTCTTCAATGTCCATAGGCTCTAAGGCGGAGTCGTTGCGGAGAGGAACAGCCTGTCCTGTCGAAGCAGGCGGCTGATCCAGCGCAACAGGCAATCCAGTATCATCATCGAGCACTTCCGCATCCAATTCACCCACATCCAGAGAATCGTAGTCGTTGATCAGACCGGTGTGTAGACGCGCAGGTGGTTTCAACGTGGCACTGATAGGTGTTGACCGGGACTCTGCGACTCGAAACGGTTGATTGCCGATTGTCGAGTCTGGCAGCGGTCGATTGACTTGCGCATGACGAGAAGGAGCAGTGTAAGTAGAAGATTCAGGTTGCGCTGGTCGTTGCGCCTGTGTAGCTAGATACGCGTTCTGTTCCAGCTGCAATAATGTGCTGGGAGGCAGATCCTCGAGGCCATCATCCGAGAAGAAGTCATCGTCCTTGTCTTCCATAACCCACTACGCGAGGTCGCCATGAATCAAAATTGATTTGCTCGAGTATTCTTGAGAAAGAGCACGAATATGTTTGTATTGTTGTGTTTTATTTGGTTACCCAGGAAAACGAGTTATGATTTCCCCAGGAACCAACGGAAGAAAAAACGAAGGCCTGACGTAGTGCCGAGTCACGGGAAACTAGTTGTTCCTCATCTTCATCCTGTCTCTATCTACTCTGTTAATAGATCATCCTCCTGCCATCAAATTGATGATCCCCAGGTTGAATGCTGACGATTTCGTTCTGGAATTCTTCGCTCTGCGGTTCCCCCACAGCTCTTCTTGCATCGTCTCGTGTCTCCTTTACCCGACCGCTTTCGGTCCCTACTTCACATGAAAATTTACTAGTAATCAACACGACGATCGCTCCCAATAATCATTCTCGCTCGCCGTGTCCCCCAAGGATCTTTTTTTTGGCCCGATTCTCCATCTTTCACCCTTGTTCGGGCCCCATTTCGTCTCTTTAGATCCCAGTCTCACGTTCCCTGGGACTTCCCCGCAGTCTCACCTGCTCCCCGCGCGTAGTCGCCCTGAGAAAGCGGTTTCTTCCTTTTCTCTGCTGCCTTACACCCTTGCTCGACCATGTCGAAGTCACGCCGGAACGTCCGGTTTCAACACCGAGGAAGCAACGGATCTGAAAACCGTCGGATGAGCATCTCAGATGCTAGTGATGTGGCCTCCGACCCTGGGAGCCCGTCGAAGAATGACAATGTATCCAAACCCGCAACGATTCCCGAAGAGGTGAGGCCCTAAGACAGGACAATTGGCTTGGTCGTTTGGCGATGGAAGGCTGACATACTCGTACAGAAACAGGAACAGCCTCAATTGTCGGAATATGAGAAGAAGAAGCAGACTTTCATCACTCGGACAATATGGACGTTTGTGATGATTTCCCTCTTCTTCATTGCCATGTTTTCAGGCCACATTTACATCATCGGCATCGTCACGGCGATCCAAATCATTTCGTTCAAGGAAGTCATTGCCATTGCAAATGTACCCAGCAGGGAGAAGAACATCCGCTTTACCAAGTCGCTCAACTGGTATTTCCTGGCCACGACCATGTACTTCTTGTATGGAGAAAGCGTGATCTACTATTTCAAGCATATCCTCCTAGTAGAAAAAGGGTTGCTTCCTCTGGCAACTCACCATCGTTTTATCAGCTTTACGCTCTATGTCATGGGTGAGTTTAATCGCTTACTCTACAAGATCGGACCAGTCGCTGATACCATCCACTTTCAGGATTCGTCTTCTTCGTCGCATCGCTGCAAAAAGGTCACTATCGTTTTCAATTCACCCAGTTTGCCTGGACGCATATGGCACTGTACCTGATCGTCGTCCAAGCGCACTTTGTCATGAACAATGTCTTCGAGGGCATGATCTGGTTCTTCCTCCCGGCCTCCCTCGTCATTACAAACGACATCTTCGCCTACGTGTGTGGTATCACTTTTGGTCGCACTCAGCTGATCCAGCTGTCGCCCAAGAAGACTGTTGAGGGTTTCCTCGGTGCATGGATTTGCACCATTATTTTCGGTTACTTTATGACCAACATCCTGATGCGCTACAAGTACTTCATCTGCCCGGTCAACGACTTGGGAGCTAACGTGCTGACTGGACTGCAATGCAACCCCAACCCTGCCTTTGTGCCTCAGCCCTATTCGCTCCCAGAATGGACTGGCTTGGCCAAGACCTTTTATGTTGAGCCTATGCAATTCCACATCCTGGTGTTTGCTACCTTTGCCTCTCTCATTGCGCCTTTTGGTGGCTTCTTCGCGTCGGGCCTCAAGCGCACCTTCAAGATTAAAGATTTCGGTGAATCCATTCCGGGTCATGGTGGCATCACCGACCGCATGGACTGCCAGTTCATCATGGGCTTCTTCGCCTACATGTATTACCATAGCTTCATTGCAGTATACAAGGCCAGTGTGGGGGATATCATCGAGGCGGCCATCAACGGCCTCACAGTGGAGGAGCAGTTCGAAGTGGTTCGCGGTTTGGGCAAATACCTCTACAACCAGGGAAGCGTTTCTGAGACGGTATGTTCAATTGTTTTCAATTCAAAAGGTCCACCTGCTCACAAATCATACAGATACTGGATTGCCTTAACGGCGAGTTGAAACGCCGTTGAAAATGACTCGCTAATGACCATCTCCTTTTTCGTGTCTGGGGCCCTTGATGAACATGTTCGGCTTCTATGCATCCTCTTTTTAATCTTTCTATCTTCTCACTGTAATTTCTTGTCAACGCATTGGGTTGTTGGTGTATACAAGTCAGGAAAGGACGGTCGGGTGCCTGGCTCAGCCGGGCAAAGACACGTTGGTCAGCCTGGATTCTTGTTCTTTTTGCTTTACATCCTCTTACGTCCGCCTAGAGGTGGATTGGCCAAGCGCTCGATGCAGTGTGTGAAGTCCCATCATATATAGCTTTCACGTGAGTGTGTAGGTACTTATCTACCTAAAAAGATTTGTCGTTTGACATGTAATGCGACAGAATGTGCGAGGTAGCAGGTAGCTATTATTCTGCAGCGATTGTATCATGATATGACGTACGCATCTTGAAAGATTGGTTGCGAGGTCCCGTCGGCGGATACTTCATCAAGTATCTGGATGGTCATCGACATTGGGGGCTCAACAGCGGCGCCCGCCTCTCCACTAAATGCATGACGCTGTGCATTCAGAGCCCAGTTAGTATCCGCATCATGTTAAGCTCTCCTCACCAAGCGTGCTGTGCTCCGCTTGGATCAACACTTGCAGCAGACGGGCTAACAGATCCATCGCCGCCAGCGTACCGGCGCAGCCGCCCGAATGCTCGAACCCGGCTGTCAATCCTCTGCGAAGGGAGCCGGGAGCCCCAACAGTAGCCGGTATGTCGCTCGTGTAGGTAGTCTCGTGATTTCATATCCGAAGACAATTCATTCCTCCACCTCGTACTCCTCCATCTCGATCTTGAAGTACGCGGCGACGCGCGCCTTCTCGGCCTCTGCGCACTCCGAATCCAGCATGAAGCGGACGGCGCCGTCTCGGCCGCGTTCCCCGGCCTTGGGTCTCTCCCCGTTGGCAGCGACAGGGGTGAGCGGATGCAGCGCGGGTGCGGCTCCCCTGTCTCTATCTCTATCTCTTGACGCGGGGCGATTCCTGCCGTCTCTGGCGCCATTGGTAGGCTTAGAATCTCTGCTGTCTTCGACCCAGTGCGTGTACCGAGGTAATCTCTGGGCCTCTGCTTCTTTGTTCAAAGGAATGCGGACTGTGAGGAATCTATCGGGTGGGAAATGCGGGCCGACGGTGGTCGAGCTGCGGTTGTGTGTGTATAACTCGAGCAGATCAAAGAGAGTTTCTGGTCTTTGTTAGAATTTGTTGTTGTCTGATAGACTCGAGAGAAAGCAAGGGAGAGACCCACCCATTACTTCTTCGCGGCTCGTCCTCCATTGCTGGTAATCTGACCCCTGCTCCACGCGCTCCAGACGCTGATCCAGCAGGCGACCCGCGAGTTCGAGACAGCAAAAGGCCATGGTGGAGGTGGTCTGCTTGATGGGGGCAAAGGTTCGATAGAGATCCTGCGAGATGCGGTAGGCGAGATTGGAGACCTCGGATTGCGGCGACAAGCCATAGTGTCTGGCTAGTTTGATCAAAGTCCTCTGTGGATGGCGGGTCCGGAAGTCGAAGCCAGAGGCTTCGAGCATGAGCCTCTCGAGGCCGATGATACCTCGAGCATGCGCTTCGAAAACCTTGAGAAGTATGTTAGTCGGCCCTGATGGCAAGAGAGACGATGGGAACTCACGGGGTTGTCAGGAGGCATGTGCTCTGATGGAGGCAGCTTCAGGTTGTACGCAGCACATACAATCTCCCGGGACTTCTTAAGGGTGTCCTCGATCTTGCATGCCGTGAATAGAGCAGCTGCAGCGGCATCCTGACCAGTCAAGTCAGCTTCGTTACACTGCAGACAAAAGCAGGGTGAGACTACCATATAATTGTACTCTGTGTCGGGGTGAATAAGGCGGAATTTATGATAATAGACGACAGCAGTGTTGAAGGTGCGAATAGGCCTGTCGAGTCAGCAATAGTTCTTGCTCAGAGTGATGTTCAATTGCAATTCAAGCATTCCGACGTACAGATAGAGCACTCGGCGCACATTGTCGATCCAGGTCACCCCCTGCAAGCGCAAAGCTTCCTCGCGCAGAGGATTTACCCCCATGGCCGCGATACATTTCTGAATCGTCTGTTCAAAGATATAAGGCTTGGCTACCTGGATGAAGGACGGATGGATGGCAGGGGGTTCCGGCAGAGAAGGGTCGGTCCCAGCCGGCTGTGTCGAGTCATCCTTCTTCTCCGAAGCCATCCTGTGGTGCTGGCGGAAGAATCTTCTTGTCTTGCCAGATACAGAAGAGAAGACAGGTAAATGTACGGGTACCTAGGATGATGCGCGATGGATGCGATTGAATCTTTGGCCGCGCATGATTGGCGGAGGGTCACGTGAGACGGGGCAGATGTTATTCCGCTGTTGTTTGCACATTCAATAAGTAAAGGTAGTAGTTTGATGAGACTATTATGATCAGATGGATTCTGGTATCTGCTTCTAGTTTCTTTGTGAGAACATACGACAGCGTGTGTTGTAATTTCAACTGTTGGGAATGCATATATAAATCAAATACTACACAAGTGGTTGGATCTCATGGCACTCCCCTTCCAGCTCTTGTGGCCTTTGCCAGCTCACTCTGGGCAGTATTGTCTGCATAACGCTGATAGATAGGGAGGTAATGATCCTTCTCACTAGTTGTCTCCCTTATACTTCGTCTGCCTTCTACTGCACGGAGCCATGTCCTCCATCGCTGCCAGACAGCCTCATCCGCTCCCCCCTGACCCTCAGCAGGAATCCCAAGACTGCCTGTCTTGAACTCATCAAAGACCCAGAGCCGCACGGCCCACGGGCCCAGCACAAGATCAGGCAGTGAAATCTGATCCCCTAAGAAAAATGGCCCCTCGGGATGCATCTCCTTGGTCCACTCCTTCAGACGATCCAGAAACTCCTGGCGGACCTTGTCAGTCTCAGTTGCCACGTCCTCGTCTCTGGACCGAGGCTGGTACTGCAGGAAGCGATGGAACGCGGGGATCACCCGGGTCGTTACAAAATCCATCCAGATCCGGGCGCGGGCTTTCTCGTAGGGGTCTGCAGGAAGCAGACGCGGCTGATGGTCGGGATAAGCTTCTTCGAGGTATTCGAGGATGATGTTCGACTCGTAGAGTGGCCTGAGCTTGACGCCATTTCCATCACTCTGTCCCGTAGGACAAGCGAGAGTGGGGACTAACCCACGGGGGTTTAGGGACAACAGTGATTGCGGTTTGTGATAGGGATTGACCTCAATGTATTGGTAAGGGATCTGCTTCTCTTGCAGAGCAAGCCAGACACGTTGTACTGCAAAGGTTAGATAGCTGGCAATTTAGGAGTCGCTCATTTTACGCTGGTGCGTACCAAACCTGGTTGATGATCAGCATCTGCACAGTTAATGTGAAACGGTCAAAGAACTCACGGACAAAACCACCCCGCATAGAGCTTCAAAGGCTGCTCCGCCTGATGCTTGTCGACTAGCGATTTTGCTGGTCCACTGGCTTCGGGGTGGAGTTCTGCGTCTGGAATGGAAGGCATCGTAGCTGACTTGAGAATTTCTAGCAAGGTCCTAGTATTTCCAGATCAATCAAGGTCTTGTGGCAGGGTTTGGGACAGGGGCACGGCCTTAGGCTTTATATTTTGGTGATTCCTTGATGGAGATCCGCTGACTCAGATATGATGCCATTAACGAGATTCTGTTGCCATCAAGATTTACTCCTGTTTGGTCACTTATTCGTCGTTGCAATGTGAGAATCTTAATGGCCAAGTATCAGTAGATCGAGCTCTTACATCCAACAGATAATGAAGCCGGATAGATGATAGCTTCAAGGTGCTTTTAAGACGCTTCTGATGGGTAATCATAAATTTCATCAGATATCTCTACTCTAATATATCGAGAATCTAGAAGTAATAGGGACCAAGGCTCAGCTAATCGCCGTAGTTCTTAAGCAGCTTCTGCATAATCGATACAGCACCCGATCGATATCCAGCCCCAAAGATGGCATGATGGTTCAGGTGATGATACCTTCAAGGTCAGCCAAAGCCCCCGTATAACGCAAAGCAGACACACTTACAGCTCGTACAACCTCACGCGGTCCTCATACTCCTCCACCGGCTCGGTCTTGGGCACGATGCGATGATAGGCCTCGAAGAACGCCGACCCAAACCCCCCAAACATCTTCATGATCCCCAGCTCATACTCGCTGTGCGCATAGCACGCCGACGGATCATACACCACCTCGCCCACCTCCTCGTCCTGTTTACGCCCACTGCCCACAATCCGTCCCCGGTCCGCATTCCCACTCCACAGATCCCCATGCACCACCACCGGCGTGATCCCCTCCCCGTTCCCCTCCCGATCATACCCCAGATGTCCATCCCCCAGCAGCGCCGGCACCACATTGCGCACCGTCCGCTCCACCATCTCCCGCAAGCCCGCATCCTTACCATTCCGCTTCTCCGACGTCTCCAGCACCGTCAGCAGCCGCTCCTGCCCGTAGAACTCCGCCCACGAATCCCGCCAGCGATTCGGCTGCTTCGTGTCCCCGCAGAACGTCGCAACGGGGAACCCGAACCGCCGCCTGCCCGTTTCGGGATCCGCCGGCGCAGGCGCGGAGTGTAACTTGCCCAGCCGCTGCGCGAGAGACTCGCCCGTCCGCCGCCCGCCGGCGCCGGCGCCTAGCTCGAGGAACTCGGTCGCGAGAAAGAAGCTCTTGCCCTTGCTGTCTTGCGCATCCAGCGGTCCCCACGCTAGTGCTCGAGGGCAGAACCCCGGCACCGAGTCGGCGATTGCATTGAGAGACTCGTACTCGCCGCGGAACATCTCCTCTGCGGCCTTGCCGTCTGCGGAGGTCTTGACGAAATACCGTCGCTCTTCCTCGCCTGTCCCGTGCGCGGCGGGGACGGTGGCTCGAATCACCCCGGTGCTGGTGAAGCCGGAGCCTAGGCTTGCGGTTGATAGGCTGGCCTTGGAGGCATCGGGGAGGGAGAGTGCACGCAGAATTGATGCAGGTACTGGTGCCATGGTACGAGACTGATTTTATCGGAGTAAAGCAACCAGTTTTAGGTAGTAGACATGGCTCCCCGGGGTTATTATCCAGAACTCAGTCAAATGATTGATATGACGTCGTAGGATCATCGAATCCCCACCACAGTCCGATAAGATAAGCCACGCAAGAACATTAGACACACAAGAGTACCTCTCCAGTGGTAGTGGAGGTGTATGCTGATAACTTGATTACATTCCAAGGCCAAGCAGCTGCATTGGATACAATAACATTTTGTAGATGATGCATTTTATACAACCGTTCCAACGCCCACCCATGTCAAGGACCCCGTATCCAGTTTCCTACCAATGCCCATGCTACAACAAAACAGTAGCAACGCAACAGTCAAGTAATACACAATCGCTATGTTTGCGTCAAACCACTGATCAAATGCTCCGCCGTTTTCGTGCGTTCTCGCACATCAAGGTCGGGGTCATCAAGGAGGCTAGTCAACCGCTCCATTACGCCAAGGGACCGTAGCTTGAAGGCTCGCTCGCGACAGCCATCCCGGTCGCTCGCGTCGTCTTCGTATGTCAGATTGATGGCCACCCAGACACAGTTGATACGCACGTCTCGGTGGCTATGGTTAAAGTACCACATGAGATGTTGCAGAAGGGTGGGGTGCGACACCAGGACTTGCCGATGCCATGGAAGGCTCGCGGCAAGATGGATGATGACAAACGTGACCGAGATCAGAATCTCGGTGGGAACGTTGAGTGCACGGCTGGCTGAGGAATCCCGACGGTGTGGAAGATTGATGGTGCGAGGTCGAAGCTTGTCCGCCAGCGCGTCGAGGATGAGGTCCTGCCCAATCTCCTTGAAAAGGTGGCCAATCATCTCCGATGCTCCTGACCCACATACAAGGTTACGTAGCAAGTCGAAAGTCTGCTCTTGCACCGCAGTATCATCCTGTCGAGCCTGTGTGGTCTGGTCCAAATCTCCATTCAACACGAGCTTTCGCCGCCTGGTCGCATCCGGCAGAAACATCTCCAGGCTCATCTTGGACGCAGGCAGAGTGTCGGTCATTTTGAGATCTTCGCCCCGGCGTCGGGGATCCTCAACCGGATTCAAAAGGTCGACTTGTTCCCCAGCCGAATTGGCTCGGCTCATACCCGCCGCCGCACTGCTGTCCACGTCGCCTTCCATTCCCCGTTTCGCAAGGGCACTTGTAGGGTCCTGCGTAATAATCTGCTTGATCCACCCAGGCCCAAGGCCGTCAATAATCTTGATCTTAACATCGTTGGCAGAATTGTAGGCGACATGTTTCAGTGCCCACAATGACTCGATACGAAGTTTTGTGTTCGCTGAGTGCGCGTGCTCGCATAGGACCGGGAGGATATCGGCTGAGATAATTGCCTACTTGGGTCAGTTGCAAGTCGATATCTAGCGACAGCCCTAAGGGGATAAGGACTGACCTCTTTCATTGGACTAAAGTCCAATGCCAGATTGCAGATTACGGACGTCGCAGCAATTTGCACTTCAATGTCAGGATGACGGATCAGCACAAAGAGAGGAGCTGCAACACCAGCATCGATCAGACTTGTTCTCAAGACGCTAACGGAACGAGTGAGCATTCGCGCAGCACCACAAGCGGCCAAGAGAGTCGGAGTTGGATTGCCATCCGTGGCAGTGTTCTTGGGAGTCGATGTGTCCACTGGCAGCTCGCTAGGGCAAGGCTTGAGCGAGTCGATGATGTATGGCACCACTCCATTCTCACACACGAGCTTGCGATATTCATCCTTGAATGGAACGAGAGCTGCAAGTGCCTTCAAAATATTCTCCCGATATCGCATGACATGACAATGAGCTGGCGAGAACCCGGGTGGACCGAGTCTACATTCCACTGGCTGCGCATCGGAAATCGGAGCGGACTCGTCGACGTCCGGGTGCCACATTGGCTTGGTATTCTCGTGAATCGGGTTGTAGGTCTCCTTTAGCAATTGCGATAATCGCTTAATCGCGCCACCATCGACGGCGTGTTTTTGCAATTCCTGGTCGTCAATCACCAGAGCTGCGAGCACTGCAGGGGCTTCCTCCTTAAGACGCGCGGTTGCGGGGATCAGGCCCCCGTACTCGACACTGTCATCGTCCGGTATTTCATAGTCTTTGTCGAGCATTCGGATAAGGATCGGGATCAACAGGTAGGAAAGCAGGGAGACGCGATGTTTCTTCGCCAGACCAAGACGGAAAAGGACGGTGACGAGGCGAGCTGCCATCAACCGAACCATGCCGTTCTCCGCGCGAACCATGTAGAGGAGCCAGGGGACAATGCAATTCTCATCGTCGTCGGAAGATGTCGACTCGAAAAGCGAGAAGGACGTGGGGAACGAGTGGCTGGGGCGACGGCGCGCCCCTTGCTGACCTAAAGGTGGAAAATTGGCTGCATTTGCCGGTGTTGTTGTCGAGGGAGATAATGGAACCGATGGCAGCAGACTCTCAAGGGGGCTAATCCCGGCATGTCGTGGCACGGCAGAACCGGAGAAATATGTTGACCCCCAGGGACCCTTTTTGATGTCCGCGGGAGCGAATTCGGGTAACTGCTTAGGGAAAACAGTCACAATGCCCGGCGATGAAAGGAAATGTTCGGCTCGCCACTTGGAGTGCTCGATGATCACTGTGACCGCACGAAGGATTGGAGCGAGCTTGGCACTCGAAGGTGCTGGAGGGGGCAAGGATCCCAGTGCGCCCGGCTCCTGGACATGCTCCTCTGCCCCAGGCAGAACGAATCCCTGGGCCACTACAAACGAGGCGACCTTGACAGCAAGAGCATCCAACACCCCCGAGTCAGCCAGGACGGTCTTGTGAGCCTCCTCGGTGCATAACTTCCCAATCAACGATGCAGCCAGTTCAATGGAAGCCTGCGCCTGAGAAGATGTATAGTCTTGCCCGATGATCTGAGCCAAGCATCCAACATGCTCCTTAGAAAAGAGCAGTTCGGCCAAACGAGTATCCTTGTTCAGTTTCTGCTGACTCTGCAAAGGTAGTCGATCTGCAATGCTGTTGAGTGTTCGGAGAATGGGAAGGCGAAAGAAGGAAGGGCAGATGGGAGACGTCAGGAACGACAGGAGGGTTGGAAGTATATTGCTGGCGAGGATGGGCGCGAGGAACGCTGGGCCGCCTGATTTATTGAGATCTCAGTAATGGTGACCACTACTGGCGCTGTTGGGACGAATCACTAGACATTTACCTTGAGCCAAGCTACCAACGATGATGATCGCCTGTAGACACGCATCGTCTTCCTCCGACTTGCTGCCAGACGATTCTTTAGCCGTCGCCGTAACGCTCTTCCCGCTCAGCTTCCGTGACGTGAGAACCTTGGTGAGCACCGGAATGATTCCCCGCTTGATATAAATCTCTTTGCGTTGATCATGGCCAATTGTTTCGTTCTTCAGGCTGCGAAGTAGTGCGGCTTGAGATGATATCGATTCTGCGCTTTGGAGTTGGAGTAGGGTGGGTGGTGTAGAAGTGCGCGTCATAGTGGTTAGACTGCCGCCGCCGCCGCCGCCGCCAGACGAATCCGTTTGACTTCTTTGGCGACAACCGACAATGGGACGGGGCCGACTCGATGCAACAAGCCGAAGAACGCTGCTATCCGAAGATCAATGGTTGATCGATATCTTGCTCATGTGGAGTACAGGCGACGGAAGCCGGAGCGGAGGTTCAGGAGGGGTCTGATGCAGTGAGCTAGCAATTGATAACGATAGAGCTAGATGAGTATGAAATGAGCCGAGTCAATAAGAAGTCTATTGAAATAAATAGGATTCGCTTCGAAGAAGAGAAGAGAAAGGAAACAGATGAAAAAAGAGATAAGTATGTATGTATGTACGAGCCTCAAATTGCGATAACAAGTGAACCCTCAGCAACGGACAATCTTTCTAGACCATTCGCAGACAGATGTTGCTGAAGTCGGGGAGAGCTTGGCGGTACGGAGTAACTGCTCGGAATATGGGGTACCAGTACCACTTAGAGCACTCTTACAGCTCTTACAGCAGCCTGACAGCACTCTTATTACCTTACCTTTCTTATATACGTCCAGACCGTACCTAGGTAGTTACTTACCTACGTACTGCCTTTACGATCCCACTACCCAGACTGCCATCTGCTTCCGGAATATGGCCACACGTGACATCACCTGACTTCCAAATCACCTTCAAAGTATTAGATAATCAATAATACATCACATGATTCAGCCCTTGTGGACTGATTCAGCCCTTGTGGATCAAACCTAACTGAAACTGAAATTGCATTACACATTGCGTCAGGTGCCGGTCAGAGTTTCATTGTAATTTATGTACGAAGTAGCCTGCCTACCTTACTCCAGGCATCCGCCCCCCACCTCGCTCACAAATGATCATGATACAGAGGAGAAGATTGTAGTTTTTCAATGCTGCCTTGATTTTTTGCCCTTGCTCTTGCAATATGTATATATGGACTAGCTTAGAAGATTTTATCTAGGGAGTGCATTCCTCAGCCATGTTCAAATCATAATTGATCATTACATGTATTGAACCAGCGAGTGTGGAGAGTAGTCTGGGGGCTCGAGAGTATCTGCGGCCATCCATGTGACCTAGGAGGCTATCCCCTATTTCCAAGTGAAGCACAATGGGGCCATAGCTACCAAATAGCTACCACGGCCTGTCATTATCTGACTGAGTAGTATCCAAGGGAGACTTCAGGCACTCTGTCGTGAGTCCGTCCTGTTTTAAGTACTTTTAAACTACTTAGATCACAGATAGCCCCCACCAGAGGGGTACCTGAGTAACCTGACCACTAGATATTAGATCCAGGGCAGTTAAGACTTCGCAATCTGACCGGAGACTTGTCGAACCTGTCAGAAGACGGCAATCAGCGCCATCGACACCTTTAATAATCCATGATAGTAACTATCTACGAAGGATCTAGGTGCCTACCCCAAATGGGAAACCCCTGGTAATAAGTATTCGATCGGCTCACGGTGCCGATATTTGTAACAAGCGGTAACTGTAAGATTGCCTCCAATCTCTCCGCTCAGGCGCTCCAAGGCTGCTTTTCAATTGGGTGGAATTTGGCTCAATTTTCAACGTCCCTTGGCTACCATTTTGTTCCTTAGGTTGTTTTTGAGAGATCGGGGGTGAACGGGTTTGCCTACCTACCTAAGAGATGTCCATAGTCTTCGTAATCTTGTAACTGACTTCAAATTTTTTTTTTATTTCTAAATTATTTTTAACTCTTTTCTTTGACATTTTTGTTTTTTTTCCTTGGAACCCGTGTTTCCCCTCCTTTTCCTTTCTTCTATAAAACTTCTACGACTCCTTTAACTCTAACCCATCATCATCATCATCATCATCCTCTGGGTTTTCAAGGACGTATACTCCGCCCTTTAAAAGCCCTTCCCTCGGACTTCAGTCTCTTTGTTGAAAAGAGTCTGACCCTGCAAATCACGATGCGTCTGTGCACGCTGTCATCCCTAGCAGCAGCAGCACAAGGTTTCGCAGCATCTGCCACCTCCGTTGCACGTCGTGCAATCGTCCGCCCACGTGGTGGTCTCGTTGGGCGGAAATCATCATGCTAGTCTCATCACCGTCTCCGTCCGCCGCCCTCCATCCTTCATCCTCTTCTCCTCCGACGCTCCCTCATCCCTCGCACTCCTCTCCCTCCCTTTCTCATCGATCCACGACTGCCGCCGTAACAGCAGCTCATAATTTTCGGCATCATCATTATGAGCCTGCTCGTCAGCCTCCTGCGTCCAGTAGTCACTTCAGTCCGCGTTCTTCCCGCCTGGCCATCGAGGAGCTTCGATCGGCCTTGACGCGACATACGGTTGAAGCTTCGCCTCCGGGGCCCTCAGGGGATCTCCCTCGCGGCCGCATGTCCGCCGGGCTGACCACCCTTGGGGGCGGAAACAGCACGTATTCGTCCGCCGCTCCTACTCCTGCGGTCGCTACGCTTGTTAATCCGCATTCCTCCGATCGTCCGACGGACACTGAGCCTGTCGGTGCTCCCCCTCCAGTCGCAGCGTCGGCCCCGGCCCCTGCCCCTGCCCCCGCTACTGCGCCTTGCTCGGCTCCTCCAATGCCCGCCCCCATCAGTACAGGGTCCAACAAGCGTAACAGCCCGAATGATCATGGCGTGGACGCCTCGCTTGCGGGACGCTCCGGGGACTTGGACCTCGAACGCAGTCAGTCCAAACGACTGCGGCCAGCCGAGCCCGACGTGAAATATCTGCCGGAGAATTATGATCAGGCTGATCCGCGGGACCTTGTCATTTTAATCTCTAGCATGCTGATGGAGCTGATTCGCTTCAACGACAAGATACCGCTGAATAACGGACGCCTGACGCGTTTCCATTCTCGATCACCACCTCGGATTTCGGTCCAAGACTATCTTCAGCGGCTTACAACCCACGCCACCTTGTCGCCTCCGATCTTGCTCAGCATGGTATACTACATTGATCGGCTCTGCGCTCTCTATCCGGCCTTCAGCGTCTCCAGTCTGACTATTCACCGATTCCTTATTACTAGTGCCACCGTCGCCAGTAAAGGTCTCAGTGACAGTTTCTGGACTAACAAGACATATGCTCGTGTGGGAGGTATCAGCATGGCGGAGTTGGCTCTTCTGGAGTTGGAGTTTCTATTCCGCGTAGAGTGGCGGATTGTACCCCAGCCAGAAGTGCTGGTTGATTACTATCAAAGTCTCGTCGAGAGGTGCGACGGGTACGAGATCAAGCGTGAAAGCTGAGTACTTTCACTGCATCGATGCAGCAGTCAGCTGGATTCCAGCGCTGTTATCCTCCTTTCCATAGGGGGACCGTCATATCTCCATTGTATTGTATTTCTACATACCATACATCTAAAGCGGGAACGGAGTTGATCTTCTTATGCATTAACGGGCGATATGGGACATTTTTCTCATTCTGGTGCTGTCTAATGCCTTAGGACTCTTCTTTGGCCTTGTTATCACTTCCTTCTTCTCATGCTTCTACGACCTTGCGGACTACCTGGTCATGATCTCTGTACAGCTTCATGCTATTTTTCGGGCGTTCGATTGTTACTAGCGTGTGGAATATCATACTCCCTTATCATTTCGATCTGATTTAAGCCTCCTACGTATATTGTCTTACATTCATTCTTCTAGTTTGGCAGCATTATGTCATAGATTCGTCCTATGCGTTAGTTGCAAAAAAAGCTTTTAGGTAACAGATTCAGTGTATTGCCTGAGGCATCCACTCCAGTTAGGTTACAGCAGGGCTTAGGGCGTAGGGCTTAGGGGTTAGGGTTACGGTCTGGACAAATGCGTACCCATGGAAAGCCGCAACTCAACCGACGATAATCCAACCCATGAAGCCATAATGGATCGGCGGTTGCTATACGAGAGGTAGATACTTCAACATCGCACTGGGATTGTTCTATCAATTGCGCGTGAGCCGCGGCGATCGAGAGCGTCATATTACGAGATAGGAGCGCTCGTCTTGCTGTGTTCATCCCCGCAGCGGAGACGGACGTCAATGGAGGTACGAGACATCCTGAGGAGTATCGAGCCTCTTCAGGGACATGTATTGCCGATCAAGACCGTCCAGGAAACACAGACGACTGAAGAGTTTGGTATGTACCTCCGAACAGCCACGAGGCTATGGACTTTCATAAGAATAATCAATGTCTGACGGGCTTTAGAGGATGCATATGTAGCTGAAGTCAACGTGAAGTTGGCCTCGAAAGTGGTCAAGTAAGACATTCTACTTCGAATGATGCAGACAGATCGTGGCTGACGATCTTTGTGAAGAGCACTTGATGCTGCTTTCCCTCGCGACCCTGCTGTCCCTGTGAACCATCTCCGACGATTCGCCAAACATTCCCAATTGCCAGAATCCCTGCGCTCAGCCATACAGCACAATGAATCCTCACCGCAGACAATCTTTGTCCTAGTCTCGCCTCCTCTCCCGGAAGTTGATGCTCTCCAAAAAGTGCTTGCTCCATTTGCCCCCGCGTCCTCGATCTCTTCCGAAAATCAGCCTGAATCTGCGCCTGTGGTTTCCCTGCATACAATCAGAATCCCTACTCAACCGCCCTTGAATGCTAAACAAGCCGAGAATTGGACATCGACATACTGGCCAGTTGTCTACAACCCCGCCGCCCCGCGAGCCACGATAGCGCCGCCGCCGCAAATTCTGAACCGTGCACTCGAGTCCATCCAACCCGACGCCGGATGTTATTTGGCGCTGGCCGAGAAAGTCGCAGAGGAAGCAGAGAAATCCGGCCGCGGCCGCAGAATCGGAGCAGTAGTCGTCGATCCCGAAATTCTCGCCTCCATCGACGCTACTGCCGACGAGGATGGCACAAGATGGACAGAGGCCGTCGTTGCTGTCGCAGGAGACGCGCGATATTCCCGTCGGGAAGCCGGTGCGCTCTCGGCGTCAGAGCTTAATATCGGACCGGGTCCACCTGCAGCAGCGCAGACATACGACTCTGATCTGGAAGGTGGGCCTGAACTGCACGCGCTGATGCGCGCCGTGGAAATGATTGCTCAGAAACGCCGTGGAGAAGACCGCGCGGCTTCGGATACGAAACCGTACCTTAGCCCCCTGGAGTCGTACTTTCTCTCCCAGTCTGATATATCGACCTCCGCGTCCCGGTTAGATTCGCAGGAACCGTCACCCGTGCCGGAGAAGCTTCTAAAGACAAACTCCGCCGCGCCTGTTGTTCCCACGACAGCGAACCCTCCTCCGGTTGCTGCTCCGCGTATCCGCTCGCGTGCGCAGGGCGGCTACCTCTGCACAGACCTTGATGTATACCTCACTCACGAACCGTGCTTATGTTGCTCCATGGGCATGCTTCTCTCGCGCTTCCGAGCGGTGATCTTCCCTCGAAAGGGACGGATGGTTACGGGAGGACTCGCCTCGGAGCCCGTTGTCTCGCCAGCGCGTGGCCCTAGCCCTATCCCTGGCCCTGAAGCCGAGCCTGAAGAGTCTGAATCGAAGGCGTCAATTGGAGAGTCATCTGATCCGGCAACAAAAAGAAAATACTACGGTCTGCACTGGCGCAAGGAGCTGAATTGGCGGGCGTTGGGCTTCGAGTTTGTCGAGCATGATGATCTTGCTCAATGTACAGAGAGTCAGACTAATGTTCCTTTTCATGCATGATACCAACTGTGATGCTAGATGTACAATGGAGTATGAATGTGTACAAGCGTGGTCCTTTATGACAGTATGTCTTCCTTGACGCTTGAAGAGTGATAAATAAAAGGAATGCATCATCCCGACTACTCCCCCCCTTCCATATGTCTTCTCTAGGTACCAAACAGCAGGAACACCTTACCTTTGTATGTACATAGCTCTTCCTACCACCGATGCAGGAGTCAAGATGATTAGAGTCCCAATAGAATCACTCCTAGAATTTGGCTCCACCATGTCTTCAGTTCTAATGCAAGATCTTAGATTCTGATACATCCAAGTGGCTCCTGCCGCTATGATTGGTAAGGCTAGCTGGAAAATCCAGAATAACAGGTGTAAGGTCCAGTATCACTTCTCCATATGGTCATGATATTATGCATCAGTCATTAGACTAAAGAAGCCGTCGCTTCGTGCTAGCACGTATCATCACTCCCTTGAATCATTAATAAACAAAAGAAATGCCCAAAGAGCCTCGTCCACCACATCCAAGCCACGCCCAAATGTCCACGCAATCCTTCTCGTTTGGGCATTACCCTCATCTGCAGATGTCTTCACTCGTCATGAACCATGTTTCCAGAGCGTAGACGCGAACGACATCACTCAGCAGAACAGTTACATATTCCTCTCTCTATTCATTGTCAAATGTTGTCTCCGTCGTAACAAGTAGATAGATTATCTACAAAGCTCCTGCAAGCGCCGATTGATGGGACCGAGTTTGCGAATGACGGGAGAATGAGGGTTGTTCGAAGCGACTTCCATGTACAAGGTATTCAGCCGCTGTGTGAGAATTTCGATGATCCTGGGTGCAACTTCGTGAATGTCGGGGTCCTAATTGTAACATCCAGTCAGTCATGGCTATCAAAGCGGAGGAATTCCACCAGAACGTACCCTCAGGTCAACAGATTGGAGGACAACATCCAACCACGTGAGACGGTCGTCAACGTTTGTGTGGAGAGAAGACGTGACTGCAACACCGACCGAAAGCGCCACGATGGGGGAAAGCCTAGTGAGGTACGATGGGTTGAGGCGGACAAAGAGGTTGTCGAACAGATCGGCCTGCTGACTAGATTGAAGCCACTACAGCACCATTAGAGTCAGTAGCCGCTTTTGATTTAATTTTAAGAGTTCATACCTTAACTGAACCCTCTTCGTACCGACCCTCACTCATCAGCTGGGCAATCTCCGCCAGTTCAAGATCCTCGGCGGTTCTGGCCTCGCTGGGAGCAGCAGCCCGACCGGTAGATGATGCCTGCTGCGAGCTGCGGCTTTCCTCATCCTGCTGTTTAGCACTCAACACGCGGTTGAGTCTCAGGATTTCGTTTTGGAAGTTAGTCTGGGCGGCAGCCATCGATGCGACCGTGTCAGACAGACCACGAACAAGAGTTGTGAGCTGATCGATCTTCGCGGCGTCGTTGTGGCGCTGAATTTCGTACTGCTTCATCTGAACCTGCAACTGCTTCTGCATGTCCGATCCGATCTGTTCTGCAGCCTGCAGAGCAAGGGACTTGAAGGCGGGGGTGATGGAGTTGTGCAAAGCCCTCGACATCTCACTCTCAAGGTGGGAAGCGATTTTCTGACCAACGGTATCCGAAATGACTTTCATCACTTCAGGTTGCTTGACTGAACGAGCAACTGCATCAGGCAGAGCCTGACGCACCTCACGAGGCACAACACTACCCAGGTGCTGAGAAATGACCTGATCTAGCTGTTTTCCAACAGCGGCCGAGGTAAGCTCAGTCAGGGCAGGTACAACCTCAGACTGAATGTTGCTAGACACGATACGAGCCAGATTCTTCTCCACATTGTCAGACAGGGTGCTGGAGACCAACCGCAAAACTTGATCCTGTTTGGCTGCAGATGCAGCGTCCCAGTTGCGTCGCTCTTCGTCGAAGCGGGAGTACAGGCCTTCAAGCTCGCGACCAAGACTCTTATTAAATTCAGTAGTGACACCAGTCTGAAGTGCCTCCAAGTGCTTGGCCCAGATCTCGCCAGCTTTACTGGCACCAGCTCCAGAGAGCGGCGCGGCAGCAGTGACGGCGGGGAGAGGGGCGTCCATGGTTGATGGCTGTGTTGTGGAAGGTGCCAGTTGGGTGGGCTGTTCAATTGGTTGAGGCACAATGCCGGACTCACTAGACAGCCCCTCAAGGGCAGTGAATGTTGCTTCCTTGGCTTTCGCTGGGCTCTCACCGGTAACGGCGGTAGCAGCACCAGCCTTCTTTTTCTTCTTTTTCTCAGGCTTCTCGACGCCATTGGCCGCGGCGGTTGGCTCGGCCTGCTCCTCGGCAGACTTCTTCTTCAGAACCGGCTTGGTAGGGGACACAGTGCTTGAAGGAGCAGGTGCACCAGCAGATTCAGTGGTCGCCTCAGGGGTCTTCTTGGCCACTTCCCTCGGCGTAGCTCTGGTGGAAGCGGAAGCCGAATCACCATTGATCGAAGGTTCATCGGCGACGTAGCTGGGGAAGGTCTGAAGCTCAGAAATTTCGATGAAGCCATCCTCCAGTGCATTCACAGGGCGGATAATCTTATTGTCAACGCCCCATCCCAGGTCTTCTTTCTTGATGGTCAAGCAAGTCACTCCACGCGAGTGCATCACGTAAAGCTCGAAGAGCGCACTGTCTTCTTTGTTATCTCCAGGCGCTTTAGTGGTAGGGAGAAGATCCAAGCTGCGCAGCTGGCCCTTGGAGGCAAACGAAATCTCCCGAATGCCACTCATGCATGCTGTAGATTCTGGCTTGGGCAAGCTCGAGTCCTTCTCACCCGAGCGCTTGATGAAAGATGCCTGCGACATGGGCTGCAGATTATATCTAGGAGCAGACAGGTGAACAAAGTAAATGGAATTGCGTGTAGGATGTCCGACCACAATGATGCCAGAGGCTGCGTGGTAGGCGACACTGCAGATGGCATCCGATTCGTTCTCGTGGGGGAACTTGAGCTCCTGCACGGCCTTGCCAAGCCCAATATCCCAGAGCTGCAAGGTGTGGTTTTGCTTAAGTCCGACCAGAACGTAACGAAGGGCCATCGATTTGACATAAGGACGCAGCTTATCGATGAAGAGAACAGAGGTGGGCCAAGACTTCTCGGTGGGAGATCCGGTAACAAAAGTGTTCAACGGGACGCGCACCTCAGCTGGACTAGGCACGTTGGTGAAGAAGTCGGGATTGTTGACGACTTCGCGAATATCCCAGAAGCGTAGCCTGCCGGTCTTGTCTAGGGAGGCAATGACAGTATCGTCGTCACTGAACACAAAGTCCTTGCCAGCCTTACCAGTCGAGATCTTGAGGGCCCGTTCCTTGAAAAACTTCTCCGTGTTGACGGTACGTTGAGACCCCGACACACCGTAGTTCGCATTGGCAGCCGCCTGAGGACAGACAACGTAGATATTCTTGCCACGCCCGATGGCGAAGAAGCCGGGATGACGAGAGCTTCTCTTGGCCCGCGTTTTCAGCTGGCCACCAGAAGTGTTCTCATCAGAAGCCGGAAACGGCGGGAATATCAGGCTCTCGCTCTCTAAGGCATCCAGCTCGAACAGATCCTTTTCTCCACGCGAGATCAACGCCCAGTACACCGTGCCACTGACACCAATGCCCAAGATGGCTTGCTCCTCGGATACGCCGCTCGTTGTGGCTGAGGTGCAGAGGGTGACATTGAACACACGATCTCGGGTTGCACGGAAGACTTGCTTGTCACTTCCATCCTCCTGACGAATGATCCTCATGCCTCCATTCTTCGCTAGAGCGTAAACGATGTATTCCGATGTAGCCGAAGTCAAGGAGCGGTCCAGTTGATCAAATTCCTTCTTCAACCGGGCGATGTCCATGATTCCATCATCCCGAATGATGGGAAGTTCCTGGGTGTTGCCCTTAATGGAGATGGAGATAAACGGCTTCAGAGGAAAGTTGTACACGGGAACAACGCGCTCTTCTTCCTTCGCAGCACTGTCCTCGGCGCTCTCCCAACTGTCTGCAAGGGCATCGCCACTTTCACCATTAGTGGTTTCGTTAATAGCTGCAGTACTCTCTGCGGCGGCGTCTTGGGCGGCCGCTGCTTCAATCTCTGCAGCCTGCTTGGCCTCAGCAGCTGTATCACGAAGATGACTAGCGATGGAGGAGATAACCGCTTGAGTGCTTTCTTCCTTGCCCGTTCGTACAGGAAACGACTCCTCTTCCTTGGTCGTCTTGTCACGTACTTCAGCAACGTCGCGGCCAACTATCTGATCCACCAGTTTGCCAACTACCTGGTTAACAGCCTCGCGCTGCTCTGGATCAAGAATTGGCGATGATGGGCGTTCCGCAGCAGACGATGCTGCTGGCTGAGACACCGGAGCAACATCCGCAGTTGCAGTTACGTTGATCTTCTGGCGCTGGGTGAGCTCGACAGCGGGGCTAGCACTCCGAGACTTGATCTGAGGAGAGGCTTTGCGTGGCGATGCAGCTGCCAGTTGCTCAAAGGGGTTAGTGTATGTGAAGATGCCTTCCTTGGGCGTCAGTGTTGACTTGGGCTGTTGAGAAGGTATTATGTCCGGCTTCCCAGACACAATTTCCTCGGGACGCGCTCCGGGCACTTCAACTGACGCCTGTGCGATCGGCTCAGCGACAGGGGACTTGACCGGAGACACAGACGCTGCTGGTTGGGATACCGCCTTCCCGGGCCCGTGGGACACATCCTGGCTCAGGGATGGTCGGTTGAGCAGACGAAGCAGCATCTCCTGAGTGTTGTCAGCCGTGGGGGCCGCCGACAAGGAGCTCTCGCCGATCCCGGAATGACCAGGTTGAGCGAACTGCGAAGCCGCAGGCATTATGGGCGGGGATGCAGCCGAAGTTGGGGCTTGAGCCTGTCGACCGAACAGGGAAGCAACCAGATCAGAGGCCGAGATGTTCCTCGTGTGAGACCTAGACACGCCCTCGAAGCCAGTTTCCTGTGCCAGAGGGGACCTTGGCTGCTCCATTCCAGCAGCAATAGGCTGTTGTTGAGACGGAGCAGCTGCAGTGCCCTGATTAAACTTGAGCAAGTTCAGCAGGTTGACAGCACGGTCGGGGTTCTGAGATTGAGACTGCTGCTGCGGGTACATTTCGCCGCGAGGAGTGGTGGTATTAGGACTGAGGATATCCGAGCCATGATGAGGCGGTGTATTGACCGGGGATGGGCTAGGAATGGCAGATGAGACCGAGGGGTGACGGTAGCCATGCTGCAAAAACTGAGGGTGAGACAAGCTCTGCCCATCGTAGGGTTGCGGCTGCGTCTGCTGTTGCTGGGGACGGTAGCCCTGCTGGTACTGCATAGGGTACTGCGACATGGGAGCGTCCTGAGCAGGCGTTCCCGAAGGAGATGGACGTGGTCTGATGCTCGCCAGGAGAGTCTGGAGATCGTTGGGGGTGGACATTTCTGTCAGCTCACCGCAATTAGAGGTGACCTCCCAAGTGATATCCAAGCTCTGAGCTTCTCTCGAGAGCTCTCTTTCGAGAGCAGAAAGGGAGAAGTGAGGAAGTAGCAAGGTCAGATAGCTCTGGTAATTGAAAGAAAGAAGAGAAAGAAAGGGGCTAAATGAACGGACTATGGTACAGAGAAGAAGACGGGTAAGGAAGGGGGAGAAGAACGAGAAATGATGATAATCCAGAAGAGCAAAAAGAACAAGATGGAGGCCGAAGTGGCACTAAGTCGGGTTAGGTAAGTGGCTATGATATGTGGCTGATGCAGTTGAGGCTGATGCGTACATTTGAATACCTAGGTAAAGGTAAGGTACTGAGGGTACTCTGTAGGTGGCTACCTAGGTATGAATAATAATGGCGGGGATTTCAGTACGGTACGGTAATATCTCTTATTGGAGGGAATCAGCAATGACGCTGAAAATCCTCAGTCAGTGAAAGAATACTTAGAGGTAGATTTAGCCAGATGAACGGGAGATTTGCTCGTATCCCAGCTGTCTGATGGGCGATTCTTTTCCACTATCTGCATCTAATCTCTATCTCTCCACCTTCTCGTGCCCTCATATCTTCTTTTCTTGACTGTCAGAGGGATTTGTCTTCCTCTACGTCAGTCTTTCTCTCAAGTTGAACACACTCTTCAACTCTATAACACTATACTTGTGTCACCGTCACAAGAAGTGTGCTACAATCCTCTCAGCCTATAGACTCCCACCATGTTCTGTCTCAGGAGGTAAGTCGCCCCAACATCTGAATATCATGCCAAACTTCAAGCCCACTCACGCGATCACTTATAGCTGGTTACCGCTCCTCTTCATCCCAACCAACGCCTCCCCGCTCTTCATCATCTCCTTCATCACCCTCACATACATCCTCCACCGACCATGCATCTACTGCTCCGCGCTGCTCCTCATCCTCTTCATCTCCTCCTGCCACTGGGCTGACCACTGCTTCTTCGACTTCCGCGGGGACTGGTTCTCGCCGCGCTACGCAACTTCAGACCCCTACGATACCGTCTCGGCCAATACCTCCCTGGCCGCACAGAACGGGTCTCTGGCCAGCTATGTCGTAGAGACCGTCAATACGACTACCAAGGCGCTGGCGGGCGCAGCGGTTGAGGAGGCGCAGCGGCGACTCGCGCTCAACGGACCAAGTGAACTGGGACAGCAGGAGTGGACCGGTGTTGGACTCGAATGGTTGCGGAGTTTGCTGGGACGACGGGAGTGGACTCTTCCCTGTGTAGATGTCAAGGTTCGGCTTTGAGGGTTTTTCTTTCTTTCGTTCTTTCCCCACCAGATCCAAAAGTTCGAGTATAACCATAAGAGGCTGAAATGGCGAATATCGTTTTGCATGCACGGGAAGGTTCATAGAGCATGGGTTGGACTTGCATTATTTGACCTGACCCAAATTGTCGACTGCCATCCGGATGCAGGTTGTCGTCGCTTCTTGGTTTGATTTCGTTCTTATGATCGTGTACAGAATCTACCGTACATACCGATAATATTAGAGCTCATGCTTCGATCCGACAACTACAGGTACTTGCGGAGAAGCAATAATACCTTGGATGGCAGATTCGCCTATCCGCGACAAGAAGGCAGAGATTATATTTCAATGTGCAGAGATTGGTTATAGACATATGCTAGTGGCTAGTTAGGTACATGACAAATAGGTATCTGACAGTAAAGGAGAGGATGAATATGTAAACATGATCACATGCCCGTTTCACATCAAGCTGACCACATCATTAAAGGGGTAATACAAATCGTAGTCACTGGTAGTATCAGGGAAATCGTGAAACATGAAAGTTGAGAACAGAAGTGGTATCAAAATGGCAGTCCAGGCGTAAAAAAGAGGAAAAGTCAGACGAGGACAGGAAAACGTGTGCGAAGATAAGGATCCTTCCTCGTCTGCAACGGTAAGAGCATTGTTAACGCTGAACAGGGTCGATTAAGCGGGTGTTACAATGACAGTTGCAGGTTAGTTGTAGCCACTGCCTACAGCCATCGGCATAGGCCAGTCGTCTTCCGTTATACTGCTCCAGAAGAACCAGACCGTAACGACCGACAAGAGTGTGAACAACGTTTCGAAAAAGGCGCCGTTGACTTTCCCGTGCGACGCCTGGCAGAGATGGGTGCTGATCACGTAGTTGAAGATTTGGCCAATGGCGAACAATAAACCAGCGGCGGACAGATACACTGGATATCACGTCAGTTTGCTTAGCTCATATGAGGTTGGAGTCTCCACGGTTCTGGTAGAGACGAGGCTGAACATACACATTGGCTGGAACTCGCCCAGGACCCGGATCACCAAAACAGCTTCCAGAACGAAGAACGCCACGAGGAGGACGAGGGGGAAGAGCTGGTACAGTACGTAGAGGGCGATATTTCGATAGTGATTAGACGCGTCCGTCGCGAACTCTCCGGTCCAGTCGAAAGCAGTATCTAGGGCGATATAACCGGTACCGACGAAGAACAACAGGGCAGAAGCAAGACAGAGACCGAGCGAAACAGGTGTACCGTCGTCAAGGAACTGAAACCCGACAAGAGCGTTCAAGAATAGGATCCAGCAAGTCGCGGTGATCGCAGCGACATGAACTGCCGAGAACCCCTATGCGAGTCCCTCAGTTGTGTCCAATAGAAGCAAGGCGTCAATTAGCACAGACAAAACATACCTTCAGCACCGCGCTGTCAAGAGGGAAGCCGCCCACGGTGAAGATCTCGCAGATCTCGACGATAATGAAGGCAAGAAGGAACAATTGCATTTCCCTGTACATTATTTCTTCGTCAGTCGTGTCCATGCCTTTCACGGTCCCATGTTTAGCCGCGTACCTTCGCCCAACCGCGGCCTGTTTCCGTTCCGATCGCCATAATAGGAAGAGCGATACTAAGATAGATATGAATGCCAGCAGTATCGATCCTGCATCGGTATCAGTCTCGCAATTCGCGACTTGTCTCCGTGGCGTTCTATCCGTCGTTCCATACCTAAGTTGCTGAGATATTTATGATTGCCCAGGTCAATACCGGTGAGGGCACAGCCGCCGTAGGCTTCATTAGGGGGTTGATTGTGGGCGACAAAGAGCTATCGATGAACAATCGCAGTCAGCAAGGTGCAGTCCTATGGTGACAAGATTCCTACATGGGAAATCGCCTGAGAATGGAATTGACCAACTCACATTGCAAACTGGCAAGGTCGAATCTCTGCAGAAGTCCTGTTCGCGAAGATCCCCATTGGTTAACTCCCCTTTCGCGCACCAGTAGACGTATCGAATTTCGTCGGCAGACTCACGTTGAAATTCCCAAATTGCGTAGGACCCATGATTCACCGATCGTTGAAGCGATTGACCGTGCAAAAAGACTTGGATGACCGTGGACAAGATTTGCGCGGCTCGGTGGTGGTCTTGCTGATGGTTAAATTGGCTTTCCCTTTTCCTGCGACCCACGCTAATGGACCAGACCAGGCCGTTGACAATAATGGCTCCCGTCGCAAAGCTGAAACAAGGCAGTAAACGTGGGACGATGATGCTGATCGCTGTGTCAATGAAGTCTCTGCAAGTGCAAGACGAAAGCTCAAATTTTCCTATTTTTCGCAGCCAAAAGTGAGGAGATTTAATGGATGAAAATAGTGGTGGGCAGATCGTGAGTCAATTGCAGCTCAAAAGCGTCGGTAAGTGAGGCTGCAAGATTGTTGTCATCCACGAGGGCAATGGACGTGAACGATGGCAGATTATGCAAGATTATACTCCGTATGCGAGTAGACGATATATCGAAGAAAGGAAGTGGAACTGAAGATGGAGAATGGCTGTACAGGTTGACTTGACACGAGGGGGCTTAGAGCGAAAACACCATCAGGACAATTAATGTGGATGAGCGGGAACGGTAGCCTACAGAGCGCAAAGTCGAGGAGATAAATCGGACAATATAGATAGACTGTCCAGTGCGCAAAAAATGAAACAGTCTTTGGTGGAATCAATACTAGTGGAAGCTGAAAGGGGCCATAATTGATTTGATTTTCTCTCTGAAGATTTGACTCAGGGACCAAACCCTCAAGCAATAATTGAGCAGGCTGGGGGGTCTTGGGCTAATTGAGCGCCAGTTACGTTTGGCGAGAACTTTGATAGTCCATATCTTGATTCCTTCCATCATCCTGGACCTTGGTCTGATTCTTCTAGGTTGGAGATGTTTCTCCTGCCAGAACCTGATGATCAAGGCACCTTGATAATAATAATAGTAATAGACCACTAGACAGATATTGTCCTTCGACCATGGTTGGTTGAGCCGTGCTTGGATTGTACCAAGGAAGTATTCCATCTCTGTCCATGGATTGTTGTTGTTTTCCCCCGGTTTTCTATTCTTGGTGCCTGCAACTGCTCGTCCCTGATTTGATCCATCAACACGTAAGGTAATTTTACTTGTCATGCACAATTGGCAGACAATTCAATTGAATTACACAAGAGTTCAAGCTAGGGATAAAAGTACAGTCAAAGCTAGGTCTACCGGCTCGATATGTCCATGGATCTAGTTGCGTGATGCGTCTGTGGTTGTCTCTCAATCAACATGTTCTTCCCAACCCCCTTGTGGAACCTTTGTCTACGGCGTAATTTCAATACGCATAAACTACCTTACCCATACAAGACAAAAAAGCACCAGAACTCCCCCAAAATAAGATGGAGGTCTGCCCAAATACGGTATTGTAACTCACTGACCACACCGACTGTCTTACAACCTCAGGTAAGTTACAACTCATCAGCCACCCAATTTCCCGCCTCCTCCCTCTTTCCATGGGGTATGGAATACGGAGTATCTACGAAGATAGCGAGCTGCTCCTTGCTTTTTGATGACATACATTACGGATGATCATCATTCTATTCAATTCCAATGCCTAGTGCACCGGTCAACATCTCATAGCTTGCCTGGGGTATTGCTATCTATCTATCATATATTCCAACTCGATGAACTTTGGATGGTTCAAGCTGCGCTTCTCAGTAGACTAGGTTCCAGGTATGCACTCACACCAGGTTGTGGCTGAATTCACTAGTCATCAATTCTTATGGATGAGCGGAAGGTCTGCCAGTGTTATGCTGTGTTGGACTTAGTTAATGTTTTCCCACTTGCCTGATCAACATCGATATATGCAGCTACTCTGAAAGTCCACCTCTATCAGGTATGATAGCAAGCGGGCCGTTGTTTCTAACTATCTGGTCTTCAACTCGGCCCAGATTGTGGGGAGGCCGGAACGCCGAAGACATCGGCCCATAGAGGTGTCATTGTGGCTGACAGCCGTAGACAGCGACAGGCCTAGACCAACCTCATGTAAGATGATGCACTTCTATTGGCGCATTAAGAGAAATCTAGCATACATCCTCGATCTCTAATTTCTTACCATCGTGTTCGCCCAGGTCCAGTTTCAATGTCCGTCCGAACAACTCGAGCAGCATCTCAAAGCATACCTTGGTAATGGCGGGGTCATACCGTCCCTTGCTGAGCTCGTCTCGAATGAACGCATCTGTCGCGGTTCTCCGTTAGTACTAACTACTTCGGAAATGATTATTAACAGCAGGGCGTCATAATCTAACGTACGTTGAGCCGATGCAACCTCGTAGAAGCTGAACAGGACGCCCTTCTCATGCAGGGTCTTGCGGATCAGGTCTCTACCCTCCGGCGGAACATGGTTGTCGCTCTTCCCAAAAATCTAAAGCATTGTCACTCAGCTGTCGACTATCATCCAGATGCCAGAGCGTCCAACTTGACAGAATCAACTCACCATCAGAAGCTCGCCCTTGATATCGCCCGCTCTAGCCAAACTGTCATCATTCTTGCCCTCGCCGAGGGTCTTGCTGTGGATGTCCGTCGCAAAGTAGCACACAGCCGCCTTGACGCGGCTGTCCAACGCACAGCGGTACGCAAGATGACCGCCCAGGCACATACCCGTTGCGCCTACCCGGCCATTGCAAGTGGGCAGAGAGAGCAAGTAGTCAACGCACAACGAGGCGTCCTCGTCATAAGCGGCTATTTTCTACATCTCGGTTAGCAGCACTCAGACATAATCGGCCGCGATAGTGACTCGGCTTGTGGGCGCATACCTTGCTGACTTTCCACTGGTTTCCTTTGTCGGTATCTTCAGCGTTGTATTGCAGGGGCTCCGGACCGGTGAATTCGTGGTAGCTGGACGGCGCAGCACAGATGTACCCCTGGCCCGCAATCTGTCTGGCAAACCGCGAGACAGGTCCAGTCACTAGCCACAGTCAGTTTCGGCGTCGCCAGTCCCACGAAGCTGTGTACGCACCTTGGTAGATCTCACTGAACACTACTACACCAGGGAATCGAGCCTTGGGGTATCCAGGAACAGTGGGATGGAAAACGTAGATACCTATTAATTTGAGATAAGCAGATAAGTCTTGATTGGAGACTTGGAGTCATTTAGTTACATACGCATAGTACCATTTCCATCCGCCTTGGTGGGCACATCGTGGAAAGATTCCTGGATCAACATGACGGGTGGCAGTGGATTAAGTGGTAAGTAATGTTCTCATATGACTCTGTATGAACTTAATATAAGCTCGATCGTACAGTGGCACAACCAGTTGAATCAATTGCACCTGTCAGTCAGTTATTACTGCTTTCATGCGACACGATTTGGTGGGGGGTTTCAACGCCTTTATCGATAAGCTGCGATGGAGGGATGAATGCAGGTCATGTGATTAATAAGATATAGTTTTGGCTTCAAGTGCCTGGATTCGAATGCTCACTGATGATACACCTCAGATACAAAGTATTCGCTATCTTCTAGGTTCGTCGGAATTTATACATTATCATTCAAGCGATAGAGTCTCGCTAGGGTCATAAACCTCTTTATCAAGGGACAGAGGTAACAGTAATGGAAACAGAAGGAGATGAAAAATAACAAAAAGAAAACCAAGTGACCGGTAGTAGCCAATCTAATGATGTACATGAATCGAAGTGAACTGCCGGTGAACATCAAGAATATAGACTCCTGCTATGAAATAAGAAGCAGATGCAGGTGAGTCGGCAATATAGCACCTCCGGACCCGATAAGCCGATGCGTATTATTATGGCAATACCAAGTCCTGTACGTGATGAGAGGGTTCCGAGTATTGTTGTGCCCACTATAAGGCGCGAGTGAGAGCTGTCGAATCGCTCGGTCTTCCCTTAGAACACATACTAGACACCCGGATCAGTCAGTCTGTTCGTCGCGTTTCAAGATGAGAAATAGCTTACGGGGATGAAAAGATAAGGAACCTGTCGTTCGTACTCCACCCAAGCTTCGCCGTACTTATTCCGGCAGCGCTGGATGTCACGCAACGCACGGTGGGTGATCATGCACGCGAAGAAGATGGGGTAGAACCAGGGAAATGGGCTGCTGAAGCCGGTAATCAATCCCCAGTTCAAGGCAAAATAAAGATCGCACGTGTAGTGGATCTTACGAGCTTTGCCGTCTGTGCCAAAAGTCAGCATGCTTGTGTGAGTGCTCCATTGAGAAGACTAATCACTTACACCATCCATCAACGAGGATCTTGGAACCATCGGCGGCAGTGATTGTCTTGGGGTTCTTGAGAGTCTGCCATGGGAGCTGAGGGAAAGTTTTCCGAGAGACCATAGTACCACGCTCTTGCTGACGGAAACGGTTCTTCTGGCTGTTGGTTGTATCCCAGACCCAGTAAACAAACAGATATGCTGCATACAGGAACACCAGGAAGACACGGTTCCAACGGTAAGTAGCGGGGTCATGGCTGGCAAGGTAGATCGTGCAGTGGCAGTAACTCAAGGGCACACCAGCCAAGTTCCAGAAGATGAGCATGAAACCCCACTTTTCATAATACATGTCCCTAAGACGAATTAGTCTCTGGCTGTGATAGCTATGGTTAATCCAAGAGCAGGGCATGAGTGAAAGCTTACCAGGTCGACACGATACACTCTTCGCCTTTGCAGCAAGCATTGGCGTACAAGAAGTGCGCCATGAGGAGGAACCCAACCTCTCCAGAAACATAGCCGTAGACTTCGTACTGCCGAGCTGCAGCACCGAGAGTGATGAAGAAGAGAATGAACCAAGGAAGGCGAACCTCGAAGAACATCTTAAAATCAAGAATACCGAACATCCTAGGATTGAGCTCCGCGCCCATGAAGAAATCATAGATAGGATACCCGGTCATGCGATGTTGCGCGCCACGAGCCAACGCGGAGAAGTATGCGACGAAGGACACCAGGAAGCCGGAAATGATGGCGACGCTTAGAAGAGGCCCGAACTCGTCGATGACAGTGTACAACTTGAAAATTCCCGTGAAATGAAGCACACCAGCAAGAGCAATGCTGGTGTAGAAAGACCAAACGCCGGAACAGTAGTAGGGGAGCTGCTTTCCCCCGAGATGCGGCAGAGCACGGCCCATGACAGTCACACCAGGGAGAAGAACGTAGCATAGACCTTCGAAGACGAAGAATACCCAGTAAATGGTCCAAGCTCTGAGCGAAGGATAAGCGCCTTCATAGACCAGATGGCCCATGTGTTTGAAAAATTCCGACATGCTCTGGCCTTCCGAAGGACGGGGAAACTTGCCATCATAATAGACGGCACCAATCCACATGTAGTACATCAGCAGAGGGAACCCAATCATCATGCACAGCACTCCCCAGGACCCTCCAAACTCGAACTCTCCGCTGTAGTCAATCTTGGGATCCTTGCCCTCAACCCAGCCGTCAATGACTCGTGGCTTCTTCTCCGTCGAACCATTGGCGTGTCCGTTCTCTTTCCCTTCCGACGCATGCTCGGTATTCACTTTTGTAGAAGGAGGTCTCCGGGTAGTAGACTTGGATCGCCCGCGGATTTCGGTCGCTGAATCGGACACGTCGTCCGCACTGGTCTCGGATGCTAGGGCGACGCTGCTGCGAGTGACTCGTCGGCCAGGGGTCTCAATGTAACCAGAACGTTCCAATTTCCTACTCCGGGGAAAAAAATTAATTAGATTGATAAACGCGTGGCATTGTGTATTGCGAAAAGGAGAAGAAGCAGATTCAGCCAGCAATCAGGGAGGCCAGCAAGTTTGTTGTCGCAAAAGGTGGGTTTCGGTTCTTTTTTGCGCTCTGTCCTTTCGTCGCACAAACAAACCACTTACTTAGGGGTTTTCCCTGTTTGGGAGCGTGTGACAGTCATGGTTTTCCTTTCATGAAACTGTCCCGGTTAAGAGGCGAGCAATTGAGTAGGTTCTATCTAGTGTAGAGCAAGAACCGAGAAGATCGAGGCGGAAAGGGGAGAGAGGGAGAATGTTTTTCGGGGGGTGGAAACAAGAATTATTTACTTGGGGTTAGATTGCGACCAAGACTAACCAAGATACCACAACAACTGGGGAAGAGAATGGAGATAAGATCGTCCATTGCACTGTGGCCGCGTCCCAAGGATAAAAATGTGGCAATAATGTTACTTCAGATTCGAATCAGGGATAAAATGTCGCTCGATGAATTCATCCAATGCTTTATGTTATATGTCTTGTGAGCATCGAGTCCATCGAGTCCCTCAACGCTTAATGACTGGTGCATTCCATACCATCCTAGACTAATAATAATAATAAAAGCACTTGACGGTAGTAGAAATATGTGCCGCCGTCTAGAGCTCAAAGGAGGATGATTGAATTCGTAGAGAATACAAACTACTACTCTACCTGAGGTTTGCGCGTAGTAACCAACCGAAACAGTCACTTCAGGTAATCGAAAAATTCATATCTTTATTCAGTATCTATTTCAGCAGGGCAATTGTATATTTCTGAGATTGTTGAGATCTTCAAACCGTCGAACTCCACGCCATGCTCCTCCAACAAGAGAGAGATACACGCCCGTAATACCACCTGCACTCACCAAACAATGGTTCCCTTCCAAAAACACCATGAATAAAAAAGAGCCTAAAGTGAGCAGGAAAAATGGAAGAAAATGAGGCGAATGTGCCGCTATACAATGACAGGTATTCATGCTCCTCTCTGAATGTTGGTTGACATGAGTGTGATCTTCTTATTCTTCTTCTTGCGTCCGCCACCAGCAGCAGAAGAAGCCTGGTTTCCTTCCAGACTCGTCTGAGCCAACAACTGCCTTTCCTGGTGAGCCAGTAATTCTTCTTCCCAGTCCTCGCGCCAGCCGTCGTGGCGAGCGGGTCTCGAGGGAAATTCTGGCGACTCTGAGATTGATGGTGCGACGGTAGTTCCCCAAACAGTACGAACTCCGGGAGGAGTAGTCGACGGTGAGGCTAAGGCGCCAAACTGCGAGGACGGCCGAGGTGGTGATGCGGACGACGAGCCAGCGTCGAAGGGCGGAAAGCCGGCAGCCGTAGGGTCATTGGACAATGGCTGGAAATCTTGATCGGAAAACGGTGGATCACTGATGCCAATGCTGGGTCTCCTACGGCGTGCAGCAGCCCAGCGTTTTTCCTCCTCTTCCTTCTCCGCGCGGAGTCGTTCTTTCTCTTCGCGTGCTTCTTTCTCCTTGTTACGCTTCCTCCTCCTTCCAGTCTCAGCGCTGAAGCGCTCCAATATTTCTGGAACGACCACATCTCTCCAATCGCATTCGAGGAAGTTTACCTCACATCCTTGCGGAAGATGGCCTAAATACTTGACGCGTTTTCGAAGCTCATCGTCAACGATATGTCCGCTTGAGATACGCTCGACGCGGGGGAGAATTGTCGCTGGAAATGTAGCGTAATCTCCAAAAGCAGCCTTCAGTATGCGAATATCCAACGGAGACAGGTAGAATTGAGGAAGAGCCTGATAGAAGTAAAAAGGATGGTCGGGTGGGTGAGGTCCGTTGCCTTCCCGAGTCCGATCGCCTGCATGAGAGTTTCGGCTATGCCCAGCATCTTTCTGTTTCAACTTCGCTTCCGAAGTCGAGTCCAACTGCACATTGGCCACAGCCTCTGCCACGCTGTCTACTTCACCAATTGTAGCCGGAGCAGTAGTAGCGCCAGCGCCCACACCAGGCGATGAGACGGACTCAGCTGCCAAGGTCTCTCCCGTTTGAATAGCATCCGGTGGTGACTGCGCCGGGACGGCTTCCATGACTGACTTGTCCATAGCAGGTTGTCGCTGAATATCGGGCGGATTTCCAATCCCTTTAATTTTTGCTTTGGCATCGTTGATGGCGGCAATAGCTTTTTTGGTCCACGTAGTATCGTCACCAAATAAAAGCTCATCCTCAGCTTCCTGCCTTCGGAGATCTTCCACTTCTGCGTCATATTGAGCGATCATGTAATCTTCGCCACCTTTCATAATTCGAGCGTAGTCAGCTACCTCCGCTGCATGGTACCACGGAACATCCTCGCCGGGGTTGAGACTCTCTGCTCCATCGCGCGGTAGCGCAAGGGTGCTGCCCGGATCTCGCTTCACCAGTCGCAGCACCACATCACCGCCTTCGACAGGGATGTCTCCTTCTTGTCCACGAAACCACCGTACAGGTCGGGTCTCTGAAATGTAAACCAAGTCCCAACAGATTGGGCACTTCTTCCAGCGAGCCTTCTTCTCAGGAACGGGAGCGTCGTCGTCAGTAGAGTGCATATAGCGGATCAGGCATGGTAGGCAGAATATATGACCACATCGAGCCATTCGAGGTGCTACTGGCGTAGATAAACAGATGGGGCAGCTTGTAGATTGGGTTTGCGCCGAGGCCAGAACCTGTAAGACCGAATCCCAATCCAGATGAACATCGGCATTCGCGGCCGGCGCATGATAACTTCGAGTGGGATTCACAATAAACCGGTAATTTGCGTGCACATAGCGAGCTTTATCCACAGCATGGTAACCCGAGCCTAATCCCCACGAAGCATATCGACGGCTGTTGCGTGGTGGCGGCTGGTATTGCGGGCGTGGAGGTAGGGAGAAGTTCATCAAATGCGTGATGGACGTTTGTCCTTTACGGCTCGTTGTCGATCTCATGACGGCCTGGGCACCAGAATATCAAATCTTAGTTTTCTGATCAAAGATCTGAAAAAAGAATGACTGCTTTTGAAGCACATACAGTTTCGCTGTACTCGGCATCATCCAGTAACCGAGGACGCCTCTGCCGCTTATGATGGCTCTTGAGAGCCTGGTTATTTCTTGGAGAACTCGAATTCCTCGCTGCCAGTCCTGCTCCGAAACTACCAGAGCCCCCAGTCCGCCTCTGAGAACCGCTATCGACAGAAGGAGTTGAGTAAAATGCCGCGGAAACGGGCTGGCTAGGAATATTCACGACTTTTGAAGAATTGGGCACTTGACCGGGATTGGACGACATCTCTCAACCCGAATTCAACGATGATGGCCGGGCCTGATTTCCTATGGCGGGGGAGAGCAGATAGGAAGTAGTGTATGAGGGGAAGAGGATGGAAGGCCGAGACTGAGCCACAGCAACGAGAGAGATCAACCCCGATGTGAATGCAGATCATAGGACATGCACTCAGCTTGCGATGACACCAATCAGAGGCCCCAAGGCTAACACGGGGAGAGGAGGAGGAGCACCAAGTCCTGATCCCTCTCCTGTCGGGGGGAGAAAGATGAAGAATGAGGAGGAGGGGCGAGTATGTCATGTCTTGGCAGCCATCGAGAGCCTCAGGCACGTGCCGCCCGCCCAAAAAACAGCATCTCATCTTCAGCTCCAAGTCGGCCTCTCCATCGTTTGGCCTCCTCGCCTGCTTCCGTTGCGATCTGCGCCTCTTTGTGGCATACTCCTTTTTACTGCTTCTCATTCGTCGCTTTACTGAGATTAAGGTGTCTCCTCCTAGGTAAGTGTCTCTCATCGATCCTATCATCTCTGCGTATCCTGAACTGACGGCCCCATTCAGGTCCGGTCACAAAAAACGAGACGTCGAGCAAAAAGACCTCCGCATTTATATTTGCCGTTTCCGCCTTCGAGCTTGCGATGGCCGTATAGACGGGTTCTGCTCCGTCAGCTCCTGGTCCACCTCGCTTCGTGATTCTTATGGCTCCCATTGAGGCAACGCGTGGCTGAACAAGTCGAGGCAACTTTCCGACGTGCCTGGACATGATGAACCATCATCTGCCCGCAGTGCCCCATGGGCAGCCACCCATGCCGCCTCCTCGACGACAACAAGATCTGCCCTATGCTGGAGGACCGCCCAACATGCGCTCTCCGCCCGCCTATATGGGTTATCACCCTCACATGAACGGCCATCCGCCTCCTGCTTACTCACCGCAACAATATGGTCATTGGTATCCAGCGTATCCTCAGATGCAGCTTCCTCCACGACCATTCCAGCCTCCATATGCGCCAATGGTTGTCTCTTCGTACCCTCATTCGCCGTCTGTCATGGCTCCATCTCACATGCCACCCCCGTCGCTTGCAATGCAGCCTAGAGCCGTGACTCCTCTTCAATCTACCATGTCTCCGCCGGTCGGACCGGTGCCTGTCCCATTAAACATGCAGGCTCAGTCTCCTGCGGATATTCCTGTTCATTTCACACCCAGTCCTGTTGTGTCTTCGCCATCTGCTTCAGCGCCTGTAATACCCGCAGCCCCTGCTCCGAGTGAGCCTTTCCGTGCTCCGGTGAGTGTTTTGACCCTGTTTGGGTTCCAGTCTCGGATGTTTTTGCTGACCAAAAGATCCCAGTTGCCTTGGCTCTCGGTACCCGATCGTCCTTTCCCTGCCAGGACCCCTCACAGACGTCGAAAGGGTCGCAATTTACAATCTTCATCTGTCTCGGTCGAGCTGCCTTCAAAGGAACCGCAACTAGTTAAGCAGGGTGAGAATCTGGATGAAGAGAAGCGGGTCGAACAGACTGTGCAAGAACAATCAGAACCCCAGACTCCATCTCTATCTGCTGCTCCTTCGGTTGCGGATTCGACTCAGCCCACGACACCGTCTTCGGCTGTTGCGCCCACAACTGCCCGCCCCCAGTCACACTCGAAAGGATCAAAACCCACCGTTCCTGTAGTGCCTGTTTTGCCCGTCGTCCCAAGCCCTGTAGCCCACCGGCAGCCACCCAAAGACGACGCGAGTCGTGCTCCTGGAACTCCTAAATCAGCAACAGCCTCTGTTATCTCAGCGAACGAGACACCAAAAGAAGATGCCGCTGAAGAGACAGCCAAGGCGGCTTCGCCTCCTCGTGCTGCCCCTAAGTCTTGGGCAGACCTTGTTCGAGCAAAAGGAGGGTCGAGAGTCTCGGGCCCAGCCGGTGCTCACTCGGTCGAGTCTAACGGCTTGGTCATGCACAAGAGCGAATCCCTGGCAGATGTACTAACCAGTCTTGGGGAGGACGTTTCTCAGTATAGCGACAAAATCGCCTTTCTAGAACCAAGAGGGCTTATAAATACTGGAAATATGTGTTACATGAACTCCGTAAGTTGGCACGCGATTTGGTCTGCTGATTCACATTTACTAAATATCTGAGAACAGGTCCTTCAAATTCTGGTCTCTTGCATACCGTTCTATCAATTTCTGGACCATGTCGGCAGACGAGCATCACATAGCGTCCAGAGCGCATTTCCTATGGTTGATGCTATGTCAGTTTGCCCTACTTACTACTTACGTACGACAATGCTGACTTCGTGTCTTAGGATCATGTTCATGAAAGAATTTCGTGTCATTGACGCTGCTCACTCGGAAGAACAGTTGAGGCTTCGGCTGAAACCTAATGAGCTCGAAGAATATGGCGAAGCTTTTACCCCGGACTTTGTATACGGGGTGATTCGACAATTACCCCGATTCCGGGACATGCAAGTAAGTTTTGCTTTTCACACGACTAATGGTTGCTCATCAATTAATCTTTTATTAGCGAGGTCACCAGCAGGATGCTCAAGAATTCCTGGGATTCCTTCTGGAGGAAATGCACGAGGAATGCGTTCGAGCTGCGAAAAACCTGAGCACGACGAAACCCGCAGCTTCAACATCCGCTGAATCGATTGATAAAGAGGAGCAGTCTGGCGATGGGTGGCTAGAAGTCGGACACAAACAAAAGGCTGCAGTCACACGCTCTTCCGGTCACGTCGCGCAGGAGTCACCTATCACCAGAATATTCGGTGGCAAGATCAGATCGGAGTTCAAGGTACCGGGCAACAAGACTTCCGTGACCTTGGAGCCTTATCAGCCTCTGCAGCTCGACATTGGCTCCCCCGATATCCACAATATTGTCGACGCTCTGAAAGGCCTAACCAAGCCGGAGAGCATCCAAGGTGACTTCAACTCTTCACGTGGTCCCAACGTCACTGCCACCAAGCAGATATTCATTGAGAATCTGCCACCTGTCCTCATTCTCCATCTGAAGCGTTTCCAGTATGACAGCGTGACCAGAGGTACGCAGAAGATTTGGAAGAAGATTGGGTATCCCCTGGACCTGGAGATTCCCCGAGAGGTATTTCCTCCGAACAAACGCAATATTATGATGGCCCATGGTGGTTTGCCCAAATACCGCCTGATTGGTGTCATCTATCACCATGGCAGAAACGCTAGTGGCGGGCATTACACGGTAGATGTGCGCCGTCAAGAGGGTCGCGAGTGGATTCGTCTCGACGATACAGTCATTCGCCGGGTCAAAAGCGAGGATGTCGCGGAAGCCGGCGGCGAGGAAGATCCTAAGGTGCTTGCTGCCGCGCTCGAGCAGCACAAGCGAGACAATACCTCCAACGCTAACATCTTTGGTCATATTGACCAGGATGATCAGGAGCAGTCTGACAATGAAAGAGGCTGGAGTCAAGTGAATGGAACAAGCACGGGAGGCCATTCGAGCAAGAAGTCCACCTCCGCTGTTTTGAACGGGGCCTCTGCCGCTGCTTCGGGAAGTTCTTCCGGAGTCAGGACTCCCATCGGCCGATATGGGTCTCGTGACAACAAAGTGGCATATCTTCTCTTCTACCAACGTATTGCATGAACGCCAAGCAGACATTGGAAAGCATCGTTGAGTTCCAAGAGACGGAGGCGCCCGCGACCTAACAAAGGTCCCCAATAACGAAAAAGTAAGACGCCTCTGCCGCCATTCATTCTGCCGGTGTGCAAGCCTAATCTTTCCACTCTCGTCCATCCTCCAAATCGCTTCCTCTAACTGCACGCCTGATTCGTTACATTGATGCGACCTATCATGCATGGACTCCTGAATCTTTTGCTGACCTCCCTAGTCTCTCTATCGGCTGTACATACCACTCGACATAAGTCTGAGTACCCCTCCGCAGTTCATTTGTCATGAGTCCACTGTTCATAAAGCGGATGTTGTTTGAGCGAATTTATTCGAGGCATATCGGCTAAAGGAAGCAATCGTTTCCTTCATCCATCCACTCTTTCCTCAAGACTTGGCTTATATCTGCAATATCAGCACTTGATTTACTTGCTCGGATGACTTTTCCATGATGAGCGCCTCGCATTCGATACCTGTTTCTTTCTCGCATCTCTCTTCTTCCCGATGATGTTCGTCACGACTATCTTTTATTTTATTTTATTTTATTTTATTTTTATTTTATTTTTTTTTTTTCACCATGTTTGTATTCACAGTGCTGTATCTGGTGGAATATTTCCCCGGTATATACCCCCATTTTTTCGCATAGCTCCACATTTGGTTTTGCCTTGCGGACAAAAAAGGGGTCTTTTTCTGATATGTGGCGTGGATTGGACTTATGACGACCCTACGAATCTTCTTATCCATAGACATGTTGATCGAGAGGATGCGTGGCTTTTCCTTTTTCGGCTGATCAGGCAGACATTCGAGCGGTGGAGGTGTGCACGAAGGGGATCGATTACTGGCGGCTGTAAAGGCCCGGCTCTGAGGGGATGGTCGCTGAACTGATTCTCTACTTCTTGCCTCGATAGGCGCTACGTGTAACCTTTTCATGATGGAAATATGAGGACATTTGCTTTCATGAGGGGTGACTTTTCGGTGCGTGTGTCTCAATTGACGACGATGACGATGATGATTTGATGGAGTGAGTGGTGGTCAAAGCGGGACAAAAAGGATGGGATGGGAGTTTATGAAGATCTCAAAAGCATGTTTTAGGAAAATCTAACACATTTTCATCTAATCTGCTGTGTCTGATCTCGAATCTGTAATATGTATATTGTGCTATATCGACCAGGCGTCCAACGAAATTTGACCACTATGCGTCGGGGTATTTATCTTCAAAATTGAGCCAAAGCGGCCAAGTATAAACGCAAAAAGACCGCGCGGTATGTATCAACGGTCTATCAAATGTTGAGCCTATTTATGTATCCAGATTGGCAAAAGCATCTTTTAAGTGTCTACGAACGGACACCATCGGGAAACGAGAGTCCAGGCTGATATCGCTGGAAGCAATGGATCCTTCTCAGATCATTGTCTCTGGACAGGCGGAGCAGCAACAGCTGGAATAGCGCCCGATTCAGCATCATGGATGATGAGGTTCACCGGTCTAGCAGGTTCTTCGGCGTTTCCTGTCCCGATCTGCGGCTGCTCCGTAGAAGACGTTGGCCGAATCACCGATCGGCCAATCTGGAAGACGGCAGGTTCCGGGGGTTCGCGCCCATTGCCGCGCTTACGGCCTCGGTTGGCAGACGGGCCCCGGGTGGCCGTGCTGTGGGTGTGGCTGATATTCGCGATGGGGACCGGATCAGGGTCCGTTGGGCTGCTGCTGCTGAGAACGCTGGAGATGGTCCGAGGAAGATGATACCCGGCTTTGACCAGTGGGATGGAAAGTCCATGAACGACCTGACAGCAAGTTAGCGACGCTTCCGCCCTGTTATGCGTGCAGACTTACGATGCTGCATATAACTAGAAACCAGACAACCACGTCAACGGCTTCCGAGACCCTCTGCGCGTCCTCACGGACTTTGCCCTCCACCGTGATTGTACGCAGATATTCACGGGTCACTGACAGGTAGAAGATGGCTCCGACCCCGATGGGTCCGAAGAAACCCACAAAACCAGCTTGAAAGAGATGCTCGATCTGATGAATGTACTTGTGCATAGCGAAAATGATCGGCATCCGGCGAACAAGTAAAATCAGAATGCCCAGGAATATAAGGCGGTAGATTGGAATGATGCCGTTGTTCACGAACGACGACCACGGACAAACAGCGCCAAACCAGATGAATACGGCCAAGTTAAGAAGCATATCAATAGTCGGTTGGAGCGAGTCATCCATCGTTTCTAGGCGAAACCAATCGCTGATTGCGTGAGTATAACGTATGCTTGGATCTGTCGACGGGAACTTACTCCTGAGTGAAGACATTTCCGGCAACGAAGCAGGCTAAAAGATCGTCGGTCCCAATCATGCCACAGGTCCCGAGCATAAAGAGCTGTACATCATTAGCAATTGAAGGTGCTTCGAGGTGCAGCGGTGCCAAACATACTGCAAGAGAGATGGCAAAGACGAGAAAACTTTCGCGATCAACATAACGTTTCTCCTCGGCCCAGTGAAGCAGCTCTCTCGAAACCCAGCCGACGGCGATCCCGTACACGACGCTCAAGATTACTGTATAGATCCATGTTTCGTAGAACCAGAGGCCAATTGCCTTGCCAGCACCTCCACTATAGCCCTGACCATCCATTCCAATGTATTTCAGGAGGTACAATCCGAAAAAGAGAAATGGGTAACCAAGCCCATCGTTTGCTCCCGACTCGGCAACGATGATTCTTTGCAGAGGACGGGGAACATTTTTGTCCGCGAATTTTCCCTTCACGATGGAGTTGGACAGGACGGGGTCGGTTGGAGTAATACAGGCACCAACTATGAGCGCGTGGAGGAACTGAAAATTGGGAATCATAGCCCAGATCACCAAGCTGCTACACATCCACATGGCGGCCATTCCTGGACCCAGGAGAAGCGACAGGCTCTTCCATTCTATCTGCAAGTAGCGTTTCGGAAGTTGAATACCAGCCAGTACCAGCTGGACCCCAAGAACGAGCCTGGTGAAATACAGAGTGATTTTCTCTAGGTTCTGCTCCGAACCTAGAGCATACTCTTCGGGCCTTATGAAGTTGGCCGCATGGGGGGAGAAGACGATCCCCGCCAATAGAGAGATCACTGCGTATTGCCCGTCAGTCACAGTGTGCTAATTGCAATGCATTTGTTGTCTTAGAAGGAAGGGCATCCCACGAACATGCTTCAGACAAATAAAACCTCTCCTTGAACAAATAGGACACCAATCCGAAGACGGAGATAAAACCCCCCAACGTCGCACAGACGATGTTGAAGTTGATCAGCGAGAGAGTAGGCATGGCTGCTCGTAGCCCCTTGCTTGCAGTTTCGACTCTATGCGTTGACTATTGACTGTAAATCTACCACAAATCGCTAGTCCGGCTTATCGTGCGGAATGCGGCCAAGCGGTGTCACAGCGTGGGCAGGTTTGACAGGATTGTTCCACGAATGCAGAAACGCGATAATGATGCTCCAATAAATCCGAAGATATAGTAGAGATGGATGAATCTCAAGAATTACCAGCAAGTGTTATTCAATCATAGTAATATAAACGAGTTTTCCCACAGTCTTCTTTCCAATCATGTAGATGTTTGCTGGCGATAGGCCTGGTATCGGCACTCTGGGACGCAAGTCTACCTGGCTGAACGAGGAACGATGGAGGACGTTGCAAGCAACCATAAAAGCTCAACCCAAAAGTAGAGGTTTTAGTCCACGCAGGATTAGGAAAACGAGTAGATGGATATACGTGAAGGGGGGCAAGGATTCGAAGAAAACATCCGCCAAGAAAGACAGTGAGTGGGGTGGAAATGGCGGCGAGCGAGTCACATGCTGGAGGAATGACCGGTGCTGCCCGGTCTCGGAAATACTGGCAGTATTTCATGGCCTATGAGGTTGGATTTTGGAGTCATGCCTAAGATAATTGACAAAGGAGATAGATAGACACAGCTACATAAAGGATATATGATGTTCAATTGACTCAGTCCATTGTCGCATCTTCCCTTCATGGGAGTATCACACTGCTGTGCGGAACGTCCATTCAACATACCCAGCAGAACTCCAGATTATGTACGTGTTCACAACATGATTCTCAGGTATACAAGCCTAGAAATCTTCGTCAAGAACCTCATCCGGGATATCGCTTGCTGCTTCCAGAGCTGCTGCTTTCTCCGAAACCCCCCTTCGAGCACCACTAACTGCAAGACGGTCAGCAGCTTCGTTGCCCGGATCGCGGTTATGTCCCTTGACCCATTCAAACAGGGTCTTCACTTTGAGCTCATTGCGTTCCTCGATCTTGACCAAAATCGACTCGATCAAATCTTTATTCTCGACCGGCTTCTGGTCGGCAGTCAACCAGTTATTCCTCCGCCACTTGACGAACCATACAGTCACACAATCTATCGCATAACGACTATCTGTGAAGATGGTGACGTCCCGATGCCGAGGAGCGATGTCCAGTGCTCGAAGAATTGCAGTAAGCTCCGCACGCTGATTAGTCTGCCGGTTGCCTCTTAATGGCTCCGAGACGTTTCTGCTGGGAAGAAGGCGTGTCAGTGGAATTCCCAGGTCATGGCAGTTTGGCGCAGAATCTATAGAGAATGCTGAGGACAAACCTTGTATCTCCAGGTCCAAAGAAGACTCCGACGCCTGCCGCTGCCGTGTCTCTACCGTTCTTCAGCGCACTGCCGTCGGTGTAGATGCGCAACATCCCGGGAGGACCAGTCGGCCTCGTCTTGGTTGCAGATTTTTGCTCCTTGGTTTTGTAAACAACCTTTCCTGTGGCCGGGTCCAAAAGCACATTCGGATCAAATCCATCCTCCGCACCTGGTGGTAATGGACCAGTGCCCGGTTCCAAAGTGTTCCCTTGCTCGTCCTTTGGGAGCTCATCCCTAAGACCTGGTGGTCCGGGCAATGTCCGCGACGTAGCAGTACCTCCGGCAAAGGTAGCCCCCGCTCCCTGCTCCATTCTTACGAATTCCTCCGCCTCTTCTCGCGTGGAGAATTTCTTGTAACGCGGGCGTGCAAACCCTTTGATCTGTTCCTGCGCCTTCGCCCAATCTGTATATACACCGGGGACACGTCCTCGCTGGATGCCGTAGAACCTTGTTGGCTCCGAACTTGAAGGAGTGGCACCACGGGCACCTGGAAGCTGCGTCCCTGTAAGGAAAGCATTTGCTTCCTCGTAGGTTGGAAAAGCTTGAACTATTGGAGACGATGAATATTAGCTCAAACTGCGCGCTTAACAGGGCAGATAATTCTTTCGGCACTTACAGACCGCCCCCTTGTACCCCGTCACTTGAGTCAAGCAGTCATTCCATTCGTAGTAGATACCAGGCTGATAGCCCGCCTTGACGGCATAAAACTTCCCCGGTGCGCTTCGCTTTCTCTTGGTACCCATTGTTGCCGAGGCATTGGGCTTGGGACTGGCGGAAGTCTTCGCCGCAGGGCCGGGACTAAGCGAAGGGGTGGTGTTGTTGTTCATCGCGTCGTACAGAGGCTGCAGAAAGGTCGAAAAGAAGCGAGAGGATATTTCGTTCGAAAGCGGTAAGCTTGAATAGACTCTACCTGGAAGTGCAGCCAAGCTTCGAGATACGTTGGAGCAGGATCGAGGGACGAGAATGCTTGATCTGCAGGTCGACGGGGCACACCGGGGCCCCAGCTTTGAAGCCGAGAACTTGAACCACGGGACAGGCGTGGTGGATAGAATAAATGCAGAACTAATCACAATGGCACGAGTTTTCTTGAAACGAGGAGCCTTCAACAGATATAAACGATGAAGGTTGAGGTGAGGGGGTGGAGGGGCCCGACAGTGCGAGAGGGGGGGGTGTCCGGCTTGATGGTGGAGGTTGTTGGGGGCAGAACTTCCTCTTTCACCCCTCTCTTCTATTTCCCATCTCGATATCTGAATGACTCGAAGTCTCTGTCAACGTTAAGGTATTAAACTGAGCCATGAAGTAAGCGGCTTGGAGTATCAGTCTTCTATCCTTGATTCAAGAGGGAGACGGTGAGGGAAGCTTCTTAAACAGTTTCTAGGCCTATATGGACCACCAAGTAGTCTGCTACTTTCCTCCTCAGGCGAACATATCAACGGCATAGTCCATCCCAAACACACAAAAATGCAGGGACAGTTAGTCCATGTTAATGGTATACTATACAGCTCACCCACAACTTGGACTATGAAAATAGTGTTCACTATCAACATCCGAAAAGTTGGTTGCACACACGGCCGTGTATATTCTATCACGTGACTCTATATTGTTGAGCATTATCCGACGACAATCCAGAAATGCAGCCTAGATGCTGCTGATCTTACATAGAATCGTATATCTTTGACATTGGACGGAATATGAGTATTCCTCATTTGAGGTTGCCTCTACCCGGCTGTCCTAGTTCGCCGGGATTACAGAGGACGTATATAACAGCTGCTCAATGAAGCTACTCAGCCATATAGATCTCATAAGCAGGGATCTCTTCTAGTATAGTGGATGAACACGGAATGTTAACTATCCGGACGAGCATCATAATTCATATTATGGGAGAGGTTGTGATCGTAGTCCCCTTGTCTATAAGCCTCTTTATGTTTCTCCCAACGTGAGCCCTAAAGGATCTGTACGTCGTTGCGCATCGCCGAGACGACTAGCACGCCTTCACACACACGAAAACGAAATGTATCTTTTCCCTTGCAAAATTCTGCTCTGGAGCTTCATCTGTGTTCGATGTCCAGACCTGCAGGTGAAAATTCATATCAGCTTTCCAACTCTCCTGCGCAGCTTCACCGGACCCCTTACTGGGGCACTTGAAGCCGGGCAAGCTTCAGAGGTATGTCCCCGTATTATGGGATAGACAAAGATATATCTTGTGTTGACGCGACTGTCTTGTTGGATCAGGATCCTTCCCAAAGGTCAAGAACGCAGGATACCTGCCCCCAGCGCCTTGACATGGCTACCTGTAAGTCGACTTTCTAGTTCTCCGGATACATCAAGGCAGACTTGATGGCGAGATTGGCCGTGAAAGTCTAACTGGTGTATAGACGAAACAGACCCCGATATCGGTTTCGATCAGGACGACCCTAAGTACTGGCGTGCCCTCCACTACAAACTGCACTATGCAATCCTTTACAAGGATGTGGCCGAGGTCAAGCGCGTGTTGAGCTTGGGAGCCGACATCAACTTCAAAAATGAGCATGGCTACACTGCATTGGAGTGGGCGGACCATCTGAAACACTTGGAAGTCGCCAAGTGCCTTCTTCAGACCATGAACGTCAAATTGCACGGATACCTGGAAATCCTCAAGCATATTCGTACCAAGCACCCAATCATTGTGCGCGCTCTGCTGGAGATGGGGGTCGCTGGCATGCTCGCCAAAAACAAGCGCTACCACAGAGGTTTGATCCTGCAGGCTTGTCGGGTCGGCCATCCGACTATACTCCAGATGCTGATAAACTGCGTCCCCGGCTACATGGTCACTGATTACAAACAAGTGTACTTGCAAGTAGCGGCGTCTGAGCATAACGACGATGTCCTGGAGATACTGCGCGAGAGGGCTCGTCAGGAAGAGGCGTGGAGAGAGAACTACTTCAGGCCCAGGGTAAGCCTACCATCCAAACTCACCATGGGTTAGAACCTTGAAGCTGACTGCAATAGACCCCTGTGACTCCGGTTCAGTTACCCCCAAGAGACCTAGAGTACGAGAAGATCTTCGATGAGTACATCAACCCGGACGCATATCTTCCTTGATCAGAACTCGAGTCTGTTGGCTTGGTGACTCTATTGGCTCTGTTGGCCTGCTATCGTGGCAGATGGTAGCATCTTTGTTTATCGGAGCAATGATTGAAAATGTGTCCATGCCTTACGCAGATATGACTAGCGATTGAATCGGAATCCGAGACATTGTATTTGCATATTTGTTCTTCTCCTTGCATAAAGCTGTCAAGGTCGTAGTAGTGTCTTCTATGAGGTTCTTTCCAGAGGACATTTCTAAAGTGAACACGAGGTGTCTGTATTTTCTTGGCGAACGAAGGTACTTCCCAAAGTGGTTCCCGCCGTCGACTACTTAAGCTTCATATGACTGTGGGCATTTTATTGGCAAACGTGTCGTGGATCGTATTGAGTGATATATAAAGGTAGATACAATCATATTTACTGACGGATATTGAATTTTCAATCGAATCAATCACCGAGTTGCATTCTCTAGAAGTTGAGCTGTGATTAACCCCTATATATTTCGACATCTCTCAGGTTATCTATACACCACGGCCATGTCTGAGAACACAAATCAGGATATCTTAACGCTCGTCTTGCAAGAGCTCTCACAGACCCCCTACGAGTGCTCTTCTCTCACCCGGCTCAGCGGAGGAACGGCCAACTTCGTCTATCGAGGTATTCTCGCCAGGCCACTCCAGGATGGGACGAAAACGATTATCATTAAACATGGAGAGGACTATGTTGCTTCTAATCGAGACTTCAAGCTGACTACAGATCGCTGCGTAAGTCTACGAACAAAGATGCTACGGCACTTGTGCTGATCAAAAGCCAATAGCTGTTCGAGGTGACAATCCTGAATGCCTTGATTGACTTTCCCGCTACAACCGAGACGGACACCGACAACAATACCAGCTGCATAGTCAAGACCCCTCGCCTGTTCCAATTTAACCGTGACACCAACACACAGGTCCTCGAAGATCTGCGCGGAGCGCTGGACCTAAAGTCTTTCATGCTGTTCCCCACAAACACGCAAAATGTCTCTCGCGAACTGGCCACTTCTGTCGGTCGTGCGTTGGGAAAGTGGCTGCTCTCTTTCCACAGTTGGGTCTCGGAAGAGTCCCAGAAAGATCTGGTCAAGACGATGGAGAAGAATGAGCTCATGCGCGATCTCAAGTTCACGGTCAACTATGATAATCTCGTTAAGATGGTCGATCAATTCCCAGAATTGCTGAAAGAAAGCCAGCATATCTTCCGCGAAGTCAGGGACATGGCAGCGGCGGAGCTGGGCCGGAAAGATGGGAAGGCGTTTGGAGTGATTCACGGAGACTTTTGGTCGGGAAAGTAAGTTGATCGATCTGTTTACGTTGAAGAGTTCGCTGGGATTGATGAGAGTAGTGTTTTAATTCCAAGCACCGCATTGGATCAGCAAAACGATATTCCTCTCTTCGTGACGGACTGGGAATTATGTCACTGGGGTGCCCGAGCTCTCGATCTGGGTCAGATGGTGGCGGAGCTCTACCAGCTCAAGCATTTCAAGAACATCGACGCAGGAGTCTGGCTCATTGAGGGACTGCTTGACGGTTACGGGCCGATCGATGAAGATATGGCCTTCCGGATCGCCATCCATATCGGCGCTCACTTCATCTGCTGGGGCAGTAGGATTCCCGGTTGGGGAACCAATGCTCAAGTTGAAGAGGTGGTCAAGCTTGGAAGAGATCTCGTGGTTAACGGCTGGCAGAAGGATCGGAACTGGTTTCGGAGAGGCTGGCTGAAGTGCTTGTTCACTGAGGTTTAGAGATGGAGCGATCAGAGAGAGAAACATATGAGCATGATCGACTCCAGCCAGAGGACTCACCACTGAAACTGTCCGGAACATGGGGTCGCTATAAGTCGATTGGCGACTGCCAGCAACCTACTTTAAGAGCAATCACGAGAATTCGACACATACATCAGCAGAGTATAGTAGTCAACAGACGAAACGGGCAGCGATTGGCTGGCATAGTAAATTGGCGCCTATATTTGTATTGGTCTACGGAGTAAGGTTTGGTCGCGGATCTTCACCATGCAACATTTCAAAAGTATGGGTGATTCGTTTTGAGTTTGCATTTGTACAGGTCACGGATCACAAGTAATGAGCAAGGATGTAAGAGGCGAAAAAGGTCATTAAGATGTTCTAAAACTAGAGCTTTGCACGGAAAACGTTCCGAATGGAATCGAGGCCAGAAGGACCGTCATAGATCTGTTGCTCAACGACTCGGGTATTGATCTAATCAAGGTCAGTATGGGGCTGAAAGAAAACTCTCAAGGTGCCGACGTCAGATCTGGAGATTGAGGGAAGTCAACTTACGTGCTGTAGTCCTAAATCCTCCACCCTTTCGACACCAAGCAGCCGCATGCAAGTCTTGGTTTCGTCGGCAAGGACTGAAAAGATGTCAGCCTATGTGCTTCTGATTACTTCTGAGGGTAAAACATACTCTCCAATGTGCGCTTAACACCATCGACGCCACCGGCTCCCAAGCCCCAAAGGGCAGGCCGTCCAATTCCTACAGCTTTGGCACCTAGACAAAGGGCTTTCACAACATCTGTGCCGCGTCGAATGCCACCATCTACCCAAACATCGAGTTTGTCGAAGACCTCAGGGCAGTATTTCCGGATCTCTAACAGAGTATGGACCGGAGGAGGAGCGGTGTCAGCGGCTCGGCCTCCGTGATTCGATAGGATGATACCCTTCACTTGCGGAGTGTGAAGCGACGCGATGTAGGCGTCCTCATGTGTTTGGAGACCCTTGAGAACAATAGGCAAATCTGTGTGCTTAGCCAGCCACGGCAAAGTCTCCTTCCATGTGAGAGATGGGTCTGTTCCGGCAAACAACTGCTTTCCAACACCCCCAGCTTGGCTCACATTCGGACCATCTGCGGCTTTGTCTGCGGCTTTCGCAGCACTGGGAACTGGCATTGAAGCACCAACGTTGTTGCCTCGCTCGTCGTCCTCTCGTTTACCGGGAACGGGAGCATCAAGGGTGAGAACGATGAACTTGATTGCCTTCAGCTTGTTGATGCGTGCCAGCATCGCTTCGCTCTTCTTGCGGTCGATCTGAACATAGATTTGCCATCCAAAAACCTGATCCGGAGCAGCATCCTTGACAATCTGCTCTGGTGTCATGGATGCATTGTTGGAGATGATTTGCATAGCCCCGAAGCTGCGACACGCCTCTGCAATGCCTGCCTCACCTGCTGGATGGCCCAGGCGAGCCATAGCAGCAGGCGACACATATATTGGCATTCCAAGCTTGTGTCCAAGAAAAGAGGTATCCAAATCGCATTTCGTGCAGTCGATAAACACCCTTGGTCGCAAAATGATGGATCTATACACCTCGGTATTGAACCGCTTGGTAATTTTATCATCGGATGCTGAGTAGTAGTAGGCCCATGCCTTTTTGCTGACTTTCTTTGTGGCTAGTTGCTCAATATCGTCCATGTTGAGGAGTGCTTCCATGGGGACCTGCCCTTTGCTCTCCTCGGATGCCGCTGGGGAAGGCTCTGCCTGTACCTTGGGTAGCGTATCTGGGTTGACGGTTCCTAGCAATGCTTCAGGCTTGAGATTCTCCTCGAGAATGCCTGGAGGATGGATGGGATCGTATTCCTCCGTAGCATCTTTGCCGGCAAGCTTGAGAATGATCCTGGCACCACCAGGATGTTCCGAAAGAAAGTCTGTGACCTGGAGGTTGTATGAATCAGACAGGCCGATCTCAGTTAGAAGATAAATGCTGATGGAGACATACATCGTACACTTTTCCGTACAAAATCACCCAACAACTGTCGGGGGTATTATGTTTCGCGACTGAGCATTACGATGATATGGTTAGCCGACATTTTGATCAATTGACAGAGCATCGACAAGGAACTCTCGATGGATGTGCAAGGTGTAGTGTACCTTCTGCAGCGTCAAATATCTTGCCCATCTTGATAGTATTGACGGAGTGCTTATCACAACTCCTGCGAGTGCGTGAAGATCAAAAAGTATGAACAAAGGAGGAGAAATGGCCACGACAAGAGAAGGAAAAGAAAAAGTCGGGGAAATTGTACCCCACAGGCTACCTAGTTAAGCAGATATACATTTGTTGTAACATGTCCGATGGTTCAAGTTATCAAAGCCACCATGATCGAATTTACGGGGACCCCATTCAGTCGTTTCGGACATGAGGCCGACGTGGGGGCAGCTCCATCAATTCCATTGAAAGAGCTCAAGTCTTTTGATGAAGAATGGGGGATGAACCGGCGATTGAACATTACTACATTGGGCAAAGTCGAAAGCCGATACTGGGTTCGTGTTTGTCCTGTTTGTTGGCCGCTTAGAGAACGTTCTTGGATTATTGGTGGGAAAATGAGATGAGGACTAAGGTATGTTGGAACCAAACAAAATAATAATGATATGATCATAGGAGATTCCAGGGCAGTACGGTAGTAGAAGAAGATACTTGCTCAGATTCGAAGAGTTACAAGATAAGACCACATTCCATCGCTGAATTCGGATGGTTAGGATAACTTGTGTTGAACAAGCAATTGACAGGGAACATGATAACCTTCCGTATGGGCCGGCCGTCTTTGCCCTGCGGGATCCACGTGAGCTCCAAAAGTGACGTTTTCTCCTCACGGAAACTTCTGGAGTTCATATCAACCTACACTCGGGACTCAACTTCCAGCTAAAATTGGAGTATCGCGTATCCTTAGAAGAAGGCAAAGAGCTCGATAATAGGATTGGGCAGTCGAATAGCCCAGCTATTATCAACTCTGTTGCGGTGTGTCGCTCTACGGTCTGCTGTCCTTGTGTCACTTAAATTAGCGGGATCATACAATCCAACACTACCTGACACGTCGCTATGTTCGAGGTACGTCTTGAGCATCCCTGAAAATCAGCAAACAATTTTCTTCACTTATTTTGGTGGTGTTCATAAGCATCGTTTGACTTTGTATCACGGCGCTTTCTTGTGGTATGATTCTGACGTGTACCAGCGTCGCGCAGCTGACCGCTATCATCTCCGGATGCACCGTGCCCGGACGGTCGATCTAACATCGGATGAGATTGTCGAAGTACGAGCCGCGCAACGGACTTTTGAAGGCGCCTATGTCCGGACAGCACTGTCACAATTCTCATTTGCCCTCGTTGTCCTCAAGATCTTCACCAGCGAATTCTACAGCACCGGAGCTCTCTTTGCTATCTACGGAACGGGCGTACTCATCATCGGTCTTTTCCGTCGACAGCAGGGAAACCGTCAGTTCTTTTCCGAAGTCGGAGAAGACGGGGTCCATCGCCACAAATTCAAGACGAGTGGGAATGCAGTGCTGGTCCTTACAGCCCTGAGTGTGGCTGCGTATGCGACCCTCATCGCGCTGACCGTGCGGCTGGGCCGATAAGTCCAGGCAGCGGACGGTAAGGGGCGTCGCGTAACCTAATCTCCATCAGTCCACTATCTGAAGAACGACGTGCGTCGGCAACTCTGGAGCCCCTGCGTGACTGCCAAGCGCCAAGAATTCCGCAGAATGCGACTGCTCGCTTCACCCTCGACCGGTGCTTTTCTCGCAATTTATACGATCGGAGCGGAAGGTAAGCGACGGGGCGACCACGGTGACAATGGACTTCCAACAGTGATGCCACTTGGAACAGCCAAGGCTGCCAAGGAGATGTCCAACGGGACAATAAAGCCCAGAAGAACATGCATCACGGCGGACACAAGGCACTTAGTGTGATACAAGTAGGCGCGCTGTCATCCCTGCGCGACACGGAAGGATGCTCAAGCATGGTCGTTCTGAGTGATGCTACCTGAACCCACCTTCAGTCTCTGAACGTTGAGAGGGCAAGATAATACGAGGTCTGGCAACTGGCCAAGCTGCCTAGTGCTCCTGGTAACCCTCGCTGAGCTGCAATGCTGAGTGGTGGACGGAAACCGAGCGAGGAGCAAGGGAGGCATGCAACCTGGACCAATAGGTCAGCAATGGGGCGATTTGGAAATGCTGAATGGCCTGGATTCCGGATGGGGCTGCACTAAGGCAGGCATCTAGACCTTTCGAGCTCGAACTTTGATAGTCCGATCCCCGTTAGATAACAAGCTAGGCGCTGCTTCATCAGGAGGGTGCGGCGAGCTGACAATCAGGTCAGTAGCAATCACGACTGTGATGATCTGACATTGCTCCTCGAGTAGCTTTACACACTGGCCATAAGCCATCGTAGATTATCATCGGTCGGAAGTTCAAACACCAAATTTCGGTGGTGGAAGACGGATGTTAATTTGGTCATGCAACTGCGAGCGTACACCCGAAAGTGCACAGGGATTTTTCCTACTTGTCAGGATAATGAGCCAACGAAATTGTCATTGAAGCCTATCCCTGGATCATGCACTCCGTACAGGATCAGCCTCTTCCCTTCGCATCCTTACCTAGCCAAGCATTCTGAACTTGCCTGTACATCCATCGCAAGCCCAAGCCAAGCCTTTCCCGCTTTTGTTATGGTTGATTATGCACATGGATCGATAGAGCATCACAACACGCCAGCAACCATGATTAAGAATGAATGCTTTCCTCTACGCCGTTGATGACCACTTATATTCTGTTCTCACAGCTTTGAAATCAATAAACAAGTAGCTGATGTAGGTAGACATTATTTGACATCATTGATACAATCGCAGCGGTGATCAGCCTTCCGAAGATCCACTGTCAAGACCCCAGAAGTGACTTCATCAGGGAAAAGAACAGACGACAGACAGTATAACTTTTCCCGGTCGCTGTGATGAGAGAAAACATCCGACTACTATTTTCTTGCTTCTCGAAACTGCCATTCTGCTCCATAGTTTGATCACGTTCTGCCGTGTCCTGTCCTTGCCTTGCGAGCTGGCTTGCCGGCGCACCCGCATCCAATCAACCGGAGATTCCTGGCCATCCACGGATTATCTCTTTGAATGGGAATTGCCCTTTCAGCTGCAGGTTAAATCTGGACGGTGCACACTCTGTATAATTTGGTGAAGTGACTGTTCTTCACTGTCCTTAAACTTCCTGTCCCAGAATTCTCTTTCTCGCAGCAGTGAATTCAGTTTGTTGATAGTAGTGACGTTCTGTTTTCCGTTGCTTGACTCCGTTACCTTACCTGGTATTATTGCTGCTTCCGCCCACCCACCACTTGTTTTTCCCTCTCGCTTTGGCACCCCTCGCCTCAACTTCCTCTGACTCAGGCCTAATCGATCTGGGTGCATTCCAAGCTTCTTCTCACATTTCTCGCAAGATAAGAAATCCTCATTTGTTAGCCACAATCCTGAAACCTCATCTTTGTCTTATTTAAGTCTCCTCTCTTCCCCTCCCCTTTGCATCCCTGCTGTTCTGCGGGGATGGCACAGCAACATTCAGACATTGCGCGTTCCGCGATCATGACGTCGGCCTCATCGCCTGAACGTCAGCGAAACGGTGTCACATCAAATGGAAACCATCATGCAGGTTCTAATAAGCTCGGGACGGGGAAAGACGCCAGTCTTATGCCGCCGAAGACTCTAGTCGGACGAGCGCTAGGGAACGAACTGCATTCCGATGCCCACAAGGGATCGCATGTGTCTAAGGACGGGGTCGGGTTCGCCCTAACAGACACTCCGATTTCTACCGCACCTCCGTCTCCACAGATGTATGTTTTCCTTTTCTTTTCCTCCAATGATTCCCTACAGTTTTATGGCGTTTCTTTTCTTGTTCTGGACCTCGGGTTATTTCGAATTCTAGATCGTGCAGATTGCAGCCCAAAAGCCACTTTGTTTGGGTGTCTGATCGGCAGTTCTCGTGGCGGGTCTATCATCCCCTCGGAACATACCTTGCTTGTATAGCCGACCTATGTTTCATTTCCTCATGTCGTTCTAAGACTTTCTCGTCATTTGCTTTTTATTTGTCTCGGATCATATCTTCATTGTATCAATCTGGTTTCTCCGTCTGGATCGATTGTGTGAGAACGTGTTCCGTACTGACAATAATGCTGAATGTAGCAATGGCGTTAGCCAGGTGTCGACCCCGAGTCGGGTCCGTGCCACCACTCTCGATATCCCAGGTCTTACCAAGTCAAAGGTGTCTCCCGATGGACGTATCGCTCAGAGAGATCTCGGCTCCAAGTTGGTGATTGTCATGGTCGGCCTTCCTGCCCGAGGCAAGAGCTATGTTACCAAGAAGCTGGCTCGCTACTTGAACTGGCTGCAGCATGATACACAGATCTTCAATGTTGGAGAACGTCGTCGTGTCGCGGCTGGCAAGTCGCCTTCCCCGGCCAAAGCCATGGGCCCTCGTGACAAGCGTGCGTCTATGCACAAGGATCTCGTGGATTCTGTGCGACGTCTCAGTGTCAGCGTGGGCACGATGAACCCACAGTCCTCTAAGACTGAAACCTCGCCTCCCGGGGCTGCTACCTCGCCCCCGGAAATCAACGGCCTCCCACCACCGGTTGTTCCCGCTAAGATCCTTATCAATGGGCAGGAAGAAGATCCCTCTGTGCAACAGGAGGGTAGCACGATCATGAATTCTATCGATGCGGGACCGGATAACCAGCAGGCTGTCAGGGAAGCATCGCCGGAGCCGATCGATCAATCGGCATCGTTCTTTGACCCCCAGAATCAGCGTGCTGTCAAGCTGCGCGAACAGGTTGCCCTGGATACCCTGGATGAGCTCTTAGACTATATCCTGGTGCAGGGTGGCAGTGTGGGCATCCTCGATGCCACCAACAGTACCCTCGAGCGCCGCAAATTGATTGTCGACCACATTCGCCAAGTCGCCGGCCCTGAGCTTGGTGTCTTGTTCCTAGAGAGCAGCTGTGTGGATCCCGAGCTCCTGGAAGCCAACATGCGTCTCAAGCTATCGGGCCCGGACTACAAAGGTCAAGATCCCGTGAAGTCGTTGGAGGACTTCAAGAAGCGTGTAGCCCTCTACGAAAAGTCCTACGTCCCGCTCGGAGAGTATGAAGAAAAGCACAACATGGCGTATATTCAAATGATCGATGTGGGACGCAAAATCGTCTCTCATCAAACCCATGGCTTTCTTTCCTCACAGGTCGTCTATTATCTTTTGAATTTCAACCTCTCACCGCGCCAGATCTGGATCACACGCCACGGCGAGAGTAAGGACAACCAGCTGGGCCGGATCGGAGGCGATTCCGATATTAGCGAAAATGGGCGCCGTTATGCCAAAGCTTTGACTCGTTTCATCGATTATCAACGGCATCAATGGGAACAGTTACAGCAGCAGAAGAATATGCTGCGGCACTTTCCCCCACGTCCCGGTGACAGTACGCCTCCCAACCCTTCCTACATCCCAAGGGATCGGCCGCGTAACTTCTGCGTCTGGTCGTCAATGATGCGGCGCTCGGTCCAGACGGTCGAAGGATTCAACGAAGATGAGTACGATGTCAAACAGATGAAAATGTTGGATGAGCTGTATGCGGGAGAGATGGAGGGCATGACATACGACGAGATTCGCAAAAAGTATCCCGACGAGTACGGGATCCGCAAGAAGAACAAACTGTTCTATCGTTATCCCGGCCCTGGAGGCGAAGGGTATCTGGATGTCATTAACCGCCTTCGCACTGTGATCGTCGAGGTAGAGCGGATGACAGACCACGTCTTGATTGTCACCCATCGGTCGGTGGCGCGTGTTCTGCTCGCTTACTTCCGTGGACTGAAGCGGGATGAAGTTGCCGACCTGGACGTGCCTCTAGGAATGCTGTACATGCTCGAACCCAAGCCTTACGGCGTGGAATTTAAGGCCTATCGCTACAATCCTGATACCGATTGGTTTGACCATATTCCTGACTTTGAACTGAGCCAGGCCCCCACTTATTGATTCGACTGATCGAGCCGTCGGCTTGCTATCCTCGTTTTGGGCTTTTCAAATTGATCAGTCTTCTATGCTTGATTTATGGCCCCTCCTTGCTATGATTCGGCCTTTGCGGTTGCCAATGTCATGATTTTGTGATGTGACCTTTTCCTGTCTTTTTCATGGACTTTGTATTATCATCGAAAGATCCCTTGTGGTTTCCTTGTTTAGGTGTGTCATGGATAGCGGGAGTCTCTGTGATGAGTTGTTTTTTATCTCCAATCAACCGGTGTCCTTGTGTGCTCGCATGGTATGGCGTTGAGGTGGACTTGTACCTGATGTCGTCAGAGCTCAACTCTTGCTCGAACCGATGTTTGCTAGAAATGTGGTCCTTCCAGTCCCACTGGCGTCTAGCCTAGCTCTTATGATATTTGATGTGATTTAGCCTGGCTCTCTAACGCGGCTTCAGTTTATGCATACTTTGCAACATTAGACGTGTTCGATAAGCATTTTACAGACTTCCTAGCTTAAGAGTTTTGCGTCACTTTCTCAAACACCTCCAGGAAGGTCTCCGGCTCATCCGCGCCCTCGATGGCATATTGCCCTTGCACGGTGAAATACGGGACACCGGTGACCAAGCGACGTCGCGCTCGTTCCGCCTCGAGGTCAACCTCCTTTCCTCCTTCATCGCCAGACTCCAGAAACTTTTCAACCTCCCCGCGGTCCAATCCCGCCGCGGCCGCGGCATCAACCAACACCTTCCTGTCTGTGATATTCTTCTCCTCCTCAAAGTAGGCGCGGAAGAACTGCTCGGCGACCCTCGTCTGCAGCCCACCCACCTTCTCCTCGCTCGCATTCCCGTTAGCCGCCGCCGCACCTCCTCGAGCCCCAGCCTCCTTCTCCTTCAAGCCCGCATACCAAAGCACCCGGTGCGAATCACGGGTATTCCCCGTCTTGCCTCCAAACTTGAACGCGATGCCGTCGGTCTCGCCCGCGGCCGCGAGGCGCGAGAAAATGGCCGCGACTCGGCCCTCGCCGAACTTGGAGGCGTAGTGCTCGCGCTTGTCGACGCCGGGGTACGCCGGGGAGGCGGGGTTCAGGTAGAAGGCGTGCCAGGTGAGGGTGAAGGTATCGGATGGGTACGTGGCTTTGTGGGCTGTGATGGCTCGTGAGAGACGGCGGTAGCCGACGTAGCACCACTTACATGGGGTTAGAGGTCTAGGGCTATGGGGGTGGTGGGGAGTATACAGAGTACGTACCGGACAGACGGTGTCGGAAATGATTTGGATGTTGATGTTGGTCATGATGTTTGTTCGAAGCCGAGGGTCAGTGGCAGTGGTCTAAAGTGAAAGACAGAGGGTGCGTCCACATCCTATGGATTAAAGCTTTATATTCTGGTAACTGAGGTAGATATTTATTTGGCTTTGCTTTGATGATGATTTGTCAGCAGCTTTCCTGCTGCTCGCGGTCATACTGATCCATTGATTACAAGTATTTGGTTAATGCTGTTGATAATGAGCGAGACTCTGACCCTTCTAGTGAATATATTCTCGAACCAGCTGTAGCCCTTGCAGTCTTGTTGGTCTCATCTCGTCCACTTCTACTGCTTGATATTGCTGATCTCCGCTGTGACATCATCAGCCGAAAGGAATTGGGGAACTATAAGTCTATAACTTCTTCAGGAGACAAACCAAAGTACTACTCCGCCTGCATAAAGGTTACACCCCCCGCAGTGCTTTCCCCTAAGTACAATGATCAAGTTGCTGGCTCCTTTACTGTTGTATACCGCGTCGGCTCTCTCGCGTATAAGCTTACCTACCGCTGATGTGGCAAAGCCACACTGTAGTATTGATCGCCCACCTTCAGCTATATCTGGTGGCCGATGGCCCATTCCAATGTCTAACGCCGGACCAGCCAGGACCCATCTAGGTTCATGGCCAAGATAAACATGAGGCCGAGAAAGTCCTTCCCAAGCATTACCACAAGACTTAATAGTAAGAAGGCTGAGGGCGAGCATAGGTAACCTTAGTGCCCTTTCCCTTCAGTCTCTTTTTCTAAATCATGCGTGTTACCTGTATTTCAGACTGGCCGATGGCGGAAGGAGTTTGTTGGCAATTGCTTGGGGCTTTATTCACAGTACCTCTATGGTTATGGGTTGATTCTTCATTGATATTCACAATTCGTTAAAGAATCATACTTATCTGCATTCACTGGCTCAGCTGTAGTACACCTGTATATATAGAGATGCTCCTCCCCATTACTGGTCTTCTTCTTCTGATATGGCAACAAGATATCTTACCAAGATGCTACCGACATCCATGCTCTCATCCTTGCCATCTGCTGGTCTCTTATTGACAGACCAACTGCTTGGATCAATCCAAGGTTCCGTGCAATTATGTCCTCTGAGAAAAAGCTCTCTGAATTATTCAGTCTTAGTCATCTTGTGTTCTGTGATGGCCTACTACATGTCCTCCTTGTTGATGCTCCTTCACTCTTCAGTGGTTTATGGACATTTCTCCTCATATTCCAAAGAATGCTTGGGGAGTTTATGTCCTTGTTCTGCAGAAGGCTGGTCATGAGCCACTCATCTACATTGGATCCTCGACAGCCATATATCGTGGCATCCGAACCCGCATATCGCAGCACCAACGAGGAATCATGGTCCCTTGATTTGTACAGCAAGCAAAAATGATGGCTATGCCATTACTCATTTTATATGGCTATCCCCCCTTCCAGGAGGCACCGACATTCCGGCCGCTCATTCATCGTCGAGGCTTGTTGCAGCTGCCTATTCTGGTCGATGCAGTCAAAAGACAAGTCCCATGGCTTTGCGAAGGTTTATGGCCATGATCCACTTTTGAATGGAGGGCCTTGTGTTCGCACACTCCCGTCCTGAAGTGCTCGGGAGCGCATTCTACAGATGTCATGAAGCCATCCAGAAGGTAGTAATAAGGAGGCTTCATGGCTAGTGACGATTATACACCAGAACAGCTGGCCAAGGTCCCACTTACAACAAAGAGAGGAACAATGCCAAACAGAGACCTCATATAAAAGCCAGGCGACGCACAGCAGCGGCTGTGAAACTATACTATTATGTCATCTGTAATGTCTCTTATCAGGATAATGCTTCTCCTATACCCACAACACAACCAAACGCCATCATAAGATGGAAATGGGTGACGATGACTACCACTGTGCTGCCTGCAAAGTTACCTTCCGCCTGTCTAATTGCAACCAACCGAATCAATGCAAGAGTCACATTCAGAGAACTATATGCTAACTTCCACCAATGGATTCAACTGCTAACACTCATGCTCTCTGCACTGCTTGTAAGCATGCTAAGCGTACTCTCTTCTACTGCTCAGACTGTAGTACCATTGTACTAACCACATGGTACAAGGGTACATCATCTGCATTGTACATACGAAGTTAGAGAGATCATCGAAGATATTATCATACAACCATACATCGTCATTCTACTATAACACAGACCTCAGCCTCTTCCTCCCAACTTTGTTTCAGCGCACTGGCCGTGCAATCTACATGCCAGTCATCATGTATGCCTTCGTGCAATATATCTTCTATTTTATAGGCAGGAAGGACCTCTCTGGGCTGGTGTCTATGAAATACCCCAATTCTAACCTGTGGAAGAGAAATAATATGTTCCTACGGAGTTCTGGAGAGAACAACTGCGATGGATAAGTAAAATAAGCTTAAGGATAGGACGCGCGATGAAGCCCAAACATTAGAGAAACATATGCAGAGTATTCAGCAACATAGTGAGGAAAATATCGAGCGTAGCCATATGACCTTGCATGTATGTTATACCCTTCTTGTAAATATTAGCTTACAACCGCTGAAGGTGCAAAAGGCAGAAGTGTAGGTATTTAATCATCGCAATCATCGACAACCACACGCATATGGACCATGCATATATATTCGTATCAGTTACTTTTGGATGTACGGCGACTTAACACAGCTTATCACATAGTCACACTCGCGTCAAGCAATGTAAAGACGAGTTTTTACAGTCCTTGTCCACCCTGGTTAACCAAGTGCCTGGTGTCCGGATGTTCCACCGGAGTAAATGAACCATTGAACATAGAGGGTGTGTCAACGTCGGGCTGATGCTCCCTGATCCTCTTCATAGTAGCCGAGTACTGCTTCGAGTCAGTCTCCATACTCAAAATCTCCGAACCGATCAGACTTACCTTGAAGGCGAAATTCAGCACCAAGGCAACCGCCAGTCCAATGCACACGACAATAGGGCCAAATGTGTTGTCCAGATCACGTCCGCTCCGCTGCCGGATGAGCCGGGACCGCTTTTCATACATGTACCATCCCCAAGCGGCGGCAAACACAGCGAAAAAGGTGTAGACAATGGACAAGGCGCGAGCAATATCGTTGTGTTTGCCCGCAGCATTGTACAAACCGAGGGACAGAGAAGAAAGCAGGATACTGACGTGCAGCCACTTGATAAAGGTTCGCTGGTTGGCAAGCCACACCTTGCTCTCCACACGGACAGGGCCCGAATCCTTGATCCAGGTGACGGGTTCACTCACACCAGGCGGCAGAACAACCGACTGTCGATGAGTGCGGCTGGATCGCGAGATGGGGAAAGACGGGAAAAGTGCGGCAAAGCGGGACGATGGTAATGGCTGCGTTTCTTGCTGAGCATTCACCTCGGGCAATGTGCGGCCTTCTCCTTCAGGTATAGAAGGCCTGCTAGGCCGCGGTACAGGCTGCGACGGCTGTCTTGTCCGCGCTGGAGGGCCCAGGTCCGAGAACATGGTAACCGGGGATCCAACCAGTGGGCGCACGGTAGGACTTGCTCGGTTGCCCAGGAAGCTTCCGACGACCATATCATCTTGGGCACGCTTTGCAAGCCGTTCCTGTTCTTCTTGAAATGCTGTTTCGGGATCGCGTCGGATGTCATTCTCCAGTTCGCTCAACCAGAAGGGGAAGCTATTGACATGGTCCTCAAATAGCTGAGCGACGCCGTGGACGAATTTCGAGAAGCGCGGCGCCTCCTTGACAAGATGGGAGACCATGAGCTCGTTGACCCACTCGACATGATGTGCGCTGCCCCTCAGTTTAATCTCCAGCAAAGCGTGCGGGAACCGATTGACCTCGCCGGTTCTGATGCCGTCGAACGGGTATTGCATTCCGCTATCGTCGATATCCCTCCGATGCCAATCGGTCGGGTCACGACACGGACGTTCTTCGTCTAGCGAATCTTCCCTAATGAGCGCAAGGTTGGTGTCGAGGGAAATTCGAATGCGATCATCACCAGGAATTTGGAACGCAGTGCGAGTGTAATTGGCCCGAAGCATGGGCTGTAGGTTGTTCTCCTTGATGAACGACTGCAGCTCTTCAACATCCTTTTTGAGTGACTCCGCCTCCGCTGATTCGCCATTATTCATACCTTCCATTCGATGCAGCTGCTTCTCGAACGTATATTTGCCCTCAAGGAACTCCTGCACATGCTTCTCCTTAAGCTGCACTTTCACCTCTTTGCTATAGTCATCACTGGCGACAGTCTTCTTCTCCAGAAAAATGGCGGGTGTGTCCTTGAGATTCCCGGTCCACCGAAGTCTGAGGGACCCGGCTTCGGGGGCTTTGGCTACTTTCTGATTGTAGAGGTCGAACTGGGGGTTGTCGAAGTACAAAGATGTAATTGTGGGGTCCTCAGGAAGGGACTCAAAATCTCTCGAAGATTTGGGGTTGTAAATGAGCACAGGCAATCGGCGAAGAATGTAAGTTTTGACCTCCAGGATGTTGTCCTCATGGACCCAGAATTTGTACGATGAGTACGCATCCTGGCCAAAACGGGGCTCGCTGGCATCCCTAGGTTCGACAGCACCCTCACTCAGGATCTGGCGCACAAAGGAATACAGCACTGATATCCGATGGACCAGAGGCGAATAGTCCTCGCTGTTGAAAGGGAGCTGCGATAAACGTACTTGCAGCAGCGGCCGTACCCTGTATCTTGCACCGCGCTTGCGGTCATGCTTCTTGGCAGCTTTGAGAAATCCAGTGAAATTGATGCGACTGTACTTCTGGAGCTCGCTGACTTCTTTGGCAATCTGGTCCAATTCATGAAGAACTTCAGCAGCGATAGTTTTCTTCTCCTTCTCGTCCACGGTGGCGGTCTCCTGATCCGCATTGGGTGCCAATGGCATCAATCTGCTCTCACAGGCAGACGTACGCTCTTTCAGCTGCTGAGATGTCTCAACCTGGAAAGCATTGACCTTGTCAAGCTGCACGTTGATCAGTTCCTGGACGAAGGCTTCCTCGTCCTGTTCTGTCCATGGAGACTCTTCCGAGTCACTTGCGTCTTCGGTGACATCATGTTCTTTCAAGAGAACCTTCAATTTGTGATAGTCGATGTACTTCCCGCTCCACGGGGCGTAGATCGAGTTTTTCAGCGTCTTGCCAAAACGCATGACGAATTGGTGGGCTGATTTCGGCTAAATTGAGGTGACGACGGTTGCAATGCTATATTTGGTCCAAGTGTATGGGCGTGTTGGGAACTATTCTGAAGAAGCGTTTCAACAAAGAGCACAAGACATAGAGCGCATGAATGTGCTGTCAAAGAACAAAACAAGGGAACAGAAAACCGTCGTAGGGCCTGCTGAAAGGACTTTAAACAACTGAATCAACGCTTGAGATCTGGTGGCTGGCCGGTACAATCTAGCCTTCCAGCTAGTCTCATGAAGCTGTTATCAGAAAGTCCAACGCATGCACGTGCAACACTAGCCTGATGCATCCTCAGCCAATCACAGCATCCATGACGTCGAGATGTTTCATTATCCGAAAAACGCTGCGGCCGAAATGTAATACAAATACGGGATATTGTCCTTTCATGACCGTAAGTATGAAATGGCAACCGAGGTACCTAGGTTGATTATTGATAAAGTTGCGGTGATAAGATCATAGCATTAAATACCTGTCGTATGACTCTTCGATTCGCAGTCGACGACGGCGCTCAAGTCCATGAAAAGTCCTTTTCCGCACGAATATATTGCAATTTACTCGCCTCTATTCTAGATAGCCCATAGCTTACCATTTATGACGAAAAATCCACGCAATGGAGTCCACCAACCCCGAGTCAAATCAAGATCCACCGTCGGTGCCCAAATCCCTCCACGCCGCATTGAGAGATCTTCATCGTCGTTCATATCCACATGTTCCCAACCCTCCATCGTGCAAGAAACGTGCTTCAGTAGCTCTGGTCCTCCGAGTACGACCAACATATGCTCATTGGCCCGATTCGCCTTCCCTTCCCGCTGAGCTAGATCCAGCCGTTTCCACTGAACAACGATTGGAGACATTCTTCTCTCAGTCTTGGGTTCAGCATGGAACACCAGAGGTCCTGTTTATCAAACGGGCATCACGCGTTGGGGATCGCTGGACAGGACATGTTGCGCTCCCAGGAGGGAAGCGTGATCCGGAAGATACAGATGACCGAGCGGCTGCAATTAGGGAGGCCTCGGAGGAGGTAGGGTTGGATTTGACGACAAATGACTATATTTACATTGGAAATTTGCCGGAGCGGGTAGTAAACACCAGCTGGGGCTCAGTACCGTACGTTGACGATCTTCGTCTTCCAATTTCCTTCGATAATGCTTACAACGTTATCCAAGGTTGATGGTCCTCTGTCCTTTCGTCTTTTTGTCGACTCGGAGCGATTCGCCAACCCTCAAATTACAACCAACAGAGGTCGCTTCGTCGCATTGGGTACCTCTCGAAAGTCTTCTATCACCTTCATCACGGACTATTGAGTATGTTGACATGTCTCAACGATTCGCAAAGCGGGGCGGGCTCATTGCTCGCCTTATTTGTCGGTCCCTGATGGGGTGGATGGAGTTCGCTGCGATTCAGTTGCAACCGAACGAGACTTTAAATTGCAATACGACTCCGAACCCGGATACTATTGTAAACCAGTCAAGCCCTTCAATCTTCCAAAGGTGGAAGACCTGTCGCTCAACCAATAGCAGCGCCCCTGTTAACTCAGCTCGGCCTCTTCTTCTATGGGGACTGACCTTGGGAATCTTGGCCGACTTCCTTGATATGCTTCCCCCGCATACGGCCGTGCGGTTGTGGAAGTATCCTACTTTTACAAGCCCTGACTTGCGCTTCATAATCAGCATTCTGACGTATCGTCTCCGAAAACGCAATCTGCTCCATGTGAAGTCTGGCGCTCGAACAGGCATAAGTGACCCGGCCGTGGACAGCCAAACTGCGGCGTTGCCAGTACTTCAAGAAACCAATACAGAGCACGACCACAACGATGTTGGAATTGGAGGCCTGGGAGTGGGCAGATACTACGGAGCTTCAGACAAAGCTTCCGACGGGAGCACATATGCTGTAGGCATTATGCTCAGAGGGTATTACGAGAAGCTGCGTGTTGCGATTTATGTCTTCCTTGCATGGAGGATTGCCTTGGGCTCCATGGCGGCAGTCTACGCATGGAAATTTCTTCGAGATTGTGGAATCCGTCGGTGACAACCATTATGCGATCTCCACACATCGTTTTGTGCAGAAGCGATCTTGTATAGTATAAATTCCGGGTGAATCGAGAACTGGTACATACTATAGTGCATGTCTAGCCTTTCTGGCCGCGAGTCAAAAAGTCATAAGGAGACTGTGGTCATATATATACAACAGATACGGGACATTGAAGCTGCCCTACTGGATAGACCGAGTAGATTGTCATCGCTTCCTCAGAGTACAATCAGAATTGAACCAGCGTAGTAGCAATAGCTTTGGCAAATCAAGAGTTGGCCTCACTTGTTGTTATATTGCGTCAACGACCATGCCACGTACTGTTCTGTAAATACGTGATACGGTGGGTTCCACACCCTCTTTCTCCGTATCTATGGAGGTGGTCCAAAAGTAATTCTAGTCATGTGACTTGTTCTTCATAAATATTAAGTGCTGATTGGCTGCAAGTATGTGGGCCCTCACGCCGAATCTCTATTAGTACTAAGGTAAGGTAAGATTGATTATCCAAACAAACCAGAAGCTCATGCTTATCGTGCCCATTATCAATCACAATCATCACAAGTAAATAAATCATCGCGACCAATTTCAAGATTCAATTCATACTTTGTATCAGAACTTCACCCTCAAATCTTTTGCGATGGCCGCAACACAGAAGCTTTATCCTCGTGGGACTGTGAAGGGCATTGTGAAAGCACATTCCAACCGAAGCGTGAGCAAGAACGCCGATATCGTGGTAAGCAACAGGCCAACAGTCACGTTAAGCTCATTGACTGATTTCTCCCTGTGGCCTTACACAGATCTTTCTAGATTATATGCTTTTCATGCAAGAGTGAGTCGGCAACTTGCCCTCTCAGCATTTCCCCGAGCATTGGCTGTTACCATCCATGCCGTGTCTTCTACCTCGAGGCACAGCTGAGATACTCGTATAATGGGACTATGTTGACTGATTTCAAAGATTGATGCGCGAAGCGTCGATAAGGTCGCGAAAAGCCGGGGAAAAACATGTCTCCCCAAACTCTGTTCGCAAGGTCACAGAGGTACGTTGTCAATTGAGATCCGTTCATGGTGCTCTTCTGATGGCTAAAACGCTTTCTTCTTACTAGAAAACACTACGGAAATTCAAGGGCTGATCAGTTGAATTGCCTTCCAATCGACTCTCTCCAACATCGAGCGCATACAACAACCACAGTGGAGATGAGGCTACTCAGCGGCTGGGCTTACAAGGAGACTACCTGAGATCGGGTTCCCTCTCCCACTACTCTTCTGAATATATTGCAGGGAAAAGGAGTACAGGCGTTGTGGTTGTGTTGATTCTTATGATACCCGGGCCGGGCCTTGTGGGCTGAGTTCCACAAACCAGATACATGATGGTGCTCTCTGAACAGCTTCGTAGTCACTTGATGAAATAGCCATTGTAATTATAAATACAAAGAGTTCATTATTTCACCTCGTAGGAGTGTGGAAACGAGTTGGCCGTCCTTTTAAGCTCGTTGTTTTGCCGGTTAGCTGCAGCAGGCACGCGACAAAGCGGCGAGAGGTTCGGAAGAGTTCCACCCACATCTTTGACTCTCCAGCTCATGACAGCTTGGAGCAGATCCTCGCACAACACTCTTCTTTCTGAACCATTTCCCTTTGCGCACTCCCTTTACTTGCTAATTGATATACCAGAACAAGGCATTTCTTAGCCTTCAAGTTTGCTTATCTATTATCCTTTATTTGAATCCCAATCCTCCCTTGGCTTCGGAGGTCATCGCTCAGAGCTCCCACATTAACCAGCTGTCGAACCACATATCTCCACCATGGCAGCTGCTCCTGTCAACAGCCACTCTCAGGCTCAGTCCGAGGCCTCTCCAAGGCCGGAATATGCAGTCGCTGCTTCTAAAGCAGATGGGACCCAGGGAACAGCTAACGGCGTGGACACCCTCGACAACCCTCATTTCAAAGATCTTCAGAGGTATGTCAGCTTCAAGACTGAAACTTGCGCATCTGTTGCGATACTGTACTTTGATTGTTCCGATAATGGAAATTGACAGCATACTTATAGGAGCTTGCGCAATACCATGAAGAAGCTGGTGAGTCGCTCCAAGGCGCCAGAGAAACATTCGTTCACTCGCTAAGCATTTGGTCTCTGTTTAGAACGCAACCGCCAAGGTCGATGCTATCATCGCGGAAAACCCCGGTAAATCTCTCGACGAGCTGGTCGCAGAAAAGAAAATCAACGTGGACCAGAAAGCGCAGGCCCTGAAGAAACCTGCGCTGCAGGCCACCGCCGCTCAAATCGAGGAGCAAATCGCTCAATTCAAGAACTTCGCCAGTCATTACGAGGAGCGCCTGAGCAGCCAGAAGACCGCATTGGAGAAGACTCACAAGGAAGAATTGGATGCTGTTCGGGAAAAGGTTCGCGCAGAGGCTACTGGGGCTCACCAGAGGGATCTCAGACAGCGTCTGCTTAGCCTGACCAAGTTCCTTTGCGCTGCCGCCGCCATGAGGCGCTCTGGTGACGAGATATCCCCCGAGAGCCGTGCATTTGAAGGTGTCCTTTACCAAGTCTACGGAGGCTCCCATGACGCTGTGAGCTCTATGCTCAAATTGATTGACGGAGTAGACGAGAAAGTCGTCAGTGTGGAGGGAGAAACCCTTGAAGTCACCTGTAAGGAAAATCCTTCATATTTTCTTGATTGAACTCGATTTGGTCCAGTTGATTAACCCGTCTTGCTTGTCTAGATGGTAAGGTGAAGCAAACATCCGATGAGTACGCTCCTGGGGGAGCCACCGAAGAGGTGACTGCGGAAGCAACTGCAGCCTCTGATCCTACCTTGGCGAACGCCGCCTACACTGAACTCCAGGACGGCCCTCTTGACGCCGGTGCTACAGCAGCCAACGAGATTGACGCCTCTGCGCCTAAGGCCGATGTCCCTCCTCCCGCCCAGACTCTCGTTTCCGACGCTGCTAACAAAGTAGCCGAGGCTTCGTGGGAACAGAACGCGGCCGGCTCGCTCGAGTCGTCGGCAAATGCTGACGGCTGGGTTGAGGTGCCTCGCGACCCGGTGGAGACGGAGACAGGCCTACACGCCACCCCTGCCTCTGTTGATATCGGCCTGAAGAACAACCCTACTGTCACTCAGACCTCCGGACAGAGCGATCAACATGTCTCCGTGCCTAAGGCGCAGGGTGGCGACGGATTCGAACCTGTTGTGCACCATCAGAGACAGCCCAGTGGCCGTGGTCGGGGCCGCGGTGGACGTGGCCGGGGAGATGGATTCCGTGGCCGCGGCCGTGGCGATTTCAGGGGCCGTGGTCGAGGACGCGGTGGTCGTGGCCGCGGCGGACCCAATGGCGCCCCGGCTGCAGCTCCTGCTGCAGCACAGTGATTCAATATCAACTTCTCCACGAGTCGTTGGTATCTCTACCATGTGCGATTGAAGACCTAATACTAGTCTTCAATCCCATGATACTCAACTCCAGCGCTTCACATTAGGTATCGCACTGGGGAGTTTTTGCCAGGCACCACTGCTCCTAAATTCTCCCCCTATTTTCCTTCCTTGACCATGTTGGTCGCTCCATATCCTTCTTTACCTGTCTTAATGTCCACAAGCGCATCGGTACGGCGGTGTTATGGTTGACGAAAGCGAGAGCAACTCGAAATTTTTAACGGGAACAAGGATTCTTGACTGCAAAGGAATGGGTTCGGGATTGTCTGGGCTCTTCTGCACCTTTTCTTTCTGGTTCTCTCTTTTGGTCGGTTGATGTTACCAAAAGTCCCCGTTGTATATGTCTGGCAGTTATTGAGCGTGCATATCCTTGGTCTGATATTTTCCATCTCTTTCATTTTCTGTAGATTCTATTCTCCATCTTCCGCGCCACCTGTGTGTTCTGATGGCCCCCTTTTTACTTCTTGTCTTCATTTCCTTCCCCTGTGTTCTGGTTTACTGTCCCCCTCGAGTCTCGTGGCCTGACAGTCCGAACTTGCGGCATGGAGTGGGTGTTGTATGGTGACGGGCAGGTTGCTATGACGGCGTCGCGGGGACATGGCTGGTCTGTGGGAGAATGGGTCAATCTTGGGGTAGATTGGGGTGTACAGCAATGAAACGAATGGCATTCATCTCGCCAACAGCAGTCTTTCCGACTCTATACTGTAGCTTCGAGGCATCAGTAACAGTAGATAGGTCCGAAACTGGCAATAGGGCTCAGGGCTATGACATAATCGGTCTCCCTGGTCTCTCATCAGCTGCGGGCATCGGTTGTTTCATCCTGATGGATACCAAATTCTCCTTTTTTCTTTCTTTTCCTTCTTCCTTTCGTTTGATCAAGTCACTCGTTGTTTAATCCCTCATGCTCTATTTCAGTTTGCCGATTGCGCGAACTTGCAGTCCGAATTGATCATCATGGCGCTGGCCGCTGATCAGCGGAAGAAGATACTTCGAGTGTTGATGATATCTCTCCTTCTAGACCTGGTGGGAATAAATCCTATATACCCATCCATTCTGGGATGATAAAGACCCTCTTTAACTGACTTTATGTTAGATCTCCTTTACATTCATCCTTCCACTCTTTCCGTCGCTGCTTACGTTCTATCGTTCTCAAGACCCTTCTCCCACCTCTCTCCTAAACCGTGTCTTCCACTATCTCAACGCGTACAAGAACTCGTTCGCGAAGCCGATCGACTCGCGGTATGACATAGTACTCCTTGGAGGAGCGCTTGGATCGCTCTTCTCTCTTCTACAAGCCATTGCCGCCCCTTACATCGGCCGACTATCCGACAGATATGGACGACGGACGACGCTGCTCTGCTCCATGGTCGGGAACACTCTGAGTGTCGCGCTATGGGTCGCTGCGACAGATTTTCGCACCTTCCTCGCCAGTCGCATTGTCGGTGGTCTGAGCGAAGGCAATGTGCAGCTGGCGCATGCAATTGCGACGGATATCAGTGACGAAAGTCAACGCGGCTCGACCATGGCGCTGGTGGGTGCGTGCTTCAGCATTGCGTTCACCTGCGGGCCGGCACTTGGAGCCGCGTTGTCGAATATCACCACGGTGGCTGCAAATCCGTTCGCGACTGCTGCGGGAGTGTCGCTTGTCCTTATTGTCACCGAGACACTGTATCTGTATCGCTGTCTGCCGGAAACACACCCCCGGTTGACCAAGCTCAGTTTTGGTCCTCTCAAAGCTGAGGACACTGCTTCCTCGACGCCAAAGACCACTGACGAATCCGGCGCCTCAAAATCCGATTCGACGATGCCTCGCAAACACACGAATAATCCCGCCCTCCTCAACCTGCTTCACTTTCTCTTCCTCCTTCCTTTCTCCGGGCTAGAGTTCTCGCTTCCCTTCCTTACCGCGACATTTTACGCAGGAAGCGCCGCATCTCCGTCTGCTCTGAACGGTCGTCTTCTCTCCCTGATGGGACTCATCGCCTCTCTGCTTCAAGGGACCGTCGTCCGACGTCTACCGCCACTCATGACTCTCCGCGCCGGGGTGGTAGCTTGCACCATCTCTTTCTTCCTTCTAGCTCGAGTATCGTCGCTCGTCGGGCTCTATTCGGCCGGTGCACTGTTGGCTGTGACCAGTGCTACGGTTGTGACCGGTCTGAATAGTCTTGGTAGCCTTGAAGCGCGAGAAGGGGAGCGCGGCCTCGTGCTGGGTCGACTGCGCAGCTGGGGCCAGGTAGGCCGGGCTGCGGGCCCACTGCTCTTCTGCTCACTTTTCTGGTGGGTCGGACGCGAAATTGCCTATACCACTGGTGGGTTCGCAATGTTGGCGGTCTGTGTGGGCGTATTTACGACGTTGAAGTCGGCTCGTATCGGATCTGCGACTAAGGCCGTCAAGGTGAAGGCCTAGCAGTCTTATTTAGATGTATCAAATTCTTGAGCGTATATCTTTGACATAGCTGGATTCTTGACTCTGATTAAACAACCAACAAGCGGGACTGTTCATAAAGTTAGCCTTCTTCGATATGTACCACTAGGCAGCTTCAACGGCTGGTCAGAAATTCATCATAAACTCTATAACATTCGTTGCTGGGTATAATACACGCAAGTATAAGTACATGTTGAAAAGAGGAGATGGTGCGAATTTAAGACAGCAGACGAAGAAAACACATCAACACCATAGAACTTTAAGTGAAGTGCCACACATGCGCCAAATAAAGCCAGCAGGGCCAGCAGTGCCAGTAGAACAACACTACAAAGTATCTTCGTGTTATATGAGGATACTTCGCAAGGGCTTACAAACCCATCGTCAACTGCATCCCGGAACCTGCAACTGTGAGCTATGACGACCGGTCAGAGCCGCGATGCGTGCGAGACGAGGGAAAGCTACAGGTCTGGCAGCCCTGGATCGCCAGCCCAGGCGCTGGAGGGTCTAGAGAACCCCTCGCCTTCCCAATCAGCCAGTCAGTCAACGTGACAAACTTGGCAGTCCGGTCCCATCCGTTCGCATCGTCAGCGTGCTCGATCGTGTGCGAAGAAATCCGACCTTCTTCATCAAAGGAGAAGATGAACAGCCCAGTAAACTGCTCTTCATTCGACAGTTTGAAGATAGGTGCATCCCCACCCAGAAGCACGCTGAGACCCTTGTTGACGCCATGCTTCGCAGAAGTATGGCTGAGATTTTCTGACGACGGCGACGACGACGACAGGGCCTTGTTGGACCCGCTCGCGGCAGCGGCTGAGCCATCTTTATGCCCATCGCTCCTGGGTTCTGTTCTCCATCGGACGACTAGCCGCTCATCTCCGCYTTCGCTCTCGCTGCATCCATTCGGATCTAAAACCGTGCCTGCACGAACGATCCGCTCGCTGAGAATCTGCAATTTCACATTACCGACTAGCGGTAAGCTGCTCCACGCCACAGGGACGGTCCAGAGCGCGGCTCGATACAATGTCCGACCTTTCACCGTGGGAAGGTGCGGATGGGTGGAGGGAAATAAGTGAAGCGTAATGTTGGGCGAAAGAATCTTCGGAGGTAAAGGGTTGATGAGTATAGTAGGTAGTAGAGGAGAGAGAGTGCGTAGCGCTGCGGACGAAGGGCACCGGTCAGCATGATCCCATTCTCTCATCGACAATCAACCTAGGGACAATCGCACGTACTTTTTCCGAGTTTCAGAATCCGTTCGTCAGGTGGCTTATGGTCATTTTGCGGGCCCCCATTCAGCCCGTCTATGGATGATTCATGATGCGTCTGTGAGAAGAGCGTGGGGGACATGGGCGTCGGCCAAGGGTCATTGAGAATCCCGTGCCGTGGCTGCGCCAAAGGCCGTACTGGAGACGACACAAAGTGCTGACGGGGACTAGCCAGAGAGATTGATTTCCGTGGAGCTTGTAGGAGACATCGAATAGGCTGAGGAGGAGACGGAGCAGAAAGCAACTTCGGCATCACGACGTCTGAAGTGAGGACAATACTTCAAAGGGAATGCATAGGAGTATAATCAACTTGAAAGCCGTACTAGACGACAAGATAGAAGCGCCTGTCAAGCCATATGTCTGAGATTTTATTGATGTAACGGCCAAGGCTGAAGTTCAGTAGACTCAGAACTAAGGCGCGAAGTCGAAGTTTCGGTTTGGTTTCGCCGATGACGTCGGGGGATTCGCCGAAGCCAAACCGATCCATCGACAACATTTGGATCAACATATACACAGTTAACGGTCGAGTCCACGTACGGGAAAGATCGAGATCGGTTCATCAAGACTGTACATAAAAGTCGAATTATATCGATATAGCTACCCATGAAAATGCCGAAACCCAAACCCCAAATAATATCATAATCATATACAGGAATCGGAATCCCACCAGAATTAGGCCAGTTCATCATCATCGCCTGTCCCCATGTATCGCCGCTCGGCCAGATCCCGAATCTTGTCTTCCAGCACGCCTCGCCCATATCGTTCAGCTACCTTGGCTGCGGCTTCGACCATCTTTCCATTGCGATCCTTCATCATCCGAACTAACTCCAAGGCCTTCATGCCACGCTCCTCGCCTTCTCTGCACTCAACTGCCAGCATCTGCAGTAGGATCTTATCCAGTTCGATCTCTTTCCTGGCCAGCTCGGCCCGTTGACTGGGCGTCGCGTTGGTTGAGGACAGGAGATCCTGGAAAAGGGAGAGGAGAACGCTGCCACGGACAAAGGACTCCTCAAACCGCGCCGAAGCGTCGTTGCGAGATTCATCGCCCTCGTCGTCGTCGGATGCTTTATGTGGCCTGTCGGATATGGGGATCCGAAAGTCGAACTCACTGAGCAGTGGTCGAGGGAAGTACGGATATCTGTCTCCTCCTTTGAGAATGATGCAGTGGAATTTCTCTTGCGCGACTGCCACAGGCCAGTAAGTTTCCTCTTTTCGCCCGCCTGCCAACCGCTCAAGCTGTTTTGTATCAAGTAATGGAACCCAGCGAGCCTGGCCATTAGTACGCCAGTGCTGCAAGATGAGGAGGACGCCTTCGGAATCGTAGATGCAAGGATCCTGGGAATATTATGAGTATGCCACCAATACTGACATTGATCCGCGGAGATGACTCACCCCTGTATCAGAAAAGAAGACGCTGCGTAACTCTGAGCCCTCGGGAAGAGCAACCACATCCTCGTTTTGACATACTTCATCCCTCTTGACGTTCTCAATGGTGTATGTGAGAGTCGCTGTGAGGCCATCGCTCCCCAAGGGTCCGTTGCCAATCGTCATCACATAATCGCGCCATGCAGCGCACGTCACAGCCGGGCTTTTTTGCCTGTACACCTTGTAAGGTGTCCCGAACAGGGTATACACACGAACGTAGTCCTTGGTCGTCACAGCAACAATATATGAATCACTTAGCGCCAGCGCTATATCTCCGTCAGTTGCCAGTCTCGAAGGAGCCGCGCTCATAGTGCCTACCTCTGATCAACTCTCCTTGAGGTAACTGTGTCCGCCAGTCCGCACGCGTTGTCCAAGTCTCATGAGGGCGATAGAATATAGTAGCGGGACTGCCATCAGTTGGGTTATTCGAAAATAAAGTCCCATTCTCGTCTAGAAATAATTAGCATGCATCTATACAACTTCATGGTGCTCCATACTGAGACATGCGCGATCATAGAGGTAGGGGTCGGTGAAGTGAAAGTCACGATGTAGTTCTCGGTCATAAAATTCCACGGTCACCGTATTATGAGTCTCCTGATCAACTGTCCACACACAGCCGGTCAGGTTCAAACCTAGCTCAGTCAGCATATTGTTACTCGGCTGACGCTCGAAGTCAAGACATACAAAGATACCGTCGATTACCTCTCCAAGGTGTGCTCCCTGGCTGAAGAGGAGGGTGTGCCTTGGGCTTTGTATAGCTGGTCAACAATCGTTTCTCGGCAGGACCGGCAATTTCGTCGAGATGTCCATTTGTTCGCTTGCCGTAGAAATTGACGCCCTCCGCATAACCAGCCCCATCATCATCCTCGACAAAGTCCTCCATGCCCTGATCAGAACCAAGGAGTTCATCAAGAGAATCGGGAGTCCCTCCTCTTCCTGGCCGCTCTATTGACTCTTTCGGTCTGTTTGTCAATGATCGACCTGCATTACCAGACACCTCCGCCAGCACGCCAGGGAAGATAGGGGCGGCCTGGAGAGGCTTTTGGATGTGATGCTGATGTTCCTTTGGCACAAACCCATCGTAGATGAAAAGCTCCCCATCTGACGTTGTAAACGAGAGCGAATTATTGGTAGGGTGCCAAGCAAGATTGATAACGTTGGCGAAGTCGTAACGGTGCAGCACTTGCTGTGTTTTGGTTTCCCAGATCAAAATCTTGCCGTCAGCGCCAGCTGTCGCAAGAAGAGCCCCATTCGGTGACCAGCTGACTGAGGTAATATCTCCGTTGTGACCACCCGAGAAGACCTTTTCCTTCTTCCATTCAGATACAGAATAGATTGCGATGTCTCTAGTCACTTCTGCAGCTGCGAATGCTGTTCCATCAGGGTGCCAGGCGATTTTTGCCGTTGCTTCATCCTCCGCTTCAAGTCGTCGGATGACGCCGTCTAATTTTCGTACTAATTCTGGTTCCTCCGAGAAAGTCGAATAAATGTAGAGAAGACCGTCCGTGCATGAGACGGCTATATATCGTCCGTTTGGGTCGAAGGAAACGTGCTTTGTGCCTTTGGCTTGCTCTCGGAGGTACTTGACTTTCGTCATGTCTTCGATGTTGACGATCTTGACTGTGAGCTCACTGGATGCTGTCAGCTTGTGCACGAAGACTACCTTCATGCAGAATTAGACTGACTCGCTCGCGACTGCCACCCACTCTCCGTCCTTGGAAACAGCTAGATCCCGGACGGGCAGCGCGCACCGTACAAGCAGCTGTTCCATCTTCCCTGGCCCTATCCCATACTTCCAAACGGTGCCATCTTCCGCTCCCATAATAAACGACTCATTCTGCAAAGCGCATTAGTCTCTGGCAGCCTCTCCAACAGATGTCCAACATACTGTAGCAACAACGCCCAAGTTGCCATCAACGCCATCGTCGATCGTCTTCGGTTCGCCGTCTTCACCGACTGTATAGACTCGGATCGCCGAGTTGGAACCGCCAGTGACAATCCGACGGCCGTCCGGCGTGTACGTCAACACAGTTGTTCCGGGTGTATCTGAAAAAATCAAAAAACTGTTAGCCACCTCCCAATATTATTTCAATTGCTTCACTTACGGGCCGGTCTGCCTCTGGGGCGGAGCGCTTCTGTCGCCATGGTAGATACCAATCAGTAAATGCCGGTAGAGGTGAGCCCTGGAAGCACAATCAGAAACACTGCGCTATACATCTGAATCCAGCTCGACGCTGGGTCAATTCCACTAGTAGAGTCAGTAGATGTTTCTCCGACAGCGCAATGCGGGAGCATCACGGCCAACGCGTTTCTTGCGCGGGGACGCGTCGACGCGGCGTAATGACTTTTAACCCAATCGGGAAACGCAGGGCTTAGGGCACGGGGCCAGGGCAGCGACAGAATCCTATGCCTTACCCCAGAGGTACAAGTAGACCACGATGAGCATTTCATTTCAATGGATTGTAGACGTATTGCTGGCTAGCTATTCATTTACTAACATCTAACGGTCCAATGGCCGTGAGGAAGTCAAAATCGGCTCCATCTTGAGCCTGATTGACTGACCGTTCATACAAACCCCGATAGCCTCTTCTCCGTGTTCTGTCCAACCAGCCTCTGGCTGCATCTGAGCCTTCTTTCTTCCTCGCCTCAATACGTGAATTGAGTTCTTCATCGGAGATTTCTAGTGTCAGCTTCCCGTTATCGGCATCGCAGGTGATCATGTCACCGGTCTGCACCACCCCAAACGGTGACTCTGGCAGCGCTGATTCTGGGGAAACATGGAGGACAATAGTGCCGCCTGCTGTTCCTGACATCCTTCCGTCCGAGAGACGCAGCATGTCCTTGACCCCTGCAGAAGCGAGCTTGCGCGGTATAGGAATCAGACCGGCTTCTGGCATGCCGGGATTGCCAATAGGACCTATCCCCTTTAACACAAGCACGGAATCTTTGGTCACCTCTAGGCTTGGATCATCAATCCTTTTAGTTAGATCTTCTGGATTTTCAAACACGACAGCTGGTCCTGTGTGCGAAAGAAGTCTGCGATCTTTCGAGGCGGACGCTTTTATGATAGCGCCATCAGGTGCGATATTACCTCTGAGGACAACTAGAGAAGACGAGGGATAGAGCGGATTCGATAGTGGCCTGATAACTTGCCGCGAAAATGGAAATGTGCGAAAGGGAGAAGCGTCCAGAACCTCGCCCAAAGTCTGGCCAGAGATCGTCATGGCCGAGAGATGTAAAAGGGGACGAAGGGTATGCAGTAGTGCCAGCATACCCCCAGCATTATGGAAATCGTTCATATAGTTGTCACCGCTGGGCTTCAGATCAATCAGCAAAGGAGTGCTTCGCCCAATCTCTGCGAAAGTATCCAACGTTATAACACCCTGGAGCTTGGGATGCCGATTAACAATAGCCATCAGATGGACGACGGCATTTGTCGATCCCCCGATCGCTTGAAGAACTGTGATAGCATTGAAAAACGACTCTTTCGAAAGAATATCTTGCGGTCTTCGCTTAGCAAGTGCTGCGGCCACAGCGTGGGCGCCCGTCTCTTCTGCGATTCTGACCCTGGCAGACGATACTGCGGGTGCAGAAGCACCTCGCAGGGACATCAACCCTAGAGCGGCGGTGATGCAAGCCATCGTACTGGCAGTGCCCATCACACCACAGGTCCCAATCTAGAAGCCTGAGTCAGTACGGTGTACTACCAACAACTGTGAGTCGCTGCAGCAGTAGGGACAAACCGTCGGTGCAAGCTCGTCGTTGATGGCCGAGATCTCCTCTATGTCTATGTCTCCTGCACGAAAAGCCGCCCAGTTGTTGCGGCAGTCAGTACAGGCACCTATTCTCTGCCCGCGATGGCTGCCCGGCATCATCGGTCCCGTTACAAGCGGCAAGACTGGCTTGTTGGCCGAGATACCACCCAAGAGTTGCGCGGGAACGGTTTTGTCACATCCTAGCCCAGTCAGCCTTGACCGTCCTATGCTGGCGTAGCTAGAAGAGGGAACTTGATAAACGGACCTCCAATCATGATGCACGCATCAAGCGGCTGGGCTCGAATCATTTCCTCCGTATCCATGCTCATCAGATTGCGCAGGAACATGCTGGTCGGATGAGAGAATGACTCATGTATACTGATAGTAGGAAACTCTATCGCCAGGCCCCCATTGAGCTGGATACCGCGCTTAGCAGCCTCGATCAGCTGGGGTACGTTCGCATGGCAAGGGTTGAACCCCGAAAAGGTATTGATGATGCCTGTGATAGGACGGGACAGAGCATCCTCCGAGTATCCCAACGCCTTTATAAAGACTTTTCTGAGGAATAGAGAAAATTGCGCATCTCCATAAGATGTCAGACCTTGACGCAGACCAAAGTCAGAGGATATAGCTGCTGATAGATCATAGTCTCCGCTCGGGGAATATTCCGCCTTGTCGTCCTGCATCGTTGTCGACGAACGCAGCAATAACAGGTTCAAACTATGTATATGCTGGCTGTTTTTATTTCAAAATGCAGAACATGAGTGCTGATGAGGCGATCAAATATCCTGATAGCGTCAATATCGGCACAACTCCGTGATCCGGATATTTCTCCGCCTCGCCTGTATAGTAATAGAGTGCCTCTCACATGTGGAGTAGACCAATGTTCCTGAGGGCTTAGGATAAAACCTTTCATGGACAAGACGGGTTCACGCTAAGGTAAATGATTATCATGACAGGAACCACATTGATCCAACTAGAGGTTACAGCCCAATGACCGCTCAAAGGGAAAGTCATGGACAGGCTTCCGAATATGGTGACAAGTGGCTATATTTACATCTAAAGAAAGAGATATTACCCAAATCACAACATCACTGGTAATCCGGATGTCAAAGCGAATACCCTCATCATCGCTATTCAATCGGCGTCGCTAGGAATGAGTTGCAGCCTTTCCAATGTCTATACGCGCATCCTCAAGCGTGCTCTAATGTCATTCTTAGGCAAATACGCTCCGCTGGAAGGCCTATGTCCTGGAATTGTGAAATGTTTGCCATTTGTCGGCTCGATGTCCCACATTGAAATGATTGCAGCAGAGAAGAGCAGAATCGTCCTTTCAGCGAAAGCACGACCCTTGCAACCAGAAATGCCGGCCCCGAATGGATAAATGGTGTGCATGTCCGCCTTTTGTGCGCCTGTGTCTGGATCTGTGACGACAAACCGTAGCGGATTGAACTGCTCGGGGTTAGAGAAGAGCTGGGGGTCTTTCTGGACCACCCCGTGAGCCATGATTACGTTTCCCTCTTTTCCGATCCGGTAAGTGCGTGGTTCCGCTGAATTGGCAGCTGCTGCATCTTCAGGGGACTCAGTAACGGCCAAGTCAGAGGTGACTTCACGAAAGGAAAGCCCTGCTGAATCTAACCGCATGGTCTCATAGAAGCTGGCTTTGAGTAGTGGGCAAGATCGAAATAAGCCATCCGGATCAAGGGAGACCTTGGGTGGTTCTTGGAATGGGAGCCCTGTCTCCTCGCGACTGGGCCTATGGACCTTTGCAAAAGGAGCAATCTCCTTCCGGATTTCCTCCAGAAGAGCAGGGTCAGAGTAGATGCGAAGAATGTGCCAGAAAACAACATTGGGTGAGTTGGTGTTCAGGGCCCAGAATAGAGACATATGACCAGAGGCGCTTGATCTTGGCGATAGTCCGAGTTCTTTGAACTTCCGGATCCGTTGCTTCATCGGCTCTGATACATCGTCAAGATCGCGAAACTTGACACCAGGGTCAATTCCTTCATCCCAAGAGATGAACGCCTGGTGGTAGGCTGCAAGAGCATCCAAAATGCGATCACTCGCTGCATATGCGGCCGAAAGCCCTGGCAATGGTAACCAGCGGGGAGCACCAAGCGACAGGGCAGGGAATCTGTTATCAAACGCCCACATATCATCAAGTAGATTCGGAAAGGCTTCAAGAAGAGCTTGTCCCATGGACACGGATGTGCCGATGTGTCCCACAAAGTTTCTCACAAGAGCAAAAAGGTTCACTTCAGCCATAGGCTTCTCCTGCCCATCGATAACTTCAGCTTCGCTCCTGCGCTCCCACGGCGCCTGGTCAACCAGGCTACGGCAGAACGTCACTAGATTAGGAGTCTCGCGTTCAATGATGTACTTGGCGACCTTGGAAGCCTCTGTGAGAAACGGTTCTCGCATTAAGAGATCAGGGATATTATGATGGATGATATGGTGGTCACTGGCGCTGAGGTTACGAATCGTGCCTTTATCACCCCCGACCTTTTCCAATGCGTAATTGATCAATGAAGTAGAAGACGTGCCTTGGGAGGCCAGGACGGCCCTAGTGAGCGACGGTGACACTACGACATCGTGCTTTGTGCCACCCAAAATGATCCCAAATACAGCTTCGTTCATGTAATCTCTGTCTTTCCAATCAGCCACTTAACTCTCTACAGCTGATAGGCAACGTATGCACGAACCTTGTCCTTCGAACAAAGTCGATATGATCCCAGCCAAACGGAATGCTATGTCCCAACCATGGAAACCAGTATGGGACCACCCTTACTGATCTTGGACGTCCTGCATCTGTCCTCTTATGGGGCCAGCTTTTGAGGCCAGTAATGATGCGGGTGGCAAGACATGAGAAGAGAAGAACAGCCAGCAAGGTCGGCCATGTACACTCTCGAACATTGTCCATAGACAATTGTAGCAGGCTACTTGGGGTTAACTTATGATTTCCCATTATCCCACGTCCGATGAAACCGCACAGAAGCTGTAAAGGGGAGACTGCCCTAGCAATGGAGGGAATGCTAATGGACCAAGAGAGGTAAAACGGACATATGAAGACAAGCCAAAAGAAACGGTAAATAAGCAGGCCAAAAAAATTAGCAATAAAAACCTCTTTTCAATGTTGGGAGCAAATATAAGGCACTTAATACAGAGAACAACACAATTTCAAGATGGCAAGAGTTATTCAATCAATCTACAAGGACAAAAGACACATTGACGGCAGATACCCTGAGTCTCACCAAGATAAGTGTAATAGTGTGTAAGCATGAAACCGTATTTTACACTGGCCGCTTACTCAACAGTATCTGCTTCATCCACTGAGAGGGTCAAACACTCAAAACTGCTATCATGAGATGCATCGCTATGTTTCAACCCGGTACTCTCGAGCGAATTCAGAATTTGAATCTGACTTCATTGATATAGTATATACATTATCACTTCATCGGACATACCGGTTGACACGATTCACACGACTCATAACATCATCCAATCAATGTTCGCTTCGAAGAATCTTCTGTAGAAATGCACTTTCCTTCTCATATTTCGCAATCTTGTTTTGCGAACTGTATACTTTGTCGAGCAACCATTGGATTCTGCCTGTCAGTTCCCGCGGCTGCTTAGGCAGAGAGCCCAGCAGGCTGAGTTCTTCCTCGTATTTTCCGATGCTCTTGTTCTCTTTGTTGATCTTCTGTGCTATGATTGCGAGGTCCATGCGACTGCTCAACGCTTTGTTCTCGGTAACCTTCTTGAACGCTGCGCGAAGAACGGGCTTTCCAGGACGGATTGTCTGGGGGCAGCCGTTGACGGCGGCGATTGAAATGAGTTCGGCGTGCTCGAGAGCGCGAAGGGTGATCTCGCCATTCTCTTTGAAGAGCTCGGAGAGAACAACTTCATTGTATGACAGAGCACCATCTTTGGACTCTGCAAGCTTTTTGATCAGATACCAAGCCTGTTCGTGGGTCCACGACTGCTCTATAGTTTCCGCCGTCAAAAGGAACATCTTGAGAATTTCCGATGCCGACTGTTCGATAATGCGGTTGACCGCGCCTTGAGCGTATGTTAGTAATCTATCATAGAGCGTGGGCCGGTGCTCTCGACGTACCTCGTGGTGTCTCTCCTGCCTCAATACGGTGTGCCATGAACTCAAGATCTGTCACCCTGCCTCCCAGGATCTCAATGCAAGCGTCTAGGTCCTCCAACTCTTCAGCACGCCGTGGCTGAGTCTTCCCATCCTTTGACTCATATGCCAAGTGATTCACAACAAACTTCCTGCCGACCTCCAGAGAACAGTCACCCAGTGTGATTGTGCGGAAAACCGAATTTGGCAACGCTTTGCTCAAAGGTTTGGCGTATGAGACATCGGTCGTGAGGAATATGACATGGGCAATGTTTCCGGCCGTTAGGCCAGCGGCCCACTCGGTGACCTTGTCGTACACGACGCTGCTCTCGGAAGCATTGTGCAGGTAGTTGTCGATTATCACCACTGGGCGAAGCTCGGGATGAGCCTCAAGATACTCTTCATCGGTCAAGTGCGACTCCTTGTCATCTTTCTTCCTGTGCTCTAAGGTGACTTTCTTCAAAGCGGTGGCCGTGTTTTGCCAGATGTTGCTCAGCTGGGCGTCCAGCGTCTCCGAGAACCCTGCTTTGGTCCCAATCATTCCCTGTGCCGCGAGATCGATAAAACTGCTGATGCTGTTCATCCATGAGAAAACCGGTCGGTAGCCTACCTGACTGGCTGCCCTGGCAATTTTCGCACTGTCACCCCGTGCGTCCTGGATTTGTTTACAGTCGATGACTATCTTATATTTGTAATTGACCAGCGCCCGGTCCAATACAAGCTCCCGCTTGCCAGAGCCACGAGGTCCATGAACAACGATGAAAGTTTCCACATTCTCCATGAGCCAGGATTGCAGTCGAGTAATATCGTCCTGACGGTCCTCCCATATGGCCGTGAGCCCGCGAGGATCCGCCCCTTTACGACCAAAATAAATGATGTTTGCTTTATTGGCCTGCTTGCGGATCCATTGCATCACGCCGTTCTCTTCGGTCTGAAGTGTCGACTTTATTTTCAGTTTGATGAAAAATGTCCGCATTGGATCGAAGATGATGACGGTGATGGCGGCCAAAAGGGCGGCCAGCACAGGAATCACGATTCTGGGATGACTCAAAAGCCAGTCCTTGATCATGGATAGCTTGATCTTCCGTTCGTACTTGATCTTCAGCCGAGTACCCGATTTGCCGCCACCCTCTTGCTCTGGGACAGTGAATCCGTGCATACAGTTCTTCGCCATGCCAGCGTACTTGGGCCGAGAAAATTCCACAAAGGCATATCTGGGCGTGACCTTCGAGTCAGACGGTTGTTTCTCTATGTCTCTAATCTTCCCATAGGGGCGAAATAGAGTGTATAAAGTCTCTGTGCTCAGATCTGCCGCTGATGCTTCGGGAGACACAGGGTGGAACGCAACCTTGAGGCGGGGGCTTGGAATGCGATAGAGATCTTCTATCCAGGGCCTTCCAATGACGCGACATACTTGGACTTCTTGAAAAGGATTGAACCAGGGCCTGATGGGATGCTCTTTCAGATTCGCTTTGATAGAGGCTTCAATGTCGGCGTCGTCGATATTGCTTGGACGAGTGTACTTGACAAACGCGCCGCCTTCCCTGAACCGTGGAACGACCTCTTTAACTTGGATATTGAGGTTCTCTGGAACCACTCGTCGGATGATCTGAGAAGTATCCGATGCCGCCAAATGCGGTTTGTCGATGCGCTTCACGGCCTCCTCGTAGGACCGCAAACCACCCAGCGGACCCTGCAGCAACCATTGGAGTTTGGACGGAAAGATATCTATTTTTGAAGCATTAAGTTACGCGTAGGGGTGACACATGGAAGATAGGCAAGGTCTTACTATTGACAAAAAGGAGTCCCTCATCCTTTTTCAGATCAATGTGTCCTGTCTCGAGCCATGACACTGCATGCGAAGAACTCAATCTTGCATAGCGGGCTCGGGTCAGTTGTGTAGCAGGAGGTTTCCAGGATAGAGGGGTCTGGCAGATTCGGGGTACCAAACCCTGGAATCGAGTTCGCATCATCGCGGCGGGGATGACATTCTTCTTTGAAGATTGGAGAAGAGTGTTGCCGAAGATGATTGTGATGGATTGGTATCCATGAGTACTTTCTATGAGGGGAAGCTTGGTAGGTGCCAACTTATGACGTCGATCATGAGTGCATGTGTAAAGCCAATACGCATGTAACAATATTTATTACATGAGTATTTGTAAATTACTCCATATTACCGTCACAGCTCGTTTGCGGGATGCAGTGCGAAATTTACACCTCCGAAGATGAAGATCGTTTTTGCATTAAAAGGTGTATATTATCGATGTGGATAACTCGATCCACAAGACGAAGATATCCCTCCATCCCATAATCCCCCAGCACACGATATAGTCGAAATGGGCTGGCTCTGGAGATCATCCCCCTCGAAGGAGGAACCTCAAGCGACCTCCTCTATGCCTTCTTTGTCCAACAATGCGGCGCCGCAGTCATCACCCACAGCAGAGACCCCAGGCACCACGCCGCCATCGTCGCAGTCTCGGTCCTTGAGTCGCGAGGAACAAGCGGATGCAGAGTTCAACCAGTTACTGGAGAGCTTAAAGGCCGAAGTATCACGAACAAAATCACCACAGCAGTCGCCCAATGTCTCAGAATCTCCCCTATCCCCATCAACAACATCACCTTCCGGCCCTCCGCAACCTCCTGCTTCGATCGCCCCCGAGTCTCTCTACCCCGATACCATGTCCTGCCGCTCTGCTTTTGACTATGCTTTTTTCTGCCAGTCGTTTGGAGGCCAGTTTGTGAACGTATACCGCTACGGCGAGCTGCGGTCGTGCAGCGAACACTGGGATAATTTTTGGTTGTGCATGAAGGCCCGAGGAATGGCGGATGAGGAGCGCAAGAAAGTGATTCGGGACCACTACCGGAAAAAGGCCGTCAAGTACAAGACGGGGCCGAGCAGTGAGGATGTCTGGGACCTTCGGAGGGAACCAGTGCAGCATGCTTTCCAGGGGGATTTTGCCGCACTGGAGAGGGAGATGAAGGCCGAGGAGGAAGCGAGTCGCAACGCTGGTGGGATATAGTTCATTTTCTGGCCTGTCTTCCTTGTGCCTCTTTCATACCGTCTGGATTGGATACCTGTCCCTCCTGGGACGATTGTATTATACATTGTGGACTTCGGAGTACATCTTATGTTTAGCAACTGGGATACACTGAATGAATCAAGTCTTATTATCCTTGACTCGTCGCTCCAGTTTCAAATCTGGATAGCTGCTCTTTCATGACTCGACAATGCGGAGAAAGCAAGCTCTCCGCCGGTGACACATACAAAGCATTGTGTCTAGAACAAGGACAAAGAAGATCCTCACCGACGCCCTTGTTCTCATTGTTCATCCGCCATCGAGGCTCAGTATCAAGGCTCCAAGTCAACGTATGTCTCATATCACCATCCCAGACATCAGAGGCTGAGCAGACCACTATGATTATAAAAGCAGAGGGACCGCCCAGCAAAATAATCAAGCTACAACCCAACAAAACCTGCGTTCCCCCATTCCCCCAATCCTAGCTTCATGATGAGATCTCGTCTAACTCACCTCCTGTTCCTACTCATCGTCATCTGGGACTGCTCACCTTCACCTCCAAGGCCCCAATCACCACCGTTGTCCCCGCCACCACGACGTCGTTCTCGCAGAAGATGGCGGTTCTCAGACCGCTTCGCGTGCGGGCACGGCTCCCACACTGACGAAGACTACAGGTATCCGCTGGAACGCATGCAGTCGCACGAAAGACACAGCGATAACCACCAGAAAGACGATGCCCCGCCCGCCAGAAAGACCGTCCGCTGGGGTCCCGTCACTGAGATTCCGAGCCCTGACTACAGAAGCCGCGAGTGCGAGCGCGAGCGCAGCCCTAGCCCTAGCCCATCGTCGTGCACAGTCGCAGCCAAGCCATGCTTGAAACCGCCCACTCCCTCGGATCAGGAGATGGTGCAGAGGAACCTTCGGGCCATGGTGGACGAGTCTACCAACCGTCTGAACATGTACTACAATGCCATGGAGTACTTCTCCGGTGACGTGGTTCTGGACGAGGTCATGTGTCAGGATGAGAGACACCTTTTCCAAAAGGCAAGGAGACAATCTTTGAAAGATATGTTCGGCTTCGTCAGGTCGCCAACTCACACTCCATCCAGGTCCAGCTCGGGAAAATCGCTTTGAAATGAATCAATGCAGAACGAATAGCGCAGTGTCACGACAACCAGACAGCCTTCTCCTGGCGTCAGGAATAAAGATGGGTAAGCTCTTACCTCCAATAAAGGCTCTCAAAAGCAGAATAGACCCGACGAGTTTCAACTCTTTTCTCGCACACCCCAATGGTTGAGGAGCATGACCAGCAATCAAGAACATCCTCGACCGAATGAAACTGCAGACGGACGAGGTACGCTTCCTTTGTGTCTTTCTTTTACATTCCTGCCAGCAAATTTACACTAAGACCCAAGGTCAATCCTCCGTTTTGTCGGACAGAAATTACTCTATTTCCTTGTTTTCGGAAGAGGTTCCCTTTACAACACCAAAACGCACAAAAAATATAGAATGAGATTCGGATTGATGATAGAAAAGGATATCTACATAAAACGTAAGGCATAGAACTTGCGGCAATTGTAAAAGCTCCGGCGACACCTTGAATGTTCACCATAAGATCCTGTAAAACGACGCTGCAACCAAAAGCAAACTCGCCTTTCTCCGAAGAATAATCAGAAAGTGAGGAGAGCGTGAGCCTCCCTCTGTCACATCCATGTAATCGTGATGCGCCTAACATGGTAGATACAATTGACCACCCTGTAATGGATTTGGGATCGATCAACGAACTTTTCAACAACAAAAGAAAGATATCTTAAATCATTATCATCATGAAAATACTGTCACAGTCCCAGGGATAGCAAGGTCACAATCGTCTAGGCGACAACAGTAGTGGTCTCGCTTGTCTTTGGGACCATGTCAATGGCTGCTCGGCGTACGATACCACCAGTCACAGGAAGCTGAGAGCTGGTGCCCATCAGGAAGCTGTCAACTTCACGAGCACATTGACGGCCTTCGTTGATACCCCTAGAAGACAAGTGTTAGTTACGATCCGTTGCTTACCCAGCCTTGAGTCAATTTGGTATTGGTGTAGACTTACCAGACAATGAGCGACTGTCCTCGGCGGCAGTCACCAGCAGCAAAGACGCCGGACACACTGGTTGAATAATGACCTGGAGGCGTCTTGACGTTCTTACGGGCATCGCGCTCAATTTCATCGCCCAGAAGGCGGTCTTCAGGACCGAGGAAACCCATAGAAAGGAGAACAAGGTCCGCAGGGAAGAACTGTTCGCTACCCTCAACGGTCTTCATATCCCAACCGCCAGAGGCGCTCTTGGTCCATTCGACGCGGACAGTGTTGATACCCTTGACGTGACCGTTACCGTCGTCGACAAATTCAGTAGACATGACACAGTACTCGCGAGGATCCTTGCCCATGTGGGTCTTGACCTCGGAGTGGCCGTAGTCGACACGGTAAACACGGGGCCACTGGGGCCATGGGTTGTCACGGGCACGCTCTGGTGGAGGCTGAGGCAGCAACTCGAAGTTAACAACAGACTTGGCACCATGGCGAACAGAGGTACCAATGCAGTCGTTACCAGTGTCACCACCACCAATGACAACAACGTGCTTGTCCTTGGCAGAGATGTACTCGCCGTCAGAGAGACCCGAGTCGAGAAGAGACTTGGTGTTGCGGTGCAGGAACTGCATGGCAAAATGTACACCGTCCAGCTCACGGCCAGGGACCTTTAGATCGCGGGCAACAGTGGCACCAGTGGCGATGATGACGGCGTCATTGCTCTGGCGCAGCGAGTTCAGGGACACCTCGCTGTCAGGGCCAACGGCAGTGTTGGTGACGAACTTGACACCCTCGGCGGCCATGAGATCGACGCGGCGTTGGACGATCTTCTTATCAAGCTTCATGTTGGGGATACCGTACATCAGCAGACCGCCAATACGGTCAGCACGCTCGTAGACAGTGACGCTGTGTCCGGCACGGTTAAGCTGGTCTGCAGCGGCGAGACCAGCGGGCCCGGATCCAATAACAGCGACTGTCTTGCCGGTGCGCGTCTTAGGGGGCCGAGGGACCATCCAGCCCATCTCAAAGCCACGGTCGATGATGGCACATTCGATAGACTTAATACCCACAGGGTCTTCATTGATGCCCAGCACACAGGCGCCTTCGCAAGGGGCAGGGCAGACCCGACCAGTGAACTCGGGGAAGTTGTTTGTTAGAAGTAGCCTATTCAGAGCATCCTGCCATTGGTCAGAGAACACCAGCTCATTCCATTTGGGAATGATGTTGGAGATAGGGCAACCGGTGTCAGATTGGCAGAAGGGGACACCACAGTCCATACAGCGGGCAGCCTAGTGCAGCCGTTTTATTAACTACCTTAGTTATAGGTTGGGATTAATTAAGGTGAGACTTACTTGATACTTTAACTGATCCTCACTGAGACGGCTCGACAGCTCGGCCCAGTCACGGGTACGAGTAGCCGGGTTGCGGTATTTCTCGCTGCGCCGGCTGTACTTCATGAAACCCCTCGTCTTGTCGAGGATCAAAGCGGACCTCTTCTTCTCAGTCTTTGAATCGCTCACACTGTCTTCAATGTCCAGCATCTCGGCCTTCTTCTCCTCTCCTTCCGTCTTGGGCTTGGGCTTCTCGACAGGAGTGCTGGGAAGCTGGGGAATAGTGAATTCGGCCTTCTTAGCGGCAGCGGCCTTGGCAGCGTCCTCCTCAAGAATGCGCTTGTAGTCAGTAGGCAACACCTTGACAAAGTGGGGAAGAGCACGGGTGAAGTCCAGAAGGATACGAGCGGCCAGTTCTGAGCCAGTGTAGTGGTGGTGGTCCTCGATTAAACCGCGGACAAAGGCGATCTCAGCAGGGTCTTCCAGGCCCGAAACCTCGACCATCTCCATATTGACCTTGGAGAGGAAATCCTGGTTCATGTCCAAGACATAGGCGATACCACCGGACATACCAGCAGCGAAGTTACGACCGGTCGAGCCAAGAATGAGCACACGACCACCGGTCATGTACTCACAACCGTGGTCACCAACACCTTCAACAACAGCAGTAGCACCGGAGTTACGAACAGCAAAACGTTCAGCGGCCACACCACGGAAGTAGCAAGTACCCCGGGTAGCACCGTAGAGACAGGTGTTACCGATAATGATGTTCTCCTCTGCCTTGTAGGCAGCGCCGCGAGGGGGATATACAATGAGACGACCACCAGAAAGACCCTTGCCCACATAATCGTTGGCGTCACCTTCAAGTTCGAGAGTAATACCAGGAGCAAGGAAAGCACCAAAGGACTGACCAGCAGAGCCCTTGATGTTGGCGTGGATGGTGTCTTGAGGAAGGCCGGCTCCACCATAGCGGCGACTGACCTGGTAAGATAGAGTAGCGCCCAGGGCACGGTCAGTATTGACAATGTCACACTCAATTCTGCAAGGCAAACCCTTCTCCAGCGCCAGTTCGGACTCTGCGATCAGCTTGTTGTCAAGGCGGACGTGCAGACGGTGGTCTTGCTTGCGAACATTGTAGGTAGCCACGCCAGGACGGAGAGAGTGAGCGGGAGTCAGGATGAGGGAGAGGTCAATTCTCTCCTGCTTAGCGGTCCGAATGTCCTCCCTGACCTTGAGCAACTCAGCACGTCCAACCATCTCGTTGACCGTCCGAATGCCCAGCTTGGCCATGATAGCACGCATCTCATTAGCCACATAGTAGAAGAAGTTGATCACGTGCTCGGGTGTGCCCTTGAACTTTTGGCGGAGTTCGGGATCCTGAGTTGCGATACCAACAGGACAAGTATTCAAATGACATTTCCGCATCATGATGCAACCAAGAGCGATCAGGGGAGTGGTGGCGAAACCGAATTCTTCAGCACCCAGCAAACAGGCGATAGCGATATCACGACCGGTGCGAAGTTGACCGTCAGTCTGAACCACTACACGACCACGCAGATCGTTGAGGACCAGAGTCTGATGGGTCTCAGCGAGACCCAGTTCCCATGGAAGACCGGCGTACTTGATACCAGTCCAGCGAGAAGCACCAGTACCACCGTCGTGACCGGAAATCAGAATATGATCAGCCTTGGCCTTGGCGACACCGGAGGCTACGATACCGACACCAACCTCAGACACCAGTTTCACGGAAACGCGGGACCGAGGATTGGAACACTTGAGATCATAGATAAGCTGCTTCAGGTCCTCAATTGAGTAAATGTCGTGGTGAGGTGGAGGTGAGATAAGACCGACACCGGGAGTGGAGTAACGAGTGTGGGCAATGGGGCCGACAACCTTGTGGCCGGGCAGCTCACCACCTTCTCCAGGCTTAGCGCCCTGGGCCATCTTGATCTGCAGCTCGTCGGCATCAGCAAGGTAGTGGGAGGTCACACCGAAACGGCCGGAGGCAATTTGCTTGATGGCAGACCGCATGGTGTCACCATTCTCCAGTCGTTTGCTACGCTCAGGGTCCTCACCACCTTCACCCGTGTTGGATTTACCACCAAGACGGTTCATGGCAATGGCCAGTGTGGAGTGAGATTCCATGGAGATGGATCCGTACGACATGGCACCTGTCACAAAACGACGGACGATTTCAGTCCAAGGCTCAACCTGGTCAACAGGAATGGGGCTCCGTTGCTCGAAGTCGAAGTCGAGCATACCACGCAGAGTGCAGTTCTTGATCTGCTCATGTGCGGCCTTCGCGTAAGCCTCGTAAGACTTGTCGTTCTTGGTACGGACAGCGTCTTGGACATTGGCGATACTGACGGGGTCGTTGATGTGCGCCTCACCTCCGTCACGCCAGTGGTACTCGCCCGATTCAGGAAGTCCGGGAATTTCAATGATGGAGCGAGATGGGTATCCGCGTTCGTGGAAGGCATATGCATCCTGGGCGATCAGCTCAAAAGTCAATCCACGGATACGGCTCGCAGTTCCAGCGAAACATCGGTCAATGACGCTGTCATCAATACCGAGAGCCTCGAAAATTTGGGCACCCTTGTATGATTGCAGGGTAGAAATACCCATCTTGCTCATGACTTTAAGGATACCTCCGTCGCAAGAAGCCTTGTAGTTCTCAATGACTTTCTCATCGGAAAGTTGCTTGCGAATCAACTTCTCCCGGTTCATCTTGAGAATACACTCCATGGCTAGGTAGGGATTGACAGCGTCAGCACCATAACCAACCAGGACACACATGTGGTGGACTTCTCGAGCCTCCGCAGTTTCGACGACGAGAGCCGCAAGTGATCTCCACTTATTGCGGACCATGTGATGGTGCACGAGACCCGTAGCGAGCAATGCGGACACAGGAACACGATCCGCGGAGGTTGCCCGGTCAGAGAGGACAATGATCTTGTCGCCATTCTGAATTGCATCGGTGGTAGCATCGCAAATGGCATCAAGGGCCTCGAGGTAACCAGGGACGCCCCTCTTCTTCTCGAAAGTGATGTCGATGATCTTCACCGTCCAGTCATTGTAGACCTGGCTGATGTTTTTGATGGCATTAAACTCGGGGATGCTCAAGATGGGGGAGGGAAGACGCAGACGGTTGCACTGCGAGGCATCCATCTCCAAGAGATTGCCCTGAGGACCGACATAGCACTCGAGAGACATGACAACGGCCTCGCGAATAGGGTCAATGGGAGGGTTGGTGACTTGAGCGAAGAGCTGGCGGAAGTATTCGTAAAGAAGGCGAGGCTGCTGCGCCATGCAGGCCAGTGGAGCATCATTGCCCATTGAACCGAGGGCTTCCTTCGAATCCGCAGCCATAGGACCGAGAAGCAGACTGACCTGCTCGAAAGAATAACCGAAGGCCTTGAGCCGAGGGTCATTTTGAACAGTGGTATCGTCGAGTGTGTAACTAAGATCAACATTCTGTTCGAGCAACTTCCGATTGATGTCAGGCAGTTTCAAAAGTTCCTTGTCGAGCCATGCGGGAAAGTCTTGACGGTGGGCGACAGTGTGCTTCAGTTCAGAATCATCGATGATACGGCCGGCCACAGTATCAACCAGGAGCATCTTTCCAGGCTGTAGACGACCCTTTTGGACGACTCTTTCCGGGTCAATGTCCACGGCACCGACTTCCGAGGCACAGATAATACGGTCATCATCGGTCACATAGAAACGGCAAGGACGCAGACCGTTGCGGTCCAAGTTCGCACCACAGTAACGCCCATCAGAGAAAGTGAAGAGCGCAGGTCCATCCCAAGGCTCCATCTGACAAGCAGCCCACTCATAAAAGGCAGCTTTGGCAGGGTCCATGGCCGGGTTATCCTGCCAAGCCTCGGGAATCATGATCATGACCGCCTCGGGCAGAGAAAGAACACCGTTGATCATCAGCAACTCCAGGACATTATCGAAGGCAGCCGAGTCAGAGCCACCGTCTTCAACGATCGGGTACAGAGAATCCAGCTCGTCACCGAAAATGTCAGACTTAAGAAGGCCTTCTCTAGCTCTCATCCAGTTCTTGTTTCCGCGCAAGGTGTTGATTTCACCGTTGTGGGCAGCCCATCGCAGAGGCTGTGCACGGTCCCAAGACGGGAATGTGTTGGTAGAGAATCGGGAGTGGACGAGAGCGAAGTGCGCTTCGTAATCAACATTGACGAGATCATGGTAGTACTGGTAAACCTGAACAGGGGCCAATTGACCCTTGTAGACAATGTTTCTGTTACTGAGGGAGCACAGATAGAACCAATTAGCGAGACCAATGACGTGAGTAGCTCGTTTCCGAAGAACATAGAGCTGGCGCTCGAAAGTCCTCTCGTCGAACGACTCAGGATCGGTGTTCTCTGGCTTATTTCCCTCACCATATGCGGACTTCAAGACCACAAATGGCTGCATGATGATCGGCTCTCTGGACAGAGCAGCAGGACCCAAGAGGGTTGAGTCGCGAGGGACCTCACGCCACCCTAGCACCCGCAGACCGAGAAATTCTGCAATTTCCTCGAGCTTGGCGGTAGACTCCTTAAGAGACTCCTGATCGGGCTTGAAAAACAAGTTACCGACGGCATACTGGCCAAGCGGAGGAAGGTCAACGCCAACTTCTCGGGCGAAATTCTTAACGAAAAATTTGTGCGGAATACTGGTCATAACACCGGCACCATCACCGTCTCGTGCATCAGATCCAACGGCTCCTCGATGCGTCATGTTGCAAAGCAGATTGCGGGCTGTCAATGAAGAAAGAGGTCAGCGAGCTGTTACTCGATCGTGCTCACTGGCGATTACCAAAGGAGAGATCCTACCATCGCTGACAATTTTGTGACTTGCTTTGCCCTTGATGTGACTAGATAACCGCAGAAGTCAAGTTAGTCAATGCTAGTTCCGGACCATCTCTGGCCACTGGATCACATCCGTGGGGAGATGTGCAACATACGCAGCAAATCCTACACCGCAAGCATCCTTCTCATATTCGGGGTCATAGAGACCCTGCCTCTCGGGCAAAGTGTTAGCCCAGCCATAGCCACGCTTTGGCTGGTACTCCGAATATTCGTTCGGTTTCTGCTCTTCAACTATATTTTGGCCATAGAGTTCCTGCAAGTTAAGACCCATTCTTCCGCCGGCGACCGACAGAGAATGGAATTACAGGGTTGGGAAGGCTGTCGCTGCACTGGGTCTGGGAATAGGGACGTCGCAGACAAGACCGGGGCGGGGCGGCCGTCGAGTAGCTGTATAGAACGAAAGATGCGTCTAGACTGTCGTCACAGGTATTCGGGTCGGACGCGGGTTCTAAGAGAGATTATGGAAGTCTAGATGGTGTTTGACCCAGCGTCTGACTTCGAGAGTGATGGTAAGAGGAGAGCAAAGAAGGAAGAAAGAAAGGAGAAAAGGAAGATCAGAAAATAAATGAGGGGAGGGGGAGAAATAGCCAGAGGCAGTGGAGCGGGACGACCAAGCCTGCAGGGTAATTCCGTGGTGAGTAACGAAATACACTGATACCGTACGGGAGGGAGAGGTCCGGGAATCCACAAGACTCCGATGGGCGAATTGTACGGATTTTCGATGGGATTCTCTTGGTAAGTAGGTACCTATAGGCTATATTATTTCGTATGGCTGCTGCTTAGTAGTGTGAAAAATTGGAACAACGCTACTATTAGGCGAGTGCTAGGTACCTAGCAAGTAAGGAGGACTATCAATGTCTGCAGAAGGGAAATTGGCTACTGGGGAACTGGGATATGTTAAGAAGGACTTACACCGTGGCGAAATGCAGTTTGTCATCATTTACTATCTGGTATCTACTTTATGGGTAGGATGCAAGGCACTGCATCCAGTATTTTAGTGTTCTCCCTTACTCTGTACAGTAGGATGACAGGCGACATGGATAAACAGAGCAAGTCTATAGTACGATGTGTGCATATTCCCTGTGACAGAAGAACCCAAGCACTGCATTTATTTTGTGTGAAGACTGATGCCCACTGTAGTTCTCGCCGGAAAAAGGTACATTTGCTATTCCTTCGCGCCCGTTCAATCCCGCTTCGGGCGAGACGGTGTTTCTTCTAACCTAAGTACGGAGTGCTCCGTACACAAATCCCAGAGCAGGAGAGGAGCATTCTCGGCACTTGCCACATTGATCAGAAGAGGTTTTACAAATACGAATTTCGAGGAAGATCATTGATTCTATAATCCTTGCCAAAGAGAAGGTCCGGACATATGGAGTACATCATATCGCATAAATTTGAAGATGGAGGGGAATTCCAGCATGAGCAGTATCTTAATAGGTTGTTCCAACAGGAGAGAGATAAGACATCGCCCACCAATCAGAAGAGAGGCTTTTCAACCTTGGACCTAAAAAGATTAGGTTTTCACTACGTCAAGATCCAAACCCAGTGGGGCACATGGGCCTTAGCTTCTGACTGTAGATTATTCTTAAAAAATAAAAGCAAAAGAAGACGGCGCTAGCGCATGAGTTTGGTTCAATTGACTTACCACCCGAGCCGAGATACAATACGCCGTTCGTTTGGAACGGTATCCATCCACGGCTATCATCCATTCAGGATGGACATATTCATAAACAGCTGGAGTCCGTTCTTCAACATTAGTTGGATGATTGGATTTGCCTCGGAACGCTCATCTGGATGTGACTGGCCCCGATTTGTTGGAGTAATATTCTCCCATCAAGCCCGTCCGTCAGCCCTGAAAGCCATATGAATAGAGAGGTACTTGTGTACAAATCTCATGCCACTTCAGTCTGCCTGGTGACAGTCTAATTGTCGCCGCTTCTGATTGACCTCTTCGGACTGACAAGAAGACGGCATCTGTTGCGCATTTCCTATGTGAAGGCAAGGTGACAGGATCTGAAACGATCCCATGGCACGATTTCCATGTCAATCGCTTTAATACTGGAGATGGAGAGCCTATACGGAGAAGGCAATTGATGATGGTAACTCGCACTGCAGTAGACCCAATTGGGCATGGTTGATTCGCCCACGTATAGTCAATTGTATGCGCTATGCAAAGGGGCAATGACTGTTCGAGTCTTTGACAGGCTTCTGCCCTTTCCCGAGGAGATCCCGACTCTGAGATTGCTTGCAAACTTGCAGACTTAATATTATTAGACTTAACAGCAGAATGGCCACATGGGCGGTAACCAACTGGGTGGGTGTCGCTATGTGGGGCAGTACATGGATTTAGTTGCTTAGGTTGTCCTCTGGTTGAGGATTTCAATTATCTACCTTGGGTGTCTATATGCGACCTTACCGCTAGGCAAGCAGAAGGGGACGTTCACAAGTTTTGATTGGGCGCTCATTGGGAACTTGAAAGTGTAGGCACTGGCAGAAAGAAGGGAAAGAGAGAAAGTAAAAAAATTAATTTAGTAGGACGCACGACACTGCAAGCCAGCTAAAGGCGCACCCGAAGGATTCTGGCGGAAGCCACCGGCCGACAACGGCGTGCACTGAGCGACAGATGGCCTTGAAATCCAGCCTTAGCTCAGGACTGGGTGTCGAGTCTGTCGACTCCGTGCTGTCACACTCACACTAGGTTACATTGCAGCCAGCATGGAGTACCCCACGCTGAACATTAACAAAAATTGATCATATTGTATGGAGTAGATTTTCCTCAGTAAATAGAGAGGTGTGTGGGTTTGGTTTTCAAGGCGAATGGTACAGCAAACATTTGATACTAAGGTACCTTCATAAACTTGAGTGTACAAGCTCATACCGATGATGTATTATTACCATAAGTTTCATGACCCAAATTGCTGAGCAAAGCCGGGTAAATTACTGGCACGGAGCAGTTACCGTTGGTCCGTTGCCCTCCATTAGAGCCTTGGAGTCGAATGTCCGCCCAGAATAAGCCTGTAAACCACAACTTCCGACAACGGCCAAGCTAGCGCCTTACCTCTTCCGTCTGCTTCCTCTCCTCCTCCGTCCTCCCCAAATTAATTCCTGCTGTCCTTAGGCAAGAACCCCCGATGTCGGGACCTCTGAGCAGTAATCGAATTGCGTGCAGACTTGCTTTTTGAAATTATGGAATCTGTTTCTTTGAGGTCATCAAATGATCAAGCAGCTTATCGCGCTTCAATGTAAATGGTAATCTACTCCGTACATTATTGATTCGGCTCCGATCCCCGTATTCTTCTCTTACGATGTACCAAACATCACTCGCCAGTACCAGTACTCTTGACGGCTTTGCCCATATTGAAATCAGGCCAGACTTACCTTCGTTACTCCGTACTCCATAATAATCAATTATTCCATACCTATTCAGTAGTAGCTCATGGCTATGTGGGATTGTGGACTATGAACTCCAGAATCCTGAGATACACACCTGGGGAAAACCCACTCTTACCCCCTCCCTCGGTTCCCTCCCCTCCTCCTCCCTTGATGGTGTATGACCCCGACCAATAGGCGTCGTGGAATTAACCAGCACCCCGGAATACGAGCGGTACGCAACTGGATGCACTAATGCATGCAGCCCAACCCCTGCTAATTTTCCATTTGATTGAGTTTCGGACTTGCCAGCGTGGGCTTGTCAATGCCGACTCAGACACGCGCGATAAGAGCTTAATTGAAGATATGTGATGATAATAATAATACATAAATCAATCGATTTCCAATCTCCCTTGAGTGTCCGCAGCGTCCACTAGACTACACCACGAAACGACTGCCTTCAGGTATCTACTCCTACCTAGGCTACCTGGGTAGGTACCAGCCTACGCAACGCATTCAACATATGGGTTTTCTCGCCCATCGCTTACCAATATTCACCAAGGAAACTAGATGATTGACCCTTTTCGACTCGTCGATTATGGCGAACAAAGGCAATAGTGAAGGTGAAGAGCTATGATTCATTCGATTATGGGTTGTAATCGACTCTGATCCGTCGATCATCTCACCATGCTGTTGCCTTTAGTCTGCGACAGACAAAATAAATTGCAGGACCCTTCGGCCGATTGATGGACTTCTTACAGGATACTTTCCCTTTCCCAGATTGAAACACTTGAATCATGCCTAGGTACCTCCTGGCGAAGAATATACGACCACGGGAAGGGTGAACGAATCATATCGCCTATGATGATGACTTCCGAAAGCAGACGGAGTCTACTCAGAATCAATATTGTGACTCACAACTGTCGACTCATTAAGGGATTCACTAAACAATGCAGCCTGGGAAATCATTAATGGGCCTGGCAGGAGAATAAGGGCCAATTAGCGGCAGCCTCAAGATGCTGTAGTAGCCTTCAGCATGTGAGCTGTCCTCTATTTTCCCATCTGGTCTCTCCATCGTTCTCTCGGGTAAGATACGATACAGCAGATTACCCCAGACATCATGTGACCCAGCGGAGTGCCAATGTTGCTTTCTTCCGGAAAATCCCGAGGTTTCCTGACCAGTCTTGTCCGCTTTTGGTTCACCGGAATTGATGTTATTGATGGAGCGGAAGACTGCAACTGTTCGGGAATTTGCGGAAAGCCCGTTGTAACCTCCGAAATCGGACTCTCGCCAGGCTTCGAGGCACTGTACGGGAACGACTCCAAAGTCCAAAGACCGCTAGCGAGGGAGAGGGCGGTATAGACTATAGACACGTTGTGGGCTGCATGGATGGTCGCCAGCGCTAAATTCTGTTACCAGCAGTTTCGAATTGAAACGGGGCCATTTCGAATCTCGCCGCTAGTATGGTTATTTTCCAGTTCATGGCTCGCGGGTTTATAAATATGTCCCTTTTCAGCGCGCTCCCAAGCGAGACGCCATTGCTCATCTTTTCTGAAAGATTCGCGTGGCAGAGAAATTGGGCTTCGTGGCACGATCTCTTGCTCAAAGACAGCGGAATTGAGCTGGGAATACCTGCCACCGTGATCTGATGGTTCTTCTTTTCTGAAGGATTGCAATGGATCGTCCCGACAGGTTGTATTGGCACAATGCAATCTCAGTATCGCGCCATGTTTACACATTCCCTCAGTTATGGGCTGAGCTAGCTTGCTCATGGGTTCAAGACGTCGATAGTTCCCTTAAGAACTACTACTGACCTGATCTCACAGACAGAGCCTTGAGTGGCTTCTTTCTCTACGACACGAACCTTTTGTCCCGAAGGCCAGGATACACTGCATTCACGAGTGGATGGTTGACGAGACTCCAATGCAACGTGAATACCTCAACGGGTTGCATAGTACATATATCTAGATTCCATAGTAGTTAAATCGAGCATGTTAATGATATTGATCCCAAACTTCCATCTTGTAAGACCCTTGACTTCGTGTATGATATCGCTATGGAGCTTCCGAAGTTTTGCTACTTTTAATATATGCTGGGCGTCGTAGCCGGGATTGATGAACGAGGCCGATTTTATTCAAAGATGTACTTCTTCATTCTCTCTCCTCGTCTTCGACTCTCAATGGTTGTCGTAGGCAAGCAGTGGATAATTGGATTGTTTTGGCTTTGGAGATACGAAGAACGGTTCCCCGCGCGATAGTGGAGCTTCATTGTTTTCTGTTTTTCGTTTTCTTCTCCGCACTTGCTCTTCATCATCTGAACACGTCATAAGCACACTCTATATACAAGCCCAATTAACCGCGGCTGGCGTATAATGACTGTTGGTCCGAAAGAAACGTTTTCCTAGAACCATCGATATTCTTGCAGAAAGCAGGAGGTCCTGCGTGTGCTGGGCCTGAGCAACCCTGGGCACCGAGGTCTTCCACGACAGAAGCTTCACTCAAGGAGGGGAAAAGAGCCAAATATACGAAAATGCTGTCTCTTCCCTTGATTACGCCGCGCGACGTATGCTAACCCCTAATTGCACTGGAAGCCCCGTCATACAAACAACTAACATACATTCAAACAGTCACATGAACTCTGGTTCGGCTCCTCTCAATTCCACCGCAACTCATATCAACACCTTCCGTCGCCCGGGGACGCGCCACCGCACGGCCACCCTCGTCGCAATGGACAGAATGCCCCGAATGGACGCGCAGCAGCTACCACCGGCAACAGCCTGTCGTCATTGCAGCTCGAGGAGCGCGCTCTCCGCGCGCGCAAAAACAATATCGCGTCGTTCGGATACTCGTGGATCAAGCCGGCGGGATGCTCCAAGACCATGCTGGGTATGAAGGAGGAGGAGGCTGAGCGGGAGGAGGCTCTGGCGGCCGCAGCGGCTGAGATGGCTGCTGCGGCTGCGGCTGCTGCTGATCCCGGCTTGGATGAGTTTGGGAATCCGATACATGACCAGGCGGATGATACGGGCATGGAGCGGGATTTGGATGACGATATTCCCGATGCGGATGCGGACGGGCTCGTGGAGGAAGGAGAGGAGGGACTGGAAGAGGACGAAGACGTGGAGGAGGAGGGATACATGGAGCGGGATCTAGATGATGACATTCCTGAAGCGTTCGCCGATGACGACGACGATGATGATGACGAAGAAGCCGAGGAGGAAACTGTGGACTTTGACAACCAAGCCGACCTGGACGACGAGATCCCCAGCGCAGCAGATGATTACGAGGGCGAAGACATGAGCGACATAGTCGAAGATGACGACGAAGAAGCATTCGGGATGGAGCGTGATCTGGACAACTTGGTTCCCGAGGCCGCCGAGGACGGACCGGAAGAGGAAGAAGAATGGCAGCACACCGACACCGATGCAGAGTTTGACGACGAAGATGACCAGAGCTTCTCGCATGACCAATTTGCTGCACAGGGTCTTCGAGCCAGCATATCCAGCAACCGTGGCCTGCCACCGCCATCCGCCCGTTCCAGCCGGGAAACGCCAGCCCAGACGCGATTTCTACAACGCTGGAGCGGCGGCGGCGACGCGATCGACTCTAGTGGCATGATGTTCGACGACGGTAATCTTCGTGCGTCGTTGGCAAGCCAAGCAAGCCGCCAAAGTGGGTTTGGACGATTTCCAAGGCGGCGTAGTGGAAGGGATCGTCTTGAATGACTCTAACCTTCCGGATAACAGACAGCTACGGTTGCCAGGTACTAAGTATGCATAGTTACTGTTTTAGATTATCGGGAATTCCGGCGCTTGGCTTAAAGGTCTAGGTTCATCAACGGGACGGAGTTGGTACAGGGTATTCATTGGACGCGCAACTTGATTCTGCTGATATAGAAGCGAAGAGAAGACATAAGATCTATAAGAAAAAACTTCCCGTCTAGTTTCGCTCCTACCCAATGAGATTATATATACATACATGTCGTGCGACCAAGATATTACAAGTATATGGATGAATAGCATAAGCCACCCTTATGCACTTCAAGACCATATCAACTCATGCGCCAAGTGGTGACATGACATTGCCGAGAAAATGAATAGCAGACTGACGGAAAACAATAGTGTTCAGTATGGCTTTCGCACGGTGTGCAACATACAACGCCGGAGAACGCCACAGAATATCCTATGCAGCAGTGAAGTAGAAGACATTATAGGGAGAAGTTATGTATGCCCGGGGGTGTGAGCTATTATGTAGACGTAGGCCAAGGGGTACATGGTGTAGTGCACCGTGCTATGGAGCCGAGCGAAAATGGCGCCGGGTCGAGGCATCAGGAATTATCGATTGTAGGCAGTCCGTCCGATATAGGGCCTAAGTCAGCCACACGTATGCGAAGATCAGGAAAACAGCCAGGAAGAAACCGAGCCATGCACGCCAACCAACACCCGTACGCTCGGCCATTCGAAGCATGCGAGTCATGTTACCACGGAGGCGGACGCGAGTGTTGTCGAATGCATCGTTGAGTTCTGAGATGGTAGATGTATCACGGATTTCATCGCCAATGGCGAGTGTAAGCTGGCAGGAGTATCAGCATCACGTTCGTTATGTTACTCTGGATAAACAGCAAGAATGACGGACTCACATCCTTCAACATCTTGACTTTCGCACTGATACCTTCGACCTGGGAGTCATTTTGCGATTCGAGATGGTCGAGGACTGCGTCGGAATATTGGCCCCTTGACCCATGAGCATCAAACCGGCATTGAGAGGTGTGTTTGCGGGCAAGACTCACTTCGCATTGGGCGTTGCCTTTCGGAAACCACCTGTGGAGCCCCCGTTCATGTAACCATCGGCATTCGAGGCAGAGTAGCCCCCATAACTATATCTGCCCACGCTGGCCGGTGAGCGGCTGGCGGGTCGAGAACCACCGCCGTAGGAATCGAAGAGAGAAGAAGAGGCGCGGGGATCGCGCTGATGAAGCGAAGAATGTGGAAATCTGTAAGAACTCAAGTTAGTTACAAGATATCCAAGGACGCCATGGTAAACGTTGATCGGTCATACCGTGAAGACATAACAGATGGTCGTAAATGGGAAATGATGCAATTCAGGAGACACTGAGAACACCGATTGACGAAGGATTCTCACCGCCAGCTAATTTGTGCGCATGATGATCAGTTTTCCAGTATGCAGAGTTTGCAGGATTAGCTTGTATATCTCAAACCGAACTGCATCGTATGAACGAAGCTTTGCGATCTGCTTGCGGCGAGACAATCGAAACAACAACACGGAGTTGCCACTTGGGTGTCTGTGACTCGCTCAACCGCCGCACGTGAGTGACGATGTACAAAATGTTGAATGTTCTGGCCTGCAAATGGATTTGATCGACAAATAAAAGGAGATCTGATTTTGGAGGGTAAGAATTGTACAGCTGCTGCAAGTATTTACGCGAGGATAGGGATGGGAAGAGGGGTGTAAAAATTAGCACCCTGATCACATACTAGGATCGCCTTCTCTGGTCTTCGGGGTGAGGATGTTTACAAGTTTGGTGTGAATAGATTTGTTTCGTCACAGTATGTGCGCATACTAGAAAGAGGAAAAGATTAAACTGGAAGAAACAGAAAGCCCCCAATGAACCTGCGCCTGCCATGAATGTCTCATTCATAATCCCCATTCCCAGGATATTTGATGGCTCCATAAGACGTCTTTTAATCAATCGCGCATGTCCTCGTCGTTAGGTTGGAATTCCTCATCGTCATCGTCCTCGTCGTCCATCTCATCCTCGGCCTTCAGCTTCTCGGCTGCCTCCTGGAAGTCGATGGTCTTGCCTCGTGTCCGACGACCTGAAGAAATGATGTTTTCTTCAGAGATGGGTTCGAGATTGTCGTGGTCATCATCGTCATCATCTGTAGAATGGTTAGATTTGCATGATCTAGCCTTCAGAAATCATGCGAATGTCCCCTGAAGTCTTCCAGAAAGCAAAAGACGAGAGAAAAAGAAAATCTGGGTTTAGAATGCCACATACCGTCCGCCATCTACGAGTAGATGAGTTAGCTTGAGTGTCTGAGTAGTACATGACAAAGGGTTATGCGAACTCACCATTTCCTCGGCTTCGCTTTCATCACTGTCCTCTTCCTCGTCCATGCTCATTTCCAGGGAAGGCTCCTCAACGGCCTTGCCCTTGCCCTTGCCCTTGTCCACAGCGGCCGCATCGGGAGCATTGGCAGCAGGATCGTTGCTGAGAGTAGCCTGGTGGTCGTCGCCCATTGTGGTTTGTTTCGAAGTGTCTCCGAACACAGATATTAGGCAAGAAGTAGGTCACGGAAATGAGTAAGTTTTAAACAGGGAGAAGCAATTGCAAGGAGACTTCCAAACTGAGCTTGAGAGGGAAGTACAGAAGGACCTTAAGTAATGTACGGAGTGCAAGGACAGAAAATATTGTCGTAGAGGAATGATAACAACAAGAGCTGCGGACAGGAAACCAAAAACACATCAGCCGCAAGGGAGATGCACCTAAGACCTGTCCCCTCAAGTCGCCGGGCGCTGATTGGCTGATCTCCGGATTGATCAGCGCAGCTCCTGTGATGCGCTAGACCTTTTCAGTATTGATTTTGTAAGGCGGCCTGAGGCTCATAGAATCCATACCCCTGCTCAACAAGGGGGAGCATAAACGCAGGTGGAATACTCCGTACTCAAGACTACTATCCTAGTTCTGGGTTAGCTAGCTCACGATGTTGGATTGAAAGGTCTCTCTAATGCTATCTGATCGTCGAGGACCCGACAAGACACCAAGTATCAGCAGATGTCTTTAACTCTCTATGCTTCCGAATGTTTTGGTGCAAGACGAGTCCATCGTCCCTCCATTGCTGGTCAAACTGTACAAACTTCAACTGTGGAAGGTTCTATAGACGACTGATAGGCAATGATCATAATCAGAGACGGTCATAAGGAGTTGGTCTTCAATGTCGAACACGATCTCCTTGGCTGAACCAACCCAAGACTAGGAGCATGCAGTCTAAATAGTGGTTGTCGGTGGTTTCAATACCTGTGTTCTCCGTAGGGGTCTATCTAGTCAAGGCTTGTATCTATGTAGAGGACTTTCTGCAAGAAGAAGAGCAAACCGCGAGATCTCCTTTCAGTTACCATGGCAACCGAACATCTATCTCGAAGGTAATGAGTATCAACTCAGTACACTCCGTGCTCCATATCAAAATATCCAACAGGCAGGGCTCAAGCGCTTGAGAGAAAAACTCTCCAGTCTGGGGTTGAGGGAGTTGAGAGCTATGTAGGTAGGCCAGGGAAGCCAAATCTGTCAATTGCGATCATAGATCTCTAGAAACTGAAACCTTGAAGCTGTCATGAAACTACGGAGATAGCGGGAAGGTAATATGCTTCCATCTCCAGGTACTGCTTCCAGATGTAGCTAGTTCTGTCCAAGTGGCGTCTCTACCCTGGTGGCACAATAAAGTACCCAGGTATGATGCAGTCGCCGCACTGGTGAACGTCAGACTGGCAGATGAAAGAAATGGGGAGAAGTATCCATACCCCACCAAAGACACTGGCGGAAACCAAGAGTCTCAGCCACGGAACTGCTGCTCTATTAGGCTTTCCGCTAAGAGTCATCATGACGAGAAGGTCTATCTGCTGAATCAATTGATTCCAATACAGTGATTATAATGCTGAATATTATCAAACTCGTTCTGTAGATGGTACCTCAGTGAAAGTAGTAGCCAGACAAGACAAAGAAAAAATTCGGAATATTATTACGTCATCCGGCGACCCCGCCATCTGCAGCCTAAAAAGGGAAGAAAAAATTACTCATGGAATCATCCTCCACCAGATGCTCAGAGACCAGATTTGCAAGACATAGAAGATCAATCCGTTGAGAAACTGCTGGTAAACTAACAGAAAGGTCCAGAACATGACCTGATGATTCTTGAATTGACACCAATCATCGCGACACCTGTAGAATTGGACCGATCCAGCTAATTTCCCTGATAGAAGCCCGTCGAACACGATGGATGCTCATCGAAGCTCCGTCCTGCTAGAAGCTTCGCTGGAGCTGAACTCACCGCCCTCCACTATATCTCTCGCACAATTCCCTGACTCTCTCAGACTCAATTTTCTCACACACACAATCTTCTCACTAGAATTACTCTATCTTCCTGTTGTCTCTCTTCTTCCTCCCTTAGAGACTGTACATTAATCACCTCTCCTCACTCCTATATCCTCTTCCTATCTTAACGAACCCCTCACTTCTCATTCACAATGGCTCCCGCTGTCGGTATTGACTTGGGTACCACCTACTCTTGTGTGGGTGTCTTCAGAGATGACCGCATTGAAATCATTGCCAACGACCAGGGTAACCGTACTACTCCCTCGTTCGTGGCTTTCACCGACACCGAGCGTCTCATCGGTGATGCCGCCAAGAACCAGGTCGCCATGAACCCTCACAACACCGTCTTCGATGCTAAGCGTCTGATCGGTCGTCGGTTCCAAGATGCTGAGGTTCAGTCTGATATGAAGCACTGGCCCTTCAAGGTCATCGAGAAGGCCAGCAAGCCCGTCATCGAAATTGAATTCAAGGGCGAGACCAAGCAGTTCACTCCTGAAGAGATCTCCTCCATGGTCCTGACCAAGATGCGTGAGACCGCTGAGGCTTACCTCGGTGGTACTGTCAACAACGCTGTCATCACCGTCCCCGCCTACTTCAACGACTCTCAGCGTCAGGCCACCAAGGATGCTGGTCTCATCGCCGGCCTGAACGTCCTCCGTATCATCAACGAGCCTACTGCCGCTGCCATTGCCTACGGTCTTGACAAGAAGGCCGAGGGCGAGCGTAACGTCCTGATCTTCGATCTCGGTGGTGGTACCTTCGATGTTTCCCTCCTGACCATTGAGGAGGGTATCTTCGAGGTCAAGGCTACCGCTGGTGACACTCACCTGGGTGGTGAGGACTTTGACAACCGTCTTGTTAACCACTTCGTAAACGAATTCAAAAGGAAGCATCATCGTGGTCAGTACTTTTTCCCCACGGTCGCATTTTTCCTCTGGTCCCTCTTTCCCATTTTGTCCCTCCTTCCCCTATGGTCACTCATCGCACTTGCCATTTTGGCACTTTCCCAAATCACCCTGTGTTACAACGCTCGCAATGATAAAGTCGCTCGTCCCCGTTTCTTTTCATCTTCTTTCGCCATGGCAACAAGATGTTCGCTACCGAGTCTGCAACCGAGATCGCTACCGACATTCAGACTTTGGTACGGACCATCTGTTGGTCTCTCATCGACGGAAAAACGTCCTGGATCAACCCGAAGTTCAGTACCACTGTGTCTACAGAACAAAAGCTCACAGAGCTCTTTGTCCTTGCTCAGCTTACATTCTGTACTGGATTGGAACAAGTCCTCCTTGCCGCAACTCCTCCACCACTTGAGTGGTTTTTGCACCTTTCTTCCGATATTCCCAAAGATGTGTGGGGTGTCTATATACTTGTTCTACAGAAGACTGGTTGTGAGGACCTTGTCTACGTGGGTTCCTCCACTGCAGTCTACCGTGGTCTCCGAGCAAGAATCTCGCAACATCAGCAAGGAGTGGCTGTGCCCCATTATGTGCGACGGGCGAAAGACAATGGTTATACCATTGTTCACAGTTCTGTGCTGGTTTCTATGGCAATTCCTCCTCTGCTGGAAATTGGCAAGTTTCGCTGTGTCACCCTTATTCTTGAGGCATGCTTTTCCTACGTGTTCTGGGGTATGCTATCCAAGGACAAGACGTACGGATTCCCCAAGTGCCTGTGGTTGCCATCGTCCTTCGAATGGGGCGGGCTGTGCTCGCACAGTCCCCTCATTGAGGGATTCGACGATTACGATTGCTATACTCCGGAACAACTTGATCAGATGGCTGCAGCTTCTCAAGAGAAAGACCGTGCCTACCAGCACGAGTATGGAAAAGCTCTGCGTGCAAACCCTACCCCTGAATTTCGGGCGAGGACAAAACGGAACAACGTCATGCAGACAGAAAGGACACGAGCAAGACAACAGGAGGCTGTCGCTGCGAAAACTTATAACTGCGATCCCTGTAATGTGTCCTGTCGGGACGCAGCTTCACTCAGACTCCATAACACGACAAAACGCCACAAGAAGAAGGTCGAAATGGGAGATAGCGATTACCATTGCGACGCGTGTGGAATTTCCTTTCATTTTCTTTCAAATTTTAACCAGCACAAAAAATCGAAGAGTCACATCCGAAAGACATCATGCTAACTTTTTACACAAAGATCTCACCACCAACGCGCGGGCCCTGCGCCGTTTGCGTACCGCATGCGAAAGAGCCAAGCGTACCCTCTCATCTGCTGCTCAGACCTCCATCGAGATCGACTCTCTCTTCGAGGGTATTGACTTCTACACTTCCATCACTCGTGCCCGTTTCGAGGAGCTCTGCCAGGACCTCTTCCGCTCCACCATGGAGCCTGTTGAGCGTGTCCTGCGTGACGCCAAGATCGACAAGTCCTCCGTCCACGAGATCGTCCTTGTCGGTGGTTCCACCCGTATCCCCAAGATCCAGCGTCTCGTTGCCGACTTCTTCAACAAGGAGGCCAACAAGTCCATCAACCCCGACGAGGCCGTTGCCTACGGTGCTGCCGTCCAGGCTGCTATCCTGTCTGGTGACACCTCTTCCAAGTCCACCAACGAGATCCTGCTGCTCGACGTTGCTCCCCTCTCTCTCGGTATCGAGACCGCTGGTGGTGTCATGACTCCTCTGATCAAGCGGAACACTACCATTCCCACCAAGAAGTCCGAGACCTTCTCCACCTACTCCGACAACCAGCCCGGTGTGCTCATCCAGGTCTACGAGGGTGAGCGTGCTCGTACCAAGGACAACAACCTCCTTGGTAAGTTCGAGCTTACCGGCATTCCCCCCGCCCCCCGTGGTGTTCCCCAGATTGAGGTCACCTTCGATGTCGATGCCAACGGTATCATGAACGTCTCTGCCGTCGAGAAGGGTACTGGCAAGACCAACAAGATCACCATCACCAACGACAAGGGCCGTCTTTCCAAGGAGGAAATTGAGCGCATGCTGGCTGATGCCGAGAAGTACAAGGAGGAGGATGAGGCCGAGGCTTCCCGTATCCAGGCCAAGAACGGTCTCGAGTCCTACGCCTACTCTCTCAAGAACACCATCAGCGAGGGCAAGCTCAACATCAGCGATGCCGATAAGGAGAAGGTCTCCAGCAAGGTCGAGGAGATCATCAGCTGGCTCGACAACAACCAGACCGCCACCAAGGACGAGTACGAGTCCCAGCAGAAGGAGCTTGAAAGGTATGTTTGATCTATATCCCTTTACTTTCTGTATCAACTGTATACTAACGTTTACCCCAGTGTTGCCAACCCTATCATCTCCGCTGCTTACGGTGGTGCCGCTGGCGCCGCCCCTGGCGGTGCCGCCCCCGGTGGTGCTACCCGCACTGCTGACGAGGTCGAGGAGCGCCCGGAGGAGCTTGACTAAACGTCTAGCTCAGCGATGTTTCTTTCCTTTCTTCTCTTTTGCCTTGTGATATCTGGACAGGCAATAATGGGTTTTGCTTTTCCTTTTATGTCTTGTTTTACGAATTTATGGGATCCTTTTCTTTTGCGATGACTGCATAGATTCTAGTTTGTTTCCATGCATTATGGTTTACTATGCTTCGGTGGGAAAAGTCCTGACTAATGAGCAATGGAATCTTATCAAAAACTGCTTTCCATGTAAGATTTTTCGTAGGTGCACTTTAACACCAATGCTACGTAAATAAGCTGCACAACTCTTGCGAAAATGTCAGTTGTCACCGGACATGGAGCCAGGAGCTCGAGTCCATCATTCGGGTATCGTAGTGTAGTGTACAGGTATCATACTCAAACTTATATCGAATCATCCGCTCTCACCCATAAGGCAGAGAAAAAAAGCACCGACATTATAAGCCCTCAAAATCACCCGCCCACCATCTCCGGACTCGATCTGCCCCCCTCTTCGCGATTGTCCCAAACCCGATCTCCCCCGCCCGCTCAGGATGTTTCTCTCGTTCCTCGCGACGGATCCGAATCAGCGCGGCGGAGGTACCAATCGTAAAGGCGAAGATGGGGTCTGCAAATCTGCGAGGCTGTTAGTATCGATGTCAATGTCAACGGCGGCGTCCGAGGCCGTGTCTTTCGTTGCTCGCGGGGTTCCAGGACGTTGGTTACATCGGACAGGATGCACGTACTTGGAGATCAGGTAGATCGGCATAATGATGGACTTGTTTTGTTGTTATAGCGCTCGGTGTTGGTGTAGATGGTCTCTGAACGTCAAGGTATCAGCCTTGAAACACCGTATCCCATCGGCTGAAGCTGTAGCTGTCTGTGGTTGTAGCTTGATTTATCCGTTATTTGCGCTGGCAGATATATAGGTCACGTGGTAGGAGACCTACATCCATTCACTTCTACAAGTGCATACAAATTGCTTCACTCTTTTGTCAAATCCTTGAGTAATGCAGTCACTTACTAGGGCTCAGTAGACTCTCTCGTTGGGACGCCCTACAAGAATTAGATAATATCGATTCTTGCTTCGGGATGGCATAGAGATACTATATATTCACACTGCTCGACATAGAACCACTTAACCACCTTAAAAGAAGAGGTCTAGCTTGAAAACCCAATGCTTCTGTTATCTGAATTACCTTACTAGCTATGTGGAAATGAGATCAAATGGCTTATATGAATTAAACATACTGGATATCCAATGTATAAGTATCCATCACAAAATCAAAGTACAACTACCCTATCCAGATGCCTCTGCAACGCTCAAGACTTGAAAATTAAGTGGAGTTTTTTTTCCTTTTGATTACCCAATGACCCGTAGCAAATCTATCAAAACAGAATGAATGCTATCATCACACCGAAAAAGCCCTTGAAGAAAGATGAACAACAAAAATTACAGGCTCAGAATAATCCAACCATCTATACATTTAGACGACCTGACTGAATGCAGGGATCAAGGTCTGGGCCAGCCAGAAGCTGAAAACAAGCTTTGGCCCGGTCATCAGTAGCTTAGGAGTCAGGCCCTTGAAAAAGCTGGTGAATCCCTCGTTCTTCATCATGTTGGACACAATTCGGAAGCCAGACTCAGGATGCTCAAAGTTCCGGTTCTGGATACGAGTCTTGATGACGTCCAAAGGTGCAGACACGACCAGAGACGCGCTAGCACCACAGATGGACGCCACAAAGTTCTGACCCCATGTGGCCTTGTTGTAGTCCTTCAGGCTATAGATGTACTCCTTTGCAAAAGCGGAACCACCGAAAAGCTGTATGTTGCGGTCAGTGTTCTGCCCATACAAAATTGTTCTGGTCCAGTTGTGAGGAACATACCGCGAAAGATCCAGGGGCGTTACGAGCTGCAGTCCAGCCAGCACCACGGTAGAGTCCCATACCCTCGTCGGATATGATCTTGAAGAGGCCACGTCCACGGAAGGCCTCGGGGTTCGTCTGACGTTTAATCTTTAGAACATCAAGGGGCAGAAGGACGATTTCTCCGATACCGATCAAACTATTGTAGATCAGCGAAAGCTGCACATATAGTCACCCGGTCCCCATAGAAAGACAGACCTTCCAGCAGTAGCGTGCATGATGGCCTTGCCAGTTCCCTTTCCGAAAGCATTATCGAAGTCGGAGCCATGGTGCTTGGCGAGGTAATCCCGAACAAAAGGCTGACCACCATACTTGTAGATTCTTTGCAGGACCTTCGAGTACTGTCAGCTCACGGACTCTCGGATCACGCAAGTTCGTATCTGTACTCACCTTGTATCCAGCAGCGTAGCCCAGCCCGGGGAAGAGGGATGTAAACTTGCGGCCGATAGGAGCAGTCGCGTACTCCTTGAAGACGACCTGCTTCAAGACTTCGGTGGATGCGATCTGGTAATGGTATCCGTCAACCACTCCGCACAAATCCGCCCGCAGTCGCAAGAAGCCGGTCACTCACCCGTGTCTGATTGCTCATCAATCGCTTCGCTATGGTATCAACCTGAGTTTCGAATTAGTTCAGATGTGCAATGATCGACTGGCGTCTTGCTAGAGGGAGATCGTACGGGATGGAAAACCATCAATTCGGCAATACCGGCGGTTCCTGTGATCAGGAAGTTAGTCATTGATCATGGGTCTCCAGTTTGAGCGCGAACATACCTGAGCCCAGCAGACGAGCAGTCGCCGATTCTCTCTTGACATCCTTAGAGGCAGAGCCAGCACCGGCTTGGATGATGGCAGGAGACATTTTGTTTTTGGCTGCTGGAAAACTTCCGAAAGATTCGAGGGAAAAAAAGCGGAAACAAAACAGAATGTCCGTGAAAGGAATGAAACAAGATTAAACTGATTACTGGCAATCAGATAGTAGAACCAATTATAAAAGAAGTATAAGAAGGAAACACAGAACTCCGGGCGAGGAGAAAAGATAGAGAGATGAAGCAAATCAGTCACTTGCGCTCTTCTTCTCCGAGCGGAAACAGGTCTCTGGCGCTAATCCCGAATGGGACTGGGCATCCGGGGCGAGATCGGACTGGCAGCTTGGACTAGTCCATTCGGGATACATTGGTATCTCTGTTCAGCCCTGGCTTCGTAGTTGATGAGAATATATCTGCGGTTGGATTAGGTTCTGAGGCTCGATCGTGGATAGCTAGGGAATATCTTCTTGTCTCGCGGGACATCGGGACATAAAATCACAGAGACACCCTCGGCCATGGCACGGTGGCAGTCTCCCTTACAGAGAATCAAGGCAGACGGCATGGAACAGGCTTCGGTCATAACAACCTAAAATAACTACGACATGAAATCACACGAAGCTGGGTGAACTGACGCTGGCATACTGATATGAATCAAAGCCGAGGAAGGTCTCGGGTGAAGGAGTAACTACTCGGAACTTGTTCATGAATAGAAGGAGTGCATTCAAACTAAGATCATGAGATAATTTATTCACCAGAAGCCATCAAAGCCATAACTAGTTCGCCAGTCAAGTCCGTTGGAAAAAAGTAGGAAAAAAATCGTTGCACACCCGATATAACGCCTGCGTACATGAGAGATAACCACCGCAAAGCCCGAGCAGTCCATCTATCTGATCATGGATCAAGATCAATCGACTTCATGACTAGTCGAAACGTAGATCCGTGAGTCGGACACCTTGACGGTGCGGGGAATTACATTTGGTAAGAAGGGCCCACAGATACTCAGCAGTCGCCGAAAGTGTTCTCGCCAGAGTATCTGAAGAGACGAAGTTAATACATGTCTTGAGGGACGAAAGAGGGGGAATAACGCACGTGATGTACAGGAAGCCATCCTCATCCTTATGTTCTTCATAGATACTGCTCATGAGCGCGGCGGTTGGTGGTAGGACCTCATCCACGAAGATGAAGATGGCCTTCTCGGGAGAAAGCTTGATGCGCTTGCGAATGACATAGACGAACTGACCAACAGTAAGGTCCGCAGGTACTAGGTACTTTTTCTTGTCGATAGTAGCAATGTCCGACTTCTCGACTTTCTCGCAGATAACCTGTGGAAGAGGTAGCTTAGTTAGTACCCGAACAAGCGGTGAGAGTGAATCTTGCTACTCGAAGATGTAATATCTTCATAGATTTCTCCCAAAAACTAAAGGCGACGAGCATACCGGGATACGGTCTGCGTACTTCTGGCGAATACGCTCAGCCTCTGCCTTGCGCTTCTCGAAAGGGTGCTCGTCCTTGAACTTCGACCGCATCTCGATAGATAAGGGCGGATAACGGATAAGACGAGGTCGGAAGGTTGTTGAGATCGGAAGACCGTGATGAAATTAGAGGTTGGGTGAGATTATCTCGCTGTTGAAGATGAATAGCAGACAGAGTTAGGATACGATGATGGAAGAGGTGAAGATGGAGGATGACGAAGGTGAGGGAGACAGACAAGGTAGGATAGGTCAGCAGTAAGTAATAGCCAGCAGAGGCGACCTGGTAGGCAGACACAGTCACAAGTCACAAGATGACAAAACGAAACACAGGACGAACTGACAAACGCAAGCAGCCCCGCGTAATATATGGTATTATCAGTGTATGACACACCTGATAAGTGTCGATGTGCAGATCACGGGGGTGGTAGGCGGTCAAAGGAACCCCGCTCAGTGAGTCAGGTGCTTCTGATCATCCTGAATCTGTGCTATTTTATTCTGGAATAACCTGTGATACTCTAGCTATGCAAGACAGAATAATACCTATGTAGACTGCTAGTGAGACTTATGACTCCTCCTCTGTGGATGTGACCATCTTGACAAGCTCTAAGATGCAGTGTGACGATATGATCATTATCGGGACCTCGTCCGGAGACTAGCTTGAGCTTCGGCCGCTTTGATCCGCGGCAAGTTGGCAGCTTAAAAGCAGTTGTTCCTGAACTCCCTTTTGAGCGCTCTACACCAAACAACGCGATCGTTTCCACCTTGATTACATGGCTTCACTAGTTATTGGCCAAGCAGATGAAGTAGCAGTTAAACTCCTTGGCTTTATACGATCAAGCTCAGGCAACAAGGCAGCCTTTTTTGCTGGGATGCAAACGATTAATAATTACTTCTCTTAGCACACCGCCTCTAATGGGAAGCAAACACGGCAATCAATGCAAATGGCACAAACAGTTTTGAATTGGAGGCGCGCGGAATCAAGCGTTCTCCGAGTATCATGACAACGGGTGGTCCCATATCAACTGTTTCTGGAGGTAGTTCGACTACTTCTCTCCTACAAGGTGGGCTGAGCCTCTCGGATAATATTTTCGTCTCCCACAGAGCTCCGGTAGCTCCTGAAGCAACACCTGATCCTAGGATATCAGCCAATTGACTACCACCTGCATATCTCTTAAACCATGGCTTTGCCGCGACCATTTATGCCTCTTCGGAGGTCACTCTGCCAATTCTCATCTCGAACCTGTCGCAATCCCACTCGTACATTGCGAGGAGCGCATCGTTGTTATTCGTCCAAGCAAAAGCCTCGAGAGCCGCAACAGTTTACTGTGTGGAGGCCCTATCTTCGGCTAGCAATTGGTGTACCGTTCATAGGAGCCTTAATATATTCAATGGTACGTGCAACGATCTGGTGAACACCCCATTCGATAACATTGTCTAAATATGACTTGGCAGATGACCGGCGAAGTGACGGACCTCGACTCTCCGTCCATCGTGGAGCTCGATGAAACCCTAAAAAAACAGTCGACAATTGGCGAGAACTCGCCTATGCGTCTGCGAATGGAGAAATTGATCAAAGAACATCAGCAGAAGATTGTGAATGAACTCAGCAGGATAGATGGGAAGATGTTCAAGACCGATACGTGGACACGCCCTAATGGCGGAGGCGGTATTTCATGTGTCTTGCAGGACGGAAATGTCTTTGAGAAAGCCGGTGTCAATGTTTCCGTCGTCTATGGTGAATTACCTCGCCCCGCCATCGAGAAAATGCGAGCGGATCACAAGTCATTTGTCGGCGCGGACGTTGACTCTCTGAGCTTCTTTGCTGCTGGTCTCTCACTGGTTCTGCACCCCCACAACCCCATGGCTCCGACAGTGCACCTGAACTACAGATATTTCGAGACCTCAGATCCAAAGGACCCTATCCATGGTGACAAAAACTGGTGGTTTGGCGGCGGCACGGATTTAACACCGTCATACCTTTTCCCTGAAGACGTCAAGCACTTCCATCAGACCATCAAGGACGCCTGTGATAGACATGATGCGACATACTATCCCAAATTCAAAGCATGGTGTGACAAATACTTCCACTTGCCTCATCGCGGCGAGGCTCGTGGTGTTGGCGGTATCTTCTTTGATGACCTTGACGCCAGTTTCCTTGAATCCTCTTCTACTTCTTCCCAGAACCCTCAGGAGACTCTCTTCTCGTTCGTTTCAGATGCTCTCGCATCATTCCTACCCTCCTACGTCCCCATCATCGAAAAGCGCAAGGATATGCCCTTCACTCCCGCCCAGAAGGAATGGCAACAGCTTCGGCGTGGCCGCTATGTCGAATTCAATCTTGTCTATGACCGCGGAACAAGCTTTGGTTTACGCACACCCAACGCTCGTGTCGAAAGTATCTTGATGAGCTTGCCTCGCACTGCATCATGGGCATATACGGACCCGGTATCTGGAACACGTACCGAGGGTCCCGTGTCGGAAGAGGAAGAGCTTCTGACCCGGGAGAAGGCAGCCGAAAAAGAGATGATGGAGGTTCTGAGACATCCCAGGCAATGGGTTTGATACACTGAGTTGCAGTCTACTGATCCACCCATAGTGATTTTGTGCAAGATAAAAGATGTATAATTTGGTTCTCTTTCTGTAATATACACCACGGTTCAGGCGCTCAAAATATAGGGGTCACATGACAGCGATCTCATTTGTTGAGATTCGGCTGATATTAATATTTAACTGGGGACTGGGTATCAAGCAATAACATGTGCGTGTCTAACACTGTGTCTCTATATAGTCTTGGCTTAACAAAGGAAATAAGGAAGGTGACGGAATAAAAGAGCAAGCGAAAGACAATGAAGAAAACCAACTCCCTTAACTTACAAGACAGAGCGATCCTAGCGACCTGCTACCAGACTTCTTTGTCTCCCCAACCAGCCCTTCTGCAATTCGCTCATGTTGGCTCCGTTGCGGAATCTCGACACTGTGACATTGTTGTTTTGTAGACGACCTTGGAGATCATACCAGGCAGAGCTGATAAGAGCCAATTCGCGTGCCTGGTTGTCGATGACCTCCTGAAGTTCGAGCTGGACGACAGATCAGCTGTCAGTAAAGAAGGACGACAGGGAGAGGAAGCCCAGTCCGTTTATCCTGATGTGTAGAATCGCGGCAAAAACAACGGAAAGAAAGGTTTATCGCTTACCTCGCGCTCCCTGCTAATACCATCAACGGCATTGTCTTCTTCAAAATGCTTGATGCGCTCTTGCAGGAATTTAATGTGCTCATTCTGATGGTGAATGTACTAAATCACAGATCGTATTAGTCATCTTTGGGCGTAGAAATGCCAGAGAAATGCAGCGGCCAGGCCAGTTAGGAGCGCTTGAATCTCGACATAAAGCTTTTCAAAGCGCAATGATTGTACAACTCGCTTGAGTGGCTTCGTAGGATTCTCCCTAATGGTATACTTTGCCTCGAAGTCAGGTACGCGCCGTGGCTGAGCGCGCAACTCAGCATTTACAGCAGCGGTAAATGAACTTTCCGAGAAGACTTTCCCAGAATGTGTGGATCCGGCGCCACTGGAAGGGACTGGGGGGAATCTACTGACCTCTGCGCGCTTCGCAAGCTTTTCAAGGTACTTCTCAATCAGCTCAGCGACTTCTTTGGCGAGCTCGGGACCAGATTTCTGAGAAGCATCTGCAGAATCACCGTTCTCCTGGGCCATCAATTCCGCCAGCAGCCGCTTCATCTCGTTGGACATTTCCTGATCCTCCGCGTGAATTTCAACTTGCTTTTTGTCGAACAAGCTGCGCAGCTCATCTCGTTCAGCACACACTTCGCGGACCAGCTCTTGACTAGCGTCAAGCTCAGCCTCGAGCAAATGTATCCTATGCTGACACTCATCCCATTCAGCACGAAGTTTGGCGACTTCGGCTGAGTTGCTCTCCTTGACTTCGTGAATCATGTCTACTTTCTCCTTGCCGGCAAGTCCAACTGCAGTTTCATAAGCAGATTGTCGAGACGTTTTGTACGTAGAGTAAATGAACAACTCACCCTCAGCCATGGCGTCGGTCAGGGCCCTCTTGGTAATTTCGAGAGAATCTTGAGCGTCGGCAAGTTTTCCAAGTGCTTGCGTGTAGTGATCGTATAATTTCCAATACTCGTCACTGAATGTTCCGTGAGTACGTGGCGAGAAAAGAGGTTCAATCACATACCCTTGCGACGAATTGGTCTGAGCGAGCCGGTGAATATGTGAGAAATTCTCCGAGAATCCCTCAAATTGGGAACCGATCTGGGATTTGTCGTCAGCATCGTACGCAGCGAACTTTCCTAATTCCTCCTCGAGCCAACTTACAGAGGGCTGTTCCTTTAGCGACTCAACCTCCTTGCGCAGCTCGTCATTTTCCGCTTTACTACTGTCGGTCAGCTCAGCCTCTTCAAATATAGTGGGAAGGACTGACAGTTGCGATTCCTGGATACCTATGCCCTCAAAGTCTTCGTGCAATGTGCCTCGCTTTGGTGTCTCGGTGCCTGGAGTGAGCGATGGGCTTCCGGGCGAGCCCTCAAGCTCGCGGATCCGTTCTCTCAGTTCACTAATCAGCGCATCATCTCTCTCGCGCTGTTCTTCGGCACTACTGAGGCGTTCGGTAAGAGCATGATTGTTGAATTCAAGCTGCTTTTTCAGGTTCTGGGTCTCGCTGCATTCCTGCTCGATGCGTGGAAGGACTCGGCGATATTCCTCAAGTTCCACTTCACGCTCCGCTGACCATCTCTGCTGCGAGTCCGCGTCCTTTAGTTGCTGCTGGAGATCTTTGATCTGGTTCTTCAGACTCTGGTTCTCTTTCTCAAAATCCTGACTGGCCTGTAGCTTTTGGCGGTACTTTTCCGCTGCATTGGCTTTTCGCGCAAGCTGATCCCTGTCGGTCTTGAGCTCATCATAGTCATCTTGTAATTTCTGGAAGCGCTGATTCTTGACATGTAATGACTCCACCGTCATGCGCAAGCTATCAATCTCATCCTGCGCTGCGGCGATTCTCTCCTCCTGGGATGCGATCAAATCCTCCTGCTGACGCGTCTTTGACTCCAATGCCTTTGCACTGACCCCGATGTCGCCTTTTCCAGACTTCAGCGTCACCAAGCGATCCTCCGTTGAAGCAAGACGGCTCTGCAGAGTGTCATTGTTTTCCTGGAGGCGCGCCAGGCGGTTGTGTAGATCTTCCAGCGCTTTCTCCAACTCCTTCTTTTCATGCGTCAAGCGATCATTCTCCGCAATCACCTTTCCCACTCGTTCTTCGAATTGTAGCTCGAGATCGACCGGAAGGTCCTGTTTCTTGGTGTCTTCGATGGTTTCATCCTCGACATCACTTGAGACCAATTCCCCGTTTGACTCCTCGATTGCGATCTTGAGCCCTTCCTGCGCCTGTAGGCTCAAATCCTGGATTTGGTTGACGAATCTCTCTGGATTTGGCGAGCGAATGACGGCGATCAGGAGCAGTTTCAGGAGCTTGTTGGTTTCCTTCACCGAGTTCTTTTCCGCAATAGCTTGAAGATCCGGAGACGGGTCCAAACCAGAGGGCAGATTGCCAGTTTGCATTCGCAGATAACCGGTCAGATGCTTGTGGACATGTTTCAGGTTGGCCAGTTTCGCAACCCAGTGATCAGACGTATTCCGCTCGGGCAATTCGTTGAGAAAGTACTGAGGGTCAATATCCTGCAGGATTTCCCAAAGTATCGTGCCGTCGCTTAATTCCTCAGTAGATCGTAGCGTTTTGCCGAGAGAGAAACTGTTGATCCATTCTAAAAGGGCTTGAGTAATCGTGTGTTCCGACGCCATGTTGGGAGGGAGGGGATGCGTCGCGCCCTGGGAATCTTAGGAATGTGTAGGAGCTGAATGATGCTAGGGGTGGTGATAACTGTCCTTCCGGTTGCAGAGATAATTTCATCTCTTTAAAAGCAATGCAGGACTGGAGAATTGCTTAAATAGTTGTTAGATTCGGTTGTTGTCTCTCCTGAGCCTCGCGAGTTCGGGGGAGTTTCACAGCGGGCTCCACGCGCACCTCCTACTCGGCCGCAGTCGAGAGAGCGTCTTTATCTATTCTGACGATGTCGCAGAATCACAGAATCAGCACCGAATTATTCTGATGAACAAAGGCTATTGCAAATAATGTCTTTGTTTTTTGTCTCTAAAAGTATTCTCCTTTCTTTCATGAGAACGATACAGAATGATACAGATTGGAAATACATCATAATGAATAACAACGTTAAAATACTGCTTGTCACAAGAAAGAAAGAGAGCAGATAGTATCAATTCATTATCCATATATTCAAGGGCAGAGTCAGTGAGAAGTGTTCCAGAAATCATTAATCATGAGCAGCTTGGGGTTCCCAGTCATTCAGAAGGCGATGACTGCCTCAGGACAGCTGAAATTAATTGCCGTTGCAATCTTTATCATCGGAGATCGAGACCACCTGATCTCCTTCGATATTTGGTTTATATTTGGTGGACTGTGTGGAAAGACTCTGAATGGCAGCGTCTGGAGCCTCCGCAGAGAATCCCCTGATAAGGTGTCAAATGTGATTCCAGCAAGATGAAAGTTAGGGAGGGAGAGAAGTTACTTGATGAATTCTGAAGAAGAGATGTATCAGCACTCCGAACAATCCAACTATGTTTCAACAGCGGAATGGCAGCACTTACGGTACTCATGAGTGATTCTACCACCCTGGAGTGAAAAGTAGATCAGTAAATCATAATTATAAGGAGCGCATATCTTCAACAGAACAACATACGCCTTGCACGATGGATTTCTGCGCGTCCTTGATGACCGAGTCCGGGGTGTCCTGAGGGTAAGTGACCAGAATCGACTTGGCTAGAGCCAGAGGAAGAAATCCGATAATGAGGGCAGATGATAGTTTCATTGTTATGTGAGTATGGTTCAAAATGGCACGACCACTTTGAAAAAGTACTATCTCCTTATACACAAAGATGATCAGTATTCACGGTGATTTATCTCGAAGACGATATAGTCTGTAGGGATATCCGCCTCCTCTATCATAGGAGTACGATACGGTGGCACTGCGTCATGGGGAAGGTGACTAAGCCAGACAAACCAGCCAAAGTCTTGGCGTCCGTTGGTCATTCTTCAACCTTCACTTCACTTCCTCCTCCTCAATAATACCTCATAATAATCACAATCAACCTCCGTTGTTCCCTATTTCCTCTTTGACTCTTTTTTAAAAGTCTCTCGCCAGCTTTTCTTTTTGATACTATCTCCCAATTCCATCTCTGCCGTTTGTGTTGGATCTCAAGGTGTTGCGTTCTCCGAACTTCATCCCAAGCGTGGAAAACACCCTCAGATTCCCTCACTGTCATCTTCGTACCGTTTGCGTGCCTTTGCTGGTTAACACCCCTGGAAGGGTCAATCGGGCGAGATAATTTACGAGGTAGTTTCTTATAGTGGGCATAGAAGGATAGTCGTGGGCTTCTGTGTGGTTTAGGTTGAGGACTGGCGCCTGCTTCGTCTCGTTGTTATCTCCAAAGTCTCGCCAAGATAGCTAGCAAGCATTTTACAAGTTTCGACTTTTCTTCCATCTCTTGCTCTTTCAGGAGATCACAGTTCTGGAAAAACACCGGAGGAGAGAATAAGAAACCTATCTTCATAAGAAACCAACTTGAGAAACACAAGAGAAAGAGACGGGGACAAAGAGGAAAAAGAACATACTGTGCAGAAAGCACCTGAGAACGAAAAAAGGAACATCACTACTTAACAAGAGAAGAAAGAAAAGAAGCAGCCAAGAAGGAAAAAAAGAAAGAAAAACCAGAAACAGATAGAAGGAGGGAAAGAAAACATCCCAATATCCCTGAGTGTTGCTACATTCACTTGACCATTTCCTTTGTTCCCTTTCTCCCTCGCCTTCATTCTCTCCTTGCCCACGAACACGTTACCTCACAGCATACTTGCCTGTCATGTCGTCTGGGCTCGCCTCTGATGAGGTCGCTGAGGATTACAAGAACTCTCTGGAGGATCTAACCACGAATGACAGGTTCCAGATCAGCAACTTGACCGTCATAGCCAAAGAGAATACAGAACATGCTATGGCCATCTCCCGAGTTTTGGAGAATCACATTCGAACAGTAGGTGTTATCTTTGTTTCTCACTCTCATGCATTCCTCCTTGGCTTTTGTATCTCGCTCGGCGCTCAGTTGATTGTAAGTTTGATCGGTTGAACCACTTCTAATCGTGTGCTGTAGACACCGCCAGCTCAGAAGCTTCCTGCCTTGTATGTAGTCGACTCCATTGTGAAGAATGTGGGAACTCCCTACACACTTTTCCTGGGTCGCAATATGTATCAGACTTTCATGAATGCCTACACGTTGGTGGACTCGCAGACCCGCAGAAAGCTGGACGAAATGCTCAAGACATGGAAGGAACCTGTTCCGGGGTCACTAGATACAAGACCCGTCTTTCCTCCGGAAATTACACGCAGCATTGAAAGCGCTCTGATCAAGGCAAGAACCGCGGCTCTACAGCAGCAGCAGGCCAGGAGCCAGCAAGATATACTTAACCGCGGCCGGGTGGGCACTCCTCCTCATGGCTGGACGAACAATACCACGCTCAACCAGAGTGCGGCTCGGCTCGCGCCTTCCACAAGTCAGAATGGGCATGCTCATCAGGTTCGAAACGGGCACACGCAAAATTATCACGCCGCGGTAAGACCCATGCAAGTCGCAAAATGATTGTCTTGGATGCCTTTGTCATATCTAACGGATAGACAGCTGGACCCTCGGTCTACTCCAACCCCTCAACCTTCGCAGCTCTCGGAAGTGGATCTCACGGCATTGAATCGCGATATCGAGGCATTGATTGCAGCTGCCCGAAACGATTTCGCCAACAACCCTCTTGACCCTTCTGTGCAACAGCGTCTCAAAGCTCTATTAGACTTGCAAGGCATTCTCCAGCGTCAAGAGCTCACTCAGGAGCAGCTGAGGCTGGTCCGTGACCAGGTCTCTGCACTCACTCCAAAGTCTGCTCTTTCAGTTCCCCAGAGCGTTCCGCCAACCATTCCAGCTATGCCAACGCCCAGCATGGCCACTCCCCCAACTCAGACCCTTTCACAGCCTCTTCAGCAGCTCCTCAACCCGGGAACATTAGCTGAGCTTATCAAAGCAACTGCTGCACGCCAGCAACCCACCCCACCACCCCAAGTCCACAGCATTCTTCCGCAAATGCCACTAGCTAGCAGCACACCACAGCCGGCGGCCATGCCGACGGCCGAGAACCCATTAATTGCAGCTCTACGAGCGCGTGGCCTCTTGCCTCCCGCTTCCGCACCTCCTGCCCCTACCACCGCCCCACCGTCCAATCTTGTCTCTGCCTTTCCCTTTATTGTACCTGGTCAGGTGCGATTTTCAACTCCAGTGCCTACTGTGCCTCAGGCTTCTAATCCCTCGAGCATTACTATCAACGTGCAAATGAACACGGCATCCATTAAAATGTAAGTTTGCACAAAATTTGTACTTGTAATGTTCGCTGCTGTTTCGTATGCTAATAGGACGCAGACCTCGAGAGGCACTAATAGCCAGCCTCTACGAAGCGAGATCTAACCGTTGTGGGACCTGTGGCCGTCGATTCTTTGCAACAGAAGAAGGAAAAGAAAAGAAAGCCCGCCATCTGGACTGGCACTTTCGGACCAACCAACGGATGGCGGACGCTGCCAAGCGAGCGCAAAACCGCAGCTGGTACGTTGACGAACGGGTGAGTGGATTTCTCTTTGTCCAAAATTCATATCCTAGTGATTCTTACTAACGACTGGGCAGGATTGGATAAAATCCCGCGAAGCCGGAGACGATGAGGATCCTGCAGAAGCGGAAGCTACAAGTGCCGGTGCTGCTGGTGCTGAGAGTGATTCAACCAAGAAAGGCCCGCCCAAGCAATGGATCCGGGCTCCCAATGATGCTACTTTGCGCAACACGCCCTGTCCCATTTGTCAAGAGACGTTTGAGTCGACGTGGTCGGAGGAAGTCCAAGACTGGATATGGCAGGATGCCGTCAAGGTTGGGAACCGGATATACCACGCCAGCTGCTATGCGGAAGTTACAAAGGACGGGACGACTACGGCTGCAGGTCGGGGCACGCCTTCGGCACGGACTGGAACACCGGATTCCGTGTTGGGCAAGAGGAAGGCAGAGGTATGTTCGATCCACCATGGCAGAAAGTTCGCACGTATCAAACTAATTCACCATACAGGGCACTGACTCTCCCGGGTCAAATGTTCGGGTCAAGATGGAACCTGTGTGAAGAAAGTGGTACTTGCGCTCTTTCATTCAACTTCGATACACCGTCCTTACTTTCTGCTTTGGAGACCAGGGGACGACATGCATACGTTGGAGTTGACATCATTCTACTCTTTTTGGTGGTTGCATTTAGCCGGCGGCTGTACTGCATTCGAGACCCCGCACTATTTTTGAGAGGATTGGGGTTTTTTTTTGATTATCTACGGGCATTGCCGTACATGTATTCCATACAATTCTTCATAGAACATTCTATAAACAAGTATTTAATCCGAGAAAGGCAGCTGAATCTTGTACCACACGGGTTATTTTCCCCTTGTAATCCTGGATGAGGAAGCTGGATAATGAATGCCGTTGGACCTGCCCCGCTCTCCGGCGAGGACCCTCTATTATTATTGATAATCATAGTTGGAGTAGTCTAGAAGCCCAGATGAACTATGTGTTCTTATAAATACAAGTCCTGCTCCCAAGTTCTCTGTCTCAGTTTGACGCCATCCTTCTCTGCTGTATAGTTCGACTGCCTTTTGTCCATCCTCCGACGTCACCATGGCTCCGTACAATATCCGGTGGGGTATTATGGGTATGTTTTCCATCCACCCTTGTACACACCACAGAGGCATTCTAAGCTGACAAGACTTCAAATAAACATAGCCACCGGCTGGATTGCAGATAGTAGGTCTCCACGATTTCCCTCAGAACAAGCCTCAAAATTTGATCGATGATCAATCGAGACAAGCATAACCGCTAATGCAATTACTTGACGCTTAGTTTTTGTACGAGACCTTCTGCGCGACCCCAACCTGCGAGACGCATCTGACGTCTCTCACACCGTCGTTGCCGTTGCCTCCTCTTCAGCCAAGGACCGGGCGGAGAAGTTCATTGCCGATACGGGCATCCCGGCACCTTGTGCTGCGTACGGCTCGTACGAAGAGCTCGTGGCCGATGCTAACGTGGACGTGGTGTACGTCGCGACGCCGCACTCGCACCATTTCCAGAATGTGATGCTTGCACTGGAAGCGGGCAAGAATGTTCTCTGTGAGAAAGCTTTCACCGTCAATGCGGCGCAGGCCAAGATCCTGTGCGAGACGGCGAAGAAGAAGAACCTTTTCCTGATGGAGGCCGTGTGGACCCGGTACTTCCCTCTCAGTGTGCAGGTCCGAGACCTCATCAAGCAGGGAGCCATTGGCGAAGTTCTCCGGGTGGTTGCCGACAACAGCTTCGGGGATAATGTCGAGGAGCGATGGGGCACTCAGCATCGGATGGTGAACAAGGATCTCGCTGGTGGCTGCTTGCTGGATCGTAAGCTTCCTCTTCCTTCTACCGACTCCTGAGCCATTTGGCACGGTGCTAATGATCGTTTCGCTGCAGTGGGCATCTACTCCTTGACCTGGGTCTTCCAGACCATGTACCACACTCTTCCCCGGGAGCAGCGCAAAGCTCCTTCGGCCATCTCCGCGCACATGTCTCTCTACCACCTGACGGGTGCCGACGAGGCCACCACCATCCTTCTCACGTTCCCAACGACCACCCCAACTAACAATGCCCAGCCCGGTCAATCGCAGGCAGTCGCCATGACCCATCTGCGGGTCGCGACCGATCCAGACGAGCAGGGCGCCGCTGGTCCCTCGATCCGCATCCAAGGGACCAAGGGCGAGATTCAGGTATTTGGGCCTGCCTTCCGGCCAGAGCGGTACCGTCTAATCCCCAAAAAGGGACTTGGCGAGATCAAGGAGGTGCTGTGCCCGTTCCCGGCGGATGGGAAGGGCATGTACTGGGAGGCCGACGAGGTGGCGCGGTGCTTACGCGATGGAAAGCTCGAGAGCGATGGGCTTCCTTGGGAAGAGAGCATTGTCATTATGGAGGTCATGGACGAGGTCAGACGGCAGGGTGGGTTGACCTATCCGGAGAAGATCGAGTCCACCGTCTACCCTACCCAGCTGTAAGGTTTGTGGGGATGTATATATACTTGGCCCTGCGGCCGTAGATCGAGTCGTTTTACATGGCTGGCATCCTACCTGGGTATCCGGCTGAACATAGTGAATTTTGGTCGCCAAACAGAAGATACTGTACATATCGCTCTAATTCCACTGGAGGTATCTTTATGTACGGACGCCAAAAGGACTCTCCAAACACCCTCCTCTGTAGTCCACCAAGACGCAGATGCGCACATCTTGCAGATTACATGGAATCATCTCAGTACTGTTCCTTCGCACATGCCACTCCTCCCCTTGCCGGCAGGGGATGTTACGGGGGCTGTATGACGCACGCTCGTAGACCCATATGGTACCTTCCAGAAGACTTTCTACATTTACTTGTGGAAAACACCGAGCAAGCTCTTCCACACCTGGCCAGGCTCCTGGCTGGCGTCAATGCCTCGCCAGATACCGGTCTTCTTGTAGTATTCGACGACAGGGGCTGTCTGGGCGTGGTAAGTTGAAAGACGCTTTTTCAGCGTCTCGGCGTTGTCATCGGAACGTTGAATCAGGGGCTCGCCAGTGACATCATCCTTCATATCGTTCTTGGGAGGGTTGAAGATCTTGTGGTACGACCGTCCAGAGGCAGGGTGGACAAGACGTCCAGTAATTCTGGCAACCAGGAGGGCATCGTCAATCTGCAGCTCAATAGCATGCTGAAGCTTCTGCCTACGAGCTTCGAGCATGTCGTCCAGACGCTCGGCCTGAGCAACGGTACGAGGGAAGCCATCCAGAATGAAACTAGAAACATTGGACGGTCAGTCACTTTCCATCTTCAACTGAATGAACATCAATAAGGCACGTGTGTACGAACCCGTTCTTGCACTCAGTGTTGGTGTCGAGCTCGTTCTTGATCATGTTGACCATAATCTCATCGCTGACAAGACCGCCTTGGTCCATGATCTTCTTAGCCTCCTTTCCGAGCTCAGTCTTCTTGGCGACCTGGGACCGCAGCATATCACCGGTAGCCTTTGAGGTTGGACACGAAATGTCAGAGGCGCACTTTTGCTCAATTACTTGCAATTCAATAACGTACCAGGTGGCACACGCAGTACTTCTCCTTAAGCCGAGGCGCCTGAGTACCCTTGCCTAGAACCCCATCAGAACCATGAAGCCATTATCGCAATCGGCAACCCGTGTAGAGAAACCGGAAAATCCATACCAGCACCGGGGGGTCCCATAAGGACGATGCGCATCTGCTCGGCGACAGACTTAGGCTTGGATTCGCCGCCGAGACGGCCCTCCAACTCCTGCACGCGAGTCTCAAGCTTCTCGATCATGTCCTTCAGACCGTGGACGACCTCTTCTGTGATGGGAGCCATTGCGATTACTGACGGCGAGAGAATCGAAGTATGACGCTATCGAAAAGCTCTCCGGAGAGGAACAGAAACAGAAAGGGAAGAAGGGAAAGGAGAGGGAGGGGAAAGGAATCAAGGTGCCTGGCAGAGAATGGTGCTCAGTGACGGGGAAACGGAAAGGAAGGGAGGATCGGAGAACTAATTCTTGGAGGAAAAGAGATCTGAACCGGAGCATTCTCCCGCGCGTCCGAGGTTCGGGATTCACTGGACAAGTACAACGCTCCAGCACCTACGAATAGAGACTGAATCGGGGTAACATATGGCCACGCGTAATCCAGTCGTCGTGACTTTCAATTCCTCTAAATGAGGCTTTCTACGTCCATAATTATTAGTATATACTGAATGATTGAAGGTACGCATGTGCCGACTAGCTGGCCTCAGGCAATAAGGCCTTAAAGTGGCTGGTGCATTGGTAACCAAGCACAAGCCACAATGACTACCAAAGCTCGCGTGGCTCAGCAGCGGAGGAGCTCAGGGCAGAACAACAGCAGCTCCATCTTTCGCTCCGTCATCATCATAATCCTCCTCATCCTCATCCCCATCCTCGTTATCAAGCCACTAATTGGCTTCTCTCTCTCTCCGTCGCTCCCACAACTATTCACCGTCTTCTGTGCAATCGGAATCAGCATCTGTGGTCAATTAGGGCCTTCCAGTACCCTCCATTCTGCCTCCGTTCACATCTGATCCGGATCCACCATGCCTGCCACCACGGCGGAGACACTCTCCCTCGTCACGCGCACCGTCACGGTAGCTCCCTTAGTCCTTCTTTCAGTCGCAGATCATTATGGACGGTCAGCCAAGGGAACTCGGAAGCGTGTTGTTGGTGTGCTCCTCGGAGAGAATTCGGGCCAGACCGTTCGAGTATCCAACAGCTTTGCAGGTGCGTCGTCCCCCAAATCGGCTTAGTTATTTTCCTTGGTAGATGGACGGTGGTACTGATGTCTCTATCTTTTAGTTCCATTTGAGGAAGATGAGAAGGATCCCTCCGTTTGGTTCTTAGATCACAACTTTGTTGAGTCCATGAGAGACATGTTCAAGAAGATCAACGCCCGCGAGAAGCTTGTCGGATGGTATCACTCAGGTCCTAAATTACGAGCCTCTGACCTTGAGATCAATGAACTCTTCAAACGATACACACCGAACCCCTTACTGGTCATTGTCGATGTCCAACCAAAGGAAGTCGGCGTTCCCACAGATGCCTATTTTGCTGTTGACGAGATCAAGGACGTATGTTGATCCCGTGCGATGCCCTTGTGATCTCTTCAATCCTTATTCAACTAACCGGATGGCTCTCTATATATAGGACGGCACAACAACGTCCAGAACATTCGTCCATACTCCTTCCATGATTGAGGCCGAGGAGGCTGAGGAAATCGGTGTTGAACACTTGCTTCGAGACATCAGGGACGTTGCCGTTGGAACTCTTTCAACACGCATAACATCGCAGCTTCAGTCGCTGCAGGGTTTGCACTTGCGCCTGCGTGATATCGGCCAATATCTCCAGAAGGTCCTTGATCACGAGCTGCCGGTCAATCACGCTATTCTTGGCAATCTTCAGGATGTGTTCAATCTCCTCCCTAACCTATCTACTCCAGCAACGACATCGCGTCTGAGCGGGTCGGAGCCACAGATGGAGAACAGTGAACTAGCACGGGCAATGAGCATAAAGACCAACGATCAATTGATGGCCATCTACATCAGCAGCTTGATTCGTGCTATCACCGCCTTCCACGATTTGATTGAGAACAAGATCCAGAACCGGCAACAACAAGAAGAGAACGAATCGAAGAAGGAGCAAGAAGCAAACGCTGCCAAAGGTGACAAGGAGGGTGCGAAGAAGGCGAATGGCATGAACGGCGAGCAAAAGGAGGATCAGGAGAAGTCCAAGAAGAAGAGCTAGAAGTGTCATTCAACAATGGCACAACTGACATGAGAGTTAAAACAATTCAGTTTATGCATGGAAATGTATATTATGATAATCTGAGAATCAATCGTGTCCCGAGCACGCACCAAGCGAGCTCGAGCAGTTCTGGAAATATTCATTCCTTCGCGATATAAAACTCCACCGGATGCTGGCTGTAGACAAGCCCGCAATTTCGTAAGTGATACTTCCCCTTAGATTCTTTCTGGAAGTATCTATGATACTGCGCATTGAAAGCGTCTTGTCCATAGTTGCATCGCCGTCAAAGGGCTCGAAGCTTGAGCTCCCCCCCTGAAGTGTCTGGCATTTGCGGCAGAATGAATGCCCATTTCCTGGCAAACGGACAGACAGGCACAGTTGAAGGACTTTGCTGAAATGATGGTCTGGATACCTCTTAGGGAGGAAGTAAATTCTTGTATCGTAGCGCCTTCCAAGGACAGAGGCGTAGGGATATCTGTGGATCAATGTCTGCGTGGTTGCAAGAATCATCCACCCCAACCAGCACACCATGCCGCCAATTCCTCGCAAGTCAGAAAGACAGGACCAGCTTGACCACGGCTGCCGCTACTGAAGACTTCAGGACAGCGCACCATCAGCAAGCACGCGAGGAGATGTTTACAGACAGGGGGCGCCAGTCGGCTGGGTCCATGGGTCAGCGAGCCGCCAAAAACATAGCGGCAAGTCGGGTCGTCGCCGACGGTAGACTGTTCAGCCAGGGTCTCGTCTTCGTATCCTCGATCAAACTGAGATGAATAGGCCGGTCCCGGATCGCGGAAGGCATTGAGCGTAAAGGTGGGACATGTGCAGTTCCAGGCGTGCAGGCGGACTTCGTAGCCCTTTTGCTCTACGCGTGTCCGGGGAGCCCGGGATGGAGAGGTCAGAGCAGCTGCAGACGTGGATATAACATAAAACATGGCTTCTTGCGGCCTTTCTGTGGCGCTGGTGTCGGTTCCTTCAGGCTGTGAGCATGCAGATGCTTGCCCGACGTGGTCATCCCGCATGAATCGTCTGACCAGTCCCCGGTCCAAAATATCTAGGGCCAGGAGGAGTTCATTTGGGAAGAAACAGTGCAAGGTCAGCATAACTGACTTGACTTGAGATAACTGAGCCTCGGGGAGGGAAGAGAAAGGTGACTGGCTTGTGGAAGTGTGTCGTTGAGGACGTATGATGGGATGGTCCATCCCATCGTTGGGATCCTGGGCCTCGAGTCTACATGATGCGAGTCGCGAAATCAGTCGGTCAATGAACTGGGTAGTTGAAGGTAGGCTTCTGTGGTCATCTTCCAGGGCTGGCTCCATGGAAGTACGTATGCTTGATGGAATGCTTTCAGCTTGTCCAGATAGACGATGAAAAAGCTTGGTCTCATCGATTAAGTGCCCACTTACCCATAAGAACAATTTATGACTTTCTCGCTTTTTTACAGGCAGCGAACTCCATTTTGAAAGAAGTCAACAAGTTATAAATAAGCATTGTCTATTATACATAAAACACATGCGAAATATCAGTTACACAGGGAACAAAAGGACCGCAATCATTGCAGAGGCGAAAATGTCGGCATCAACTCCCACCCATGTATACTTACTCTGCATATTATACCCAGTCGATGTGGCTTTGCACTCTTCATTTTTTGGCTTTACTGCGCAGCCTCGCCGATTGACGGGTTCCTTTTGGCGGACTCGAGGGTTTCTTTGTGACACCTTTCGGCTTGGCTGCTTTCCCGGACACTGTGTCTGTTGCTTTCTTTGTACCAGCCCTGGAATCTTTGGTGTCTGCGGTCTTTGAAGGCGCTCTCTTCAGCTTCTGCACTACCCGTGGTTTAAGCGACATGGTCACTTGTCCCTCGAGGATCTCGCCGGTTTCTTCTGAAGTGAGCGTCAGCTGCAGAGTAGCGCGCTGCGTTCTTGCCCTGCGCCCCAGTGCCACAAGTGCACCTTTACCTGGGTCCAGGACCAGTTGCTGATTGATCGCCCATTGGGTGGATCTCCCTTCCAGCTCAATGGTCCCTTTCATTTGTACACCACCCTTGACAGGCCCTTTTCCTGAGCCTGATGCATTTGATGAGCCGTCATCGGAATAGCCTGAAGGGGCCGAGCTCTGACCAGTGCTTGATGCTTTTGGGCTGGAGGACGTGACAGCGGCCGATGAACCTGTATTGGAGTCAGCTGAATTGCTCTGGGATTCCAGTCGCCGATATGCCAGTATGTAAGCATCCTTCTTTCCACCGTCTGGCGAGCTCATGCTCTTTTCCAGTGTCTGGGTAAATGTCACGCGTTCGTCGTTGGTCATCACCCATTGACCAGAGGGACCCTTGACGGCCGCAGTATAGTGTCCGCTGTCAATGTCATCGCCGATATGAAAGATGACAGCATAGAGCTCGTAACCGATCTTGCCTTGTCCCTTAACACTGTCATCTAGAAGAGAATCTGGAATGACTAACTCTCCCTGAACTTCGATTTCGTCTTTCAGTTTCCCAGACTCTTTGTATCGATTGACCTGAACGATAAGGATTTCTGAAGGAAATAGTATCTGACTCTGAATCTCATGAGCGGTTTGTCTAGTGGCGCATGTCTTGCAATCCGAGAGAATCTCCGACTTCATGCCACTAATGATGGCCTCTTCTATGGAAGCAGCTTTTTTTGAGCCTGGGAGCTCTGCACTGAGGTACCGTACCCTAACCCCAGGCACTGAGTCTTTCTGCTTGCATGTCTTGCAAACGCGGCACTGGTTCAGTGCGACGGTCATCAAATCCATGAGGTCGCCATTGCTTTATTTGTCAGCTTCATGATTATTATGTTCTATGGGATGCGGAAAGTGCGCCACTTACTAGGGTTGGCTTGTGTGATTTTCGAGGAGCGAAATGAATTTTTCCAGCATCTCGAATGTGTCATGCTGCTGGCCCAGGGTTGTTTGCCAGCGCAAGTGGCCGTACTTTGGACTCTGAAGTTCTGTCCACAAGGTCTCCATGGCCTGCTCATGTCCGTTCCGACATTGCCAGTAGGCAATGATCATGTCGTACAATTTGCGAACCACCTCCGGGACTGAATTACTCGTGCTTTGCCCCCAATATTTCTCGCACCAGCTTAGAAACTGTGGAGTGTGGAGAAACAGCGTGAGAGCTGCATTCCGGTAGCAGAGGTTCTGTCCCTTGCTGTTGTCAAAGCCTCTTGTGGGCAAGCTTGGCTTCAGGGAGACACGATTCCAGGCCGCGGATACAGCGCTTTGCTGCTGGGAGTTGTGTTAAATCCAGTTCTCTGTAAGATCATGCACGTTAGAGAAGGACTTACAGGAAGACAGCCTGAAGGGGGTGTGGACTGATTCGCCATTTGTGCACACCAGTCCGACGGGCAATATATGCTTGCTGCTGCAGATGCAGAATAGGTCGTCTTGGATAGGATGCAAGGTATATGATGAACCTGATGCGAGACAAGTATGTTCCACTTGTTGCAGTAATATGAATCGTATCAATCCAGGGCAGTCAGACTCGGGTCTTGGATGCCATTCTCAACAGGAAATAATCCTGGAGATTTATGTCTGTCATGATAGCCATTGCCATTGCTACTTGACTGCTTTGCTTTGCTCCGTAGTCTGTCCTTTGTCATTATTGTGTATCAAAGCCATGTTGAATGAACGCTGAAAATAGGATCTGAGATGCTGTTTCATTGTAGCCTTGCGAAGGTATGATGAGAGAAGGTATCCGAAATGAGATCAGCGTTGTCAGATGTTTGGCTTGCTTTCAAATATGTCTTTGTCAAGTTTGTGCGAGGAGGTATATCAGAGAACGCCTCCCAAGGTTCAGCATTGTAGGACATAAGCCAGGCAAACAATGAATGAATAACTGATCATAGCCTTTGTCTCAAATAAAAGTAGCATCCATGGCATTTCTTAGAGACTGAGTCTGAAACAAGCATATTCAGTCAAACAATGGACCGTTCTCTTTCACACTGCTTTATTCGCTTTTGTCAAATAACAACACCACCCTTCTCTTTCATGCATCTGTCCTCTTTCAGCGTTATGGAAGTCTCAAAGCAGCAGAGGAAAGTATGATAAAAGATTTCAGATATGTCAGTCAACAAAGACAATTCGCAGGGTCTGGCTCAAAAATCACAAAATTAGATATCCGTACACAGTTTCCCTTCGAGGTAAGCATCATCTCTATCTTTGATCAGACATGACTGTTTGCACATCTAGAGAGGAGTCTACTGAGTGCAGCATGAGTGGCACCGAGTATTCGGCTAGGTATCTTTTTGGGCGCTCTATTATGCTATCGAAACACATCGTGCCTACTGAGCGCTCTTGGCCATTGATGTACATCAACCAAACAAAGACCTACAACACATTCTGGCCAGAGTACCCCAACGATATCCTGGCCGTCTGAAGTCTAGATTCCATGACAATTCCGGCTCCGAGCGACATTGTCAAACCTGAAGCAATCATATTACAGACACGGGAAGTCGTGTGCAAATGAAACAGTAGAATTATATAATATGGGCCTGTTGTAAGGAAAAGACGCATCAGCGTTCCCACATATCATGATACAGTTGATATACTTGAATGCTTTTGATGAATCCTTCTATTTGCATTGTTAGCATCATGGTGAAGGTACGGCTATGGTGGAGTATTGTGGCTATGAATTGCTGGAGAACCATTGGGCCGGTTGCCAGCCGCATCCATCATTCCATACTGTGTCATAGCCCTCTCAGGCTTCAGGTCAGTATGATGAACATCTCCTACTAAAGCAGTGACAGTTGAGTGAAGGTACATTGGTGGGTCAACCAGTGCCTATGATTCCTATATGCTTTCTCCTCCGAGGTGATCCATACCCGATAATTTCTTGAACCAGACCCAAGACATTTTCTTTTGCGGAGTCCAGAACTCATGAACCGGTTCTTATTATGGCCAAAGACTTTGTCCCGCTTGTTCGCCACGTCCATAGCATGGTCGCGTCAGTACTATTACTTGGTTCGCACTGGAGCGGCAATGCCGTGTTGACCCTCGGCCATGAGCCTGGGCCGTAAACTCATAATCGAGTAATTTCGCGTGTTTCCCCACATCTTCGAGATTCACGTTTCAGCCTGTCAGATATGGAGCCAACTACGAGCCAGATACCCAGCCTAGACCCCTGGTCAGTAAACGCCAAACAGTCAGGGCTCATGCCCAACCGTCCAACACTCACTGTGGCTCGCCGCTGGCATCTGATCGCCTTGACCGGAACGGGTTGGTCCTGTTGGTATTGAGTCTCTGGAACGCTGAATTAGCAGTACAACCATACGACTGTTCAACTCGTCGAGTGGAACATGTCTTGTAGATGAATTGTTGGGCGAAAGCGCATGCTCAATCACTACCTACAGCTGCCACAGCACAGTTGTCGATGGACATTCCTAAATTCAATGTCTTTGCATTGACGCAAACTTTAGCTTAAAGTATGACTGAGCTCTGATGTCAGGGGAATAATGTCTAACATTTATGATGGAGGGGGTCAATTAACACACTATTAAGAGAACTGAGGTCAGACTAGGGTAAGTAGCTCTTATTAAAAGTAAAACTGGGCTCCTGACAATTTCATGCCTGGTAGTCAGCAAAACATACAGCAGTTGATTGCGTTGCTATCATGGACATACGAAGCACTAGATGGAGAGACTGAGCTCCACAACAAGACTTCCAGTTGATGACTCCGACCATGGATTTCTATCTTCAATTTAATCTATCTTTGGAAGGTGACAGCTGGGTTCTTTTCCCGGTACAAAGCATCGCCCAGCCACGGCCACCACAAATCCACTGTAATCAGCACTACTGACTCCACCACAGCAAACCAGAAGCCGCCAATCTTAGATCCACCCTGGGCGTTTGACCACCAAACGGTTGATAACTTGACTGTCTTCGTCAAATATTATTATCGCGTACAGTACGAGAAATATCGACTATTCCGCGGTTTTCTCCCACAGCCACCAAGGGCCACACTTTGGGCTTTACCACTGGATGACTTGTTTTGCTGCCCAGTATTACTATGTAATAGACATAATCACTGCCGACGATTCATGGTTGATCCTGATTGTGGGATACAGAGTATGATGGGTAATTCTTGACTATTTGCGTTTTAAAGCGCTTTCCTCGCTTATTTTTAGCCTCAATGCTGCACTGGATCACAGCAAACAGCATCCTGTGTAGATAGACAGTCAGTACCCCGTAGAATACCGGGATCTGATTGTCGCTGACTCGCTTAGGTAGCTGGAATCGTCCTTCAGATTCGTCATAAGATATTTGTCGTGCATAATTTGAATCGGCAAACGAGACACATAGACGATTACCTAAGTTCTTTTTACTGATCCGTCGGTAGCTAAATGAAGGGAAATGAATAGGTGTCTCTGCTTGATGTCACGGACAAATTCAATTTTAAATTACCTTGCCTCAAACCTGTGGCGCAGAGTGGGGGGAAACGCCTGAGCCTGTCGGACATTTTCTTTGTGACGATCATTGCGTACTGCGTACTTACCAGAAATAGATAGGTAGCCTGTAGCCTACCTTAGTCTGGACTGGGCGTTGAGGTGCACCCCACCCGTTCAGCGAATTGTGCTGGTTGTCTACGACTGCCCTTCTCGACCGTTTGAGACTCGACAGTAACCTAGTAGGTACGGATATCCATAAAGTACAGGTTAACGTCTCAGGACCAAAACAGTCTCAGCTATTCATTAACATTTGAGCATCACCATCCATGTCAATGATCAGGCCAGTTACTGAAAGTTTCCTCTCCTGACCGCAGAACGTGCCCCAGTCCAATGCTACTGGCTAATAGAGAATGTGTTGGCTCTCATTTCAGAGGGTCATCTATCCTGGATTATTAACGCCAATATCCTGCCACACACGTCACTATCACTAATTCTATGATCGAATAACGGCACACTTTTGATCTCACATCCCATTTACACAATACACATTTCCCTGTGGCTATACATGATAGATTTTAGTGCAGCCCCGGACTTACCTGGCCTTTGGATGGAAAGTTGGACGGGTTGAGTAGGATCAACGCTTCCATATCCATCGAATTTCATTGAGGTTCGTGTCGCACTCGGGATCGGCAAGTGCAGAGACCAGAGAGGCACGGTTTGACATAGCTTCAGTAATATTCTTCACTCTTCCACAGTCATGGTTAGATCTCTTCGCAGAAAGAGCATAAAAGTTTCACTTATTGAGGTAGGGAAACACCTGTTCTCTGTAATTTCTGATACATCTTAAGATATGGCTGAGCAACAGTAATCGATAGAACCAGCTCTGATGACCTGATCTTTTCTGTTCAACTTGAGGGGGCTTGACTGTCATTAACCGTACGTGTCTGAGGTACGTAGTAGTACTCGTCAACTTAGCCGGACGGACAACGACCGAATGCAATATATCATCTCAGTCAGGACCATTGTCGACTGGAGTCCGTGATAGATAACTATCGACCTAGGGCATGTTCCTGCGGCTTGGCAACTTGGCTCCCATTCAAGCCCCACTTTCCGTGAGTAGACCAACGGCACCCCTCCTGCCACTGAATAACAATGCAATTAATACCTGTTTACTTGAGGACATGAAGGGACCAACCCCGAGGATTGGAAAGGGTTGATTGGCTGGCTTGATATTGTGTGGCATCCACCGCCTCAGTCGAAACAGTAAATTAAGGCAAGCCACCGTTGGCCCCACTGGTCCCTAGGTAATCTTGCAGATGACGGGTAGCCCCTTGTCCCTCGTCGTTCGAAGAGAGCAGTGATAACTCTCAAACAAAAGTTCGGCAATCAGTACAACCATGATTCTGATGATCCTTTCCTGTGCTTTGCACAAGTTCAAAGAGCTGTGGAACTTTCCGTACTCTGTAATATAAAGTTGAATGTGCACTAATAGTCTTACACCTGGTATCACAATTACTTCAGCATAGTAATGTGAAATCAGTGTCGCCATCCGCCTCAGGATCCATTATAGGGAGCAGCGCGGGTTCTGGCTATGGCGGTAATAATAGAGATCGTAATGTCGGTCCGCTGGCGAGTTTAGATAGAATCTAGAATCGCGTCTTGCTACATGATTGTGGTTCTGGTCCGACAGATCAACAAGCCCTAATTTCGCAATAGATCATCAGAACCATCAGATCGCGAACGAGTCTTATGTAGATAGGTGCTATAGTAGGGCTCATCCACCAAGGAGGGGTATATCTGTTGAAGAAGCAATTGGATCTGACAGTAGATGACTGAAACGAACCAAGAATGCTCTTCAGAGGGATGATTGGAGGGCTATTGTTATGAAGTACGGAGTACCTCCTACCTTAACATACTAAATACTATTTTCAAGGTCAAGAGTGAGTCTAAAACCTATCCCTGAACATTCAAATATTTGGTTCAAGGATGATCGGGAACTCAGGTCATGTACGACAGCAGGTTCGGGAGACAATTGGAAGCCATGTGTACACACAACAGGTGATAAATGATACTTCGATACATACATGTCGAGGTGTCCGCGGGCCCCTTACGGAGCTAGTCACGGCAAGTAGGTAGGTAGGCGACTTGTAATAAGAAGAACAGCGGAGCGGTGACTAGGTAGAATTAACCTTACGAATCGGACAAAGCAATGACGATGTACAATCTATTCTGCAGTCCTAGACAGTCAGTAGGCACAAATATTATTATTATTGCGTGGCCACAGGCCAGAACAATTCTATGTTTTCGGCTGCTTGGTCGATACTTGCCTATAGAGGAAAGGGTGTTCGTCTCCGCCGTTAGACTAATCGCTTGGAGAATGGAGATCCATCGCAGGGGCTCGGGTCCGGCTTACCAGAAGTTAGAAACCTAGAAATAATCAGAAAAGCCGTTGAGATGTGAACTCGATCGTCTACCTTCGAAACGGTATGCCTGACGCTGGCAAAAGTATATATATGTTCTCAATATTGTTGCCTGTCAGCAGAAGCAGTTAATGCTCTCAAGATCTCTCCATGTTATCATATATTAATTTACACATTGGATTAGTTGTACCCATTGCCCTCAGTCTGTGACTTTATTTGTATTTGACTATCCGTATCTGCAAGACTCATCATTCAGCATAAACAGTCATTGATGCACGATTGTCAGTACTACCACCATAGTTAATCAGCCAATTCTTCAAGACTCGAAGTAGAAAGATTTTTTGGGGCAACAAGCAGGACGATGAGGTTTGTCAGGTAGGAAATCAAGCAGATATAGAGACATACAAAGGGAAATTACTGGTTAAGATAAAAGAGGGGAAAAGAACAGATAGATAATTTAATGGGTAGGGATTTCATTCAAAACTTAAAGGACAATCACTAACGGTCTGGTTCGCATACCGGGGTTCCCGGTATGTAGTACAAGTCTAAGTGCAGAAAGGGCTTAGACTCGCTTCTCTTTTACTTAGGTCGCCTATGGTCCTCTAGCTGCCCCTCTTATTTCCCCTCGTTTTATCTTTGTCATGAATAATCTCATCGTCAGATCTCCAATCGTCTTCATATGCGCAGAAAGCGTCTTAAGGTGGGATTGGCAAGAAATAAAGATCAACGACGTTTTAAGATACTCGAATGGACGGAGCACAGAGGTGCTTAGCCCTTCCAAGCCTCGTCCGTACTCCCGTTCCATGCAGATGGAAGCTAACTTGATCGCTTTATTTCTCAAGCTGACTGTTGGCTGCTGTAATCTCTTGCTGTCTTTGCGAACATGCTAAACATTCATCAAATGATTAAACCCAGTCTCCCAAACCAAAAACATCGGGCTCGAACGGTCTGAGAGGTTTGACCGCCAGAGCAGGCTTTGATTAAAGTATCTAGTACCCCGGGTGTGGAACCCGTTATAGCTACTCGAAAGAGTCGGGAGTACTCTTACCTAGTGTTAGAGACTGGGTACCAAGTAATAATAAAAATATTAGAATATAATCAGAGAAATAAGCAATGGACCCTTCTACCTACCCCATCCATGTCCACGAATTGCTCCTCAAAATGAAAGGCACTCCTAGGGGATAGAAAATAGAAATCCTTCTACAGTGCTAGCATGGATCTGTTGGTATGGGAAGCGAAGGGACACGACCTATAACCTAGGTATCTGAACAGACCCCATGTTGCGCCGTAATTAGGTATACATATCCATCATCTTACCACCGTTGGTAAACATAGGTAATAAACAAGAAATAATAACAACCTTACACTAACGGTAAATTAATAAAATAAAAACCATCATTATTATTAAAATCATCATCAAACTTGGGTAGACGAACAACAACGGGGCCTGCTCAAACCCACCTCACCACTGAAACCTGTTAATCGCCTCCGTCCTAACGTACCTAGTCTCGTAATCTGTTTGTTACTTGTAGGGTCATAGGCTCATAGGTCTACCTACCTTGTACACTTGTGTCGTAGGAAGGTAGTAAGTAGTAGTAGCTACCTTAGTTAAATTACTACTATAGCTTGCAAAAGCCTCTAATTTGGTATCTCCCAACTGCTGGATCAGCTGTCAACGATGATGATCTCTTCCTATGCATCTCAAGCTGTTTCATCTTCCTCTTGCATCTCCCTCCTTTTTCTTTGACCTTTTTGTCTTTTCTTCTTCTTCTTCTACTTTCTCCCTCGTGATCCCGTATTTCCCTTCTTATCTTCTCGTTGGCATTATCTTATGCGATAACTTCGAGTCTCTTCTACTCTTTATACTATCCTACCCAGACCCTCTTCATTCGGTGAAGACTCTCATCTGATACTATACTCGAATCGTAACATAAAGACTCGTTCTACCATTGACACATTCTAATTCCATTCTTTCATCTGTTAGGAGGTCTCACTTGGTTACTACACGATATTCCATTTCTCAAAATCTTCGCCTTTCCGTCCAGTGTTTTGATATTGTCATTATCTCCGTCTTGCCAACTTTGCGCTATTTGGTGGTTTACCTTGCAAACGTCACACGGCTAAACTGTGCCATCTACCCATCTTTGCTAGAACCTTGGGGCTAGCAGGGTAAGAAAGTTTGCGAGACTGATTGTCTGTCTCAAGTTGTCTTTGTTTCGGGAGGAATTCTGCTTTGTCAGTCAACGTTTTATATCATCCTAGACTATCATTCCTTCTTTGCTCTTTCTGGGTTTACCGATCGACGAACACATCGAAGGTAACCTCATCTGGCCGGTCAGCCAGTTCACCAGGGAATCTTTTCCTCGATTGCATATGCATTCTTTTGGCTCATAGCCCACAACCATTGCAGGCTGAGTCTCTCCATTGCGAGTCGCGCATATGATTGCGTTACAAAACCAGGCTTTCTACCCTCCTGCCAAAGTGGATATCTCATTGCTTCTGAAGCCGCAAGATGAGGAAGAAGCCGCCTCGGTGACTACTACGTCCGCCTTCCCTTCGAGGACCCTCCCTCCAGCTTCCATAGGCCCAGCAATACCTGTCGCAGCCTCGACGCCTTTGTCATCCGCGCCGCCTCTTACCGCAAAAGTCCCAGCATCCGTCCCTGCCAAGCGTCTACAGCCAGCCCATACAGCCGAGTCTCCGGCCAAGAAGCAATCGAAGTGGTCCCCCGAGGAAGATGCACTCATCATAGAGTTGCGGGGTAGCGGCATGAAGTGGGAGGACATCAGTAAACGGCTCCCGGGGCGAAGCGCTATCAGCTGCCGTCTGCATTATCAGAATTACTTGGAGCGCCGAAGCGAGTGGGACGAGGACAAGAAGAACAAACTTGCAAGATTGTACGAGAGGTGCGTTTCTGAAGAGACTGGCTCTGTCTACTCAGGCGGAGAGATTTTGATTTTGGAGAAAATTATGAAAGCTGGGAAGATGATTTGCTGACTAGGACAATGTAAAGGTTCAAGGCAGAGATGTGGTCGAAAGTAGCAGAAGAGATGGCCATCCCATGGAGAGCCGCGGAGGCTATGCATTGGCAGCTAGGGGAGCAAGAAATGGCACGCCGGGCTGGCGTAGTCCCATTTTCGTTATCGAGTTCAGCCATAGATCCGCCAGCGACCAGGGTTCGCAGGGCAAGTACATCGTTATCTCGCCCAAGAAAAGGATCCGCATCACGTACTATTCCTCCGCCCCAACTTCCGTCAGTTGAAGAACTTACCGCCGGTGTTCCTGCGTATGCGCCAGCCCCGCCGTTTCCCTTACCGCGAGACGCCTATCAATTTGGCCGTCCTCTGGACTTGAGCGGCAGCCATAGTGGCCATTTAGGACCTCCCTATGGGTTGCCGCCTCGAACGCTGCCATAGCGGAATCGAAATGATATGAAAGTCTCCTTTTCCTCCTCGTTTTCCTTTTTTTTTTCGCTTTTTTTCCCGGATATTTCTTTCCCTTTGTTTTGGATTCCGTGTTGTTATGATATGCATAGCGCAGGTTGAAGGTGTTCCTCACTATTTGTGAGGGGAGTTCTCATAGAAATGATCTCCGTGATCCCCTGGCTTTCTGTTACTGAGCGTTTCCAGGAGGCTTTCAACTCAACGAATTCTCTTTTGTCATCACCACCATATATGGTGGATGTTATATGCAATACACATGAACAGAAAAAGAGAAGGTGGGTGGGGGGATATGCAAGGAAGAGGCTTCGAGGCTGGTTCTCGAAGTCCCAGGTTACGTCGATCAAGCACAACTGTCTTCTACTCATCTGATCGTGTCGCAATCGCCCACCAGTTGTCTTTTTCATAGCCCGAATCCAGAACACGGCCGCCTGCTCTCTCAATGTCGCATTCCAGTTCTGTTGCCTCATAGAGGTGATAATACCGGTGGAAAGTCTTCGGCTCATCGTCAGGGCTACCATTGGCAGGCTTGGACTTCAAGACCCAGGGAACCATTACGTCCTGTTTGTCGCCTTTGTCCCAGCCCCTGCGGCTGGTCTTTTGTTCCAAAGCCCAGACATACAGCAGGACTCTGCCTCCGGAAGATTTATCAGAGGCAGGTTTCAAAGTGCGGAGAATCTCGCGGATAGCCTGAATTCTTCGTTCAGGTGTGGACAGATGGTGTACAACAGCAATTGAGATAGCGAAATCGAATAACGAATCTGGATGTGGCAGATTCAGGATGTCCGCTACGATAGTTGAATGTGGCTGGTGTTTGACGGCGATTCGGGCGAGATTCTCGGAGCTGGCTGGCGTTAGCTATTGATCGTTTGAATGTGGCAGAGGACGAGACATTGCGAAAGGAAGTGACAATGAATGAACAAATATATATACAAGATTCGGAACGAATATCGCCCGGAGCATTCTACAAACACGTTCATGAAGTAGCAAATAGCAGAACATCTGATAAAGACCTACCGATCCGAGCCGACTATAAAAACGTCCTTATTTACAGACAAGTACTTGCCATTGCCGCACCCCACATCGAGACCAATAGACCCCGGTGCCAATCCATTGAGGAAGCGTTCCACAATCGGCCATGGCTATTAGACAGATAGAGAGCACGTTCAGTATCAGTTTATGAATGTATCGGTAACAAGTAGGGCGTGCTACACACCTTGTAACGGGTCGAGGAGAAGTGCTCTGCTATCTGTTGATACACTTCATGTACATTTTTCTCTTCATAGGCCTCTTCATCGGGCAGATTTCCCGTAGAATCGGGAAAAGATGACGATGCCATTTCGGTCGGGTTCTCTCTTGTTACGACAGGTTCGACTTAAGAATCCCTCACATGCGAAATCGGGAGGGACCAGGATTTTCTTGTTCTGTCTCGTTGCAGCAGGGGTACACGCAGTTATCGTAAGAGAACATAGAGTATCATTAATTGAGGTGCATCTGCAGATTGTGCCGCCAAGACGTGCAGTTCTGGTAATTCAGATTTCAAACCAAGCGGTAATTTTCTGGCATCCCATCAAGGTAAGATTAAGGTTGTGTGCTGGCCTTGCTGCTGATGCGCCTTTCGGAGAATTTCTGAATCAGCAGCTGCTGTCAGGCTGATGGTAGCTACGTACCTTATCTTTTGCGTAGCAGACTAATAGTAATAGTCTGTAGTGTTGCGTGCAAAGTCCTAAAATTCAGTCCTTTCCCACTTGTTTGATCCCAGTGCCTTAAGGCAGCATCAATCCATGCAACTGCTATCCATGATATACAACTTTTCGAATAACCAGCGGCCGGAGATTTTATATCCCTGTCTCGAATAAGCCAAATTGTAGCTAGCACATCCTAGATCAGGTAGATATGGACTTACTCCGTACGTGGCGTATGGATTGGCATGGCTTGGTTGGTAAAGTCATTCATTATGAAGTATGGCCCATGTCATCAGCCCCAACCTCAAGTGGTCAATACGTCTATGGTTGATGGATTAATGTATGTAAGAGTCTCTCATTAAAATCTATGAGAGCTCGAGATAACTCAGTCTGGTCTTACAGTTCATCTGATAGTTTTGGGTCAATCCCGACCATCACCATGCATATTGTAGCCTGAGGCACACACTCACGCCTTAAGGTGGCCAAGAAATGGAATAATTGAGTTGGGCTCCACATGCTTTCTGTGCACCGTTTTGGAGTCGAAACACCAAACACAGCTTGATATGGTCGAAGTGCGAATTCTCTAGTCCCGGTGAAATATATATATCGTTTGTGAGTGACCTGAACTCCCATTGTCGTTCTCTGTCCTTGCCTTGTCCCTCAACGAAGACCTGGTACGTTAAAGGGGATTAAGCCCTTGGTCGCTCTGAAGCCTATTGTTTGGTTGCTGTGTAGCGGTACCTTTCATTATATCGACATATCTCTGGCACTCTACGAGAATAACTCGCTCTTTGTCTCTTGCTCGAGCATCAGGAAGTTCCCCATTCCAAGTCATTGTGATTCTCATGGCTTTATATGTTCGCGTTGCCTGCAATTCGCCTGCCACCATGTGACCAATAGGCATATACCATGACTTCAATTTGGATTCCTTCATTGTAGAACGTATATAGAACTCAGACATTGGCTGACTTCCATTCATAGTTGATCTGCTCAAATCACATTAATGATGGCATTCCAGCCCTCGCCGACAGATGTCTCCGTCATCATAACCACGCCCAGTACGGCAACTGGTTCCGAACCGCGCTTCCTGACGGAGCGTCGTGTCACTCCGACTTGGACTGTCCTGCAGCTGAAATCTAAGCTGGAGACGATGACTGGCATCCCCACGAGCAGCCAACATCTACTATTGAAGGCACCCGGACGTGCTGATCAGTGGGTAGATGGAGATGACGGTATCATCGGCAACTGGGGTCTCATGAAGGGCTGTGAGATTGAGGTATGCACCGTCTTTTCATCTACCTCTTTCCCGATCCAACAATTTCGACCCATGTACGCGCTCGGACTCGGACGGTCCCGGTTATTCATCGTTCATCTTGAATGGCCGGTCTGTCAGGTATCTGACGACCACAACTCAATGCTTCTTGACTTGTTTGTCTTTCCTCCAGGTTGGGATTCCAGCCAGCTTCAGATGAATGCAACACCATTGAATCGGCCTCAAGTGGCTGTCAGATGCCTGACAGCGGGTGACTCGCTATTTCAGAGCAAGCAGCCGACCAGCACATTCTATTGATATTTGCTGAATGATAGCATCATTTCATAGGTTCACGATACCCGCCCTCAAGCCGCACGGCCTAATTTCAACGATTTGTCCTCCGTGGAGAAATATGTCCTCCCCTCAGCCACGTATGAGTCACTTCCAAACTCGGTTCTAGCCTGGAAAAAGAACCAGAAACTCGGTAGATTCGACCCAAAGGCTCTGTCACCGAAGGAATCGATGCAAAAGCAGGCAGAGAAAGATAGCGAGGATGTTCGCGTTCGGGGTAGGTCATGAAGAAATGGCGATACCGGGTTGAGCGACGGCTCGGCGATACCCGGCCATATAGAAGAATATTCAGATCATATACTGATCGAGGAATGACAGGCATCGCCGTCTCCCGACGTGCTATTATTCTTCCGTCATCGCCCCCACACGTTAGGCGAGGCACAATACGCTATGTTGGGCCAGTGCCTACGATACCTTTCTCTGGAGTGGATGTCACATCCCAAGAAACTTCCAACTCTGGTCCCCAACCTATCTGGGTAGGAATCGAACTCGACGAGCCTACTGGAAAGAACGATGGTAGCATAGGTGGCAGACACTATTTTACTTGTCCCAACAATACGGGCGTCTTTGTGAAACCCGAGAAGGTGGAAGTGGGAGACTTTCCCCCATTGGATTTGTTTGATGACATGGACGATGAAATGGAGGAAATATGAAAATACTTTCCTTATCTCAGCCGAGCAAGTAGTCCAGCAGGAGAGAATCACAGAAACAGAGAGACAGTGGGAGAAACGCTAGCATCGGTCTGGCACAATAAGTTTCTATTCAAGACAATATATCCAGTTATACCAAGCTCCCGCTCGCAATCGTTGTGCTCATTCGCCGGCAAATAAGAGATGGACTGAGAAGGAAAGGGGAAGAATCTCGCAGAATAAACCCGAACACCGTCGTTCCCGTACCCCATGCTGGTGAATCGCTACACTGAAAAGGGCCAAAGCCACGAAATGAATACAAATACCCAATATGGAAGAAAGCTTCTACAGCATTTCAACGGGAAAATAAGGAGGAAGTAGGAAAGTGCACTGCGAACACGCTCGCAGTGGGTCCCGTCCCACAGGAGTGACCGAAACCCAGGAAAAAAAAAAAAAAAAGATCATGAAGCTTTAGATCCACTTCCTGCCTTTTGCTTGCCTTTCGGCCTGCCTTTGCCGGTACCGTTTGGGCGACCCATTTGCGTTGTTGACTCGTCCTCAGTTGTGACAGCTGGCTTGGAAGCTGATCCGGGGCTGGACTGGTCATTCTCCACCGGAACACAGCCTTGCGTAAAGAAGAGCCGAGCATCCTTCCCATGCGTGTTCGCAAAGCTGTAATAATTGCCTGCAACCCAGGAAAACGCTAATCAGCATGCGCAATGAAAATTCAAAGGAGCTAGACACAAGGCGAGCACGTCCTGAAGAGACTCCTTACCTCTTGGCACTTGAAATACACAGCCCTTTCCGGCGCTGAATTGCACGCCGGATATGTCTACCTGGACCCGTCCGTGACACACGTAGAAGACCATGTGCATCTTCTTCGAGTTCTTGGGTTTCTTGACACCCCCTGGGGGCAGTTCGACGATTCCAGAGCCGATGAACGGGGAGCTCAGCAGCTTAGCAAAGCGGAAGGTGGAGTCTTTGACATCTCTCGTCTCGATACCGGACGGAGCATAGGCGATATCTACAATTACCCTGGGTCAGCGTACTTCGGTGATTCAACAGCCAGGCGACCAGAGAAAAAGGCAAGCATTCAAAAGTACTTACCGAGGACTTCCTCTTCGATGGAACCGGCTTGGGTATCTGGATCCCATTTCCTAACATAGCCATGCAAGACGCCGCCTTCTTTCTCCCACGGATCGACGTAATCATCGTCTTCATTGTCCGAATCATCGTCTCGGCTCTTCCGCGACTTGGATTTCTTGGATGACCGCCGTTTACTGACTTTCCTCTTCTCCGGTTCCAGTTCCTCAGTTCTGATAATCTCTTTGATAGTCGAAAGCGGATAGCGCTGGCCTTCGGCGGCCTCGCCGTCTCCATAAACGCACCTCTCATTTTTCCAGTAGGCAAGCGGTCTAACAGAAACTCGCCCTGATCGAGTGTGGGTTGCGCTGCCATCAGTGGGTATTTCCCGCTTCAGTATGTATAGGCTCCGACCCTTTAGGGGCCCCGTACGATTGACATAATTTTCCACAACTTTGTCTAATTCTGGATTTCCGGAGCTCTTCAACCCCCGTCCAGTCTGACTGGCAGTCTTCGATTTCTTGGAAGGTCGTTGTCCCACGGTATCCTCATCATCACTGTTCCTTCTTTGCGATTTTGGGGGTCTCCCAGGGCGCTTTCGTTTCTGTACATTTCCTTGCTCGCTCGTCTCATTTTGCTGCGTGACTTCTTGGGCCCGAGATTTCTCAGATTGTGCAAGTTTCTTAGTCTTGGGGACGGCTCTTGATCGCTCTGTTTTGCGCGAACCGGCAGCTGTGTACGACGAAATATCCACGTCGACACCATCAATGCGCTCGAACTCATCCTGTTGATCTTCCGCCAGAGTGTCGTCGCCAGCGTTGAAACTGTCGTCGTAATTGTTTCGCATCTGCTCAAATGCATTCGCATTTTCGTCTCCGTTCATTTGACTATTAGCGTCACTGTCTGAGAAGTCAACTGTGACCGTGGTTTCTGCCGTCTTGTTGATTCCTTTATTATTCCGTAGGCCATTGACATGGTTTAGAGAGGGCGCGTTGATGGAACGGTTGGTAAGAGGGGATACGTCACGCCGTGTTTCCCCCTTAGCACTCCCAAGCCCCTTACCATCTGACGGACTGGAAGAGAGACTGTCACGTTGCGGACTTGCAGAAGATCGCAAGCCGGGAGTCCGCCGCGGTGATCCACTCAAGCCGGATTTCATGGGAGATCGCGCAACCGGGGGCGGGAGGAAGGATGCGCGCCCCCCGTTCGTTCCATTCAAGAAGTCAGCGGGCCCAAGCCCATTGCCTGTGACCAGGCACAAGATTAGTATGGTCGTGGACAAATCGGAAGAAATGAATCACACACCTTCATCCATGGACATTCCATCTGATCCAATCGTAGTGTTGTTGCCATATGCTCCTTCAGGTGACTTTTCGGGAGACGAGAAAATCCCATCAATCTCCTCCATTCCATGCTCGTCGAGCTTGCCTTCTTTTAAGGTGACTCCCGTTCGTCTACATCCCGTGCGATGGTCAGGGTTCCCTTGCCGAAATGACGGAGGATTCCTAAGGAGACATGCCCCTGCATTACTTACCTCCCAGCTTTCCCGACGTTAGAATAGTCATAGTCGCGAGTTTTCGCAGGCCCGCGAGGAGCCATCGTTGCGGAGGTTTAGGAGTAGTGGTGCGGGAAACAGTTTCACCGAATTATTGGAGCGATGTACGGGGCCAGCAGCGTCCGATGCCAGAATCTCTGTTCCGTGAAGCTTTGCGAGTAGGACGATGTATCTCATGTAGGAAACCCCTGTGCTTCGTGCACTAATAGGATGTTGAGAGAGGGGAATTCAAGCGTCGGGCAAGAGTAGAGATGATGGTTGCTTGGGAGGGGAATTGCATTGGAATTCATGATGGGCGGCGAACAACGCGCGGAAGTGCCGCTAGTCCGGAACGGTTCTTGACGCGTCCGAAACTCCCCCAGTGCAACCGCCAGGCCATACAACTATGTGAGTGTCTTCCAACATTTGCTGCTAAATTAATCTAAATCTGCCTCTTCTTGAGCTTCTTTCTTCTTCTAGACTTTGGACCTGCTGCGAGTATGGAAGAATCCGGCCTGAGTGTCGCCGATGCTCCAGATGCATCTACCTCCGCGGGCTCTTTCATCCCTCCCAGCGTAGATCGCGCTCGACTGCTATCTGGAGAGTCTTACGCTTACTATACTTCATTTCCTCCCGCAAGTACAGAAGGGTCTTCGCAGGTCGCTGGCGACCATCACACGACCACAGCGGATGCTTCCCCGCCATCCGCATCCCGGTCACCAAGCTATTTTGTACTGGGCGTCGACGAAGCGGGACGTGGTCCAGTTTTGGGTCCCATGGTATACAGTGCCTTTTATGTTCCGCATACTCTCCATCACTCCCTCCTGGCTCGCGACTATAGCTTCAACGATAGTAAAGTTCTCACTCCCGGTGTGCGCGCTAACTTGATGCGGCTGCTCTGCACCGATGGAAATCCTCTCCATGCATCGTGTGGCTGGGCGACCAAAGTCTTATCTGCGCGGGATATCTCGGCAGGCATGATGCGGCCTGCATCTGGTGCGTATAACTTGAACGCACAGGCGATGGATGCCACTGTTGAAATTATACGTGGCATTGTGGAGGAGCGCAGAGTAGACATCAGAGAGGTCTACATTGACACAATCGGGAATCCAGCAACCTATCAACAGAAACTGGAGCGCATTTTCCCCACATTGAAGATTACAGTCGCGAAGAAAGCCGACTCTCTATACCCTTGCGTAAGCGCTGCGAGTGTTGTTGCCAAAGTCACGAGAGATGTGGCACTGGAGTTCTGCCACGAGGCCCTCTACGGACTTCAACGATCTGAAGCGCCATCGCTGGGGATGGCCACAGACAGCTGGGGAAGCGGGTATCCTTCAGATTCCAAGTGCGTCAGCTGGCTCAGAAACCATATGGACCCCATTTTCGGATGGGGCAACGAGTGCCGATTTAGCTGGGGGACTGCAAAAGAAATGCTTGAACTCAAGGGTGGAACTAGAGTCGATTGGCCGGTCGAAGAGGAAGGCACTGCACCCATCAAAGACTTTCTGCTTACCACCGCAAGAAATGCAAAGAGAACTGAGCAGGATGAATTGCAGGAATGGTTTGGTCGCCGGTCAATGGAGGTGCTTTGAAAAGGGCCCGCCCATCCATTTGGCGGCTTCAATAGGGAAGAATGGTGAACGTTATGATACCCCGATTGAATCAGATTCTAAACATGTCAAGGCAATTCACAAATAACAAAAGTTCCAGTAGTGACCACAAGTCCCCATGGGTATCTCCTTGAAACTCCTTGTGAAGCGCGCATCACACATCAAATGAGACTTTCCAAAACGCCGAATCACCTTCGCAATTCAGATGAACAGGAAGATTACACAAGCAGCCATTCATCCTGTAAATCATGGACCTGCATGGCCTTTTAAGACAAAACTGGAAACCAATCTAACGAAGGGCAAGAACAGGGTAAAAGGCGGGGATACGCAATGAAAGAATGAGACTTCACAGCGTTGCAGTAGAGAAATAGAAGTTCTCCCATAAGTATTCATAGTCTTCGATGACGCTCCCCACCAAATCAAGCAGCGGTTTACCTTTCATCTTGCCGGTCAACCCCTTTAGCCAAGACCTAATCAGCGTCAGCTCGTCGTTCCCTTCACCTCAAGTGAAAGGCTAGGGATTGCATACTTGGTAATGTTCTCATAAAATGCACCGCGCATAAGCCACCAGCCCATGGCCCAGCCTCGCTTTCTCAGTTCCTCGCGTTCAAGCCCTGTGAGGCCGCGAAGGCCTCCTGCCACCCGCTCGCGGAAATCAGACTTGGCAAGTTGACGACAACCATACTCCATAGCAAAGCCCATCAACCAGGGCCTCCAGCTTCTCTTGTCGCGCCGCCATCTTTGCAGCGCTAGTGCATAGATGACCGGCCGCAGGATGTATAGCACTTCTGCTAATTGGCCCTGACCACTGACACGGTGCAAAAGCGCCTTCGGCGGCTTGATATCGTCGGCTGTTAAGACTTTGGATATGAGGAAGTTGGAAATGTCGTTGGCATCAGGTAGAGAAGGAAGCGATAATCCAGTGCGCGGCATAGTCCAGCTCAAGTCCGCGGACCGCTCACTGACGGGTGTCTGCATCCCATTCCAATCACTCTCTTCTTCCTCCGTAGACCTAGGATCTACCTCGCGCTCAGGTAACGGTGGGCTGACCAGCGGCCTAGAATTTGTGAGGCGCAGTAGAAGCAGGCGACATGTCGCTTTGATAATTTCGATAAGAACAACAACGCGCCAGCGTACTTTTTCACCTCGACGTCGCGCGATCATCTCCCAGAGTAATTCGGTGTATCGTACCATCTGAAGCGTAAGAGCCAACTGATGATAAAGAGCCGAATGAGATATCCAATATTTTGTATACCGAGAATGAGGCGTTGGTGCCGGCCGCGGAATTGTTGAAGGAAGTCTCGCAACGACCCGGGAGACGAGGCTATCATGATAGAGCGAAAGGAGCTGAACACCAGAATGGACTGCTCAAAGAGGACGACTTGTGAGTACATGGGTATCTGCTAAGATGTTTCGATTGTATACAGACCACATTCTGATGATATCTCGGAGTCTCGATACCGCCCTAGAGCTAGATTAGCTTCCATCCGCAGTGGATGAGAAGGCGCTCGGGGGCGCTTCCGTGCAGTCCTCACCAGGAATAATATATGTGAGAGATCTCAATGCAGACTCGACTTGACCCACGGAGCTAGCATTCTTCGTCACAAAGTCTTCATACAGAGTAAGCCATTTAGACGGCTGCAACAATGTTGCAGATACCAGACTATGACTCTTCCAGTGTGAATCCATCTCCGATGAAAATAGCTCCGGAAGTGCTGAGCAAGCTACAAGAATATAACTTTTTGCGGAAACAATTGAAGGTTTCGAGACTGCGAAAAGAGAGTCATTAGGCCGACATCTGTCGCCTCGCTGGATGGTTGCAGGAGTCGAGTCTGGGGTACAGAGTACTGCGGCACGTGTCCGGCTCTTACCAAGAACAAGACGATGCCGAGGTCAATCTTCCATAAAGGGGTTACGCCGCATTGGTATTATTATTATTACCATTACATATACATTTACATTACATTATTGACTGACACATACTCGTTCAAAGGTATAGGCAACTGAGCAGGAGTACCAGTATTGCTCCTGAATTTGCCAGTCACAGCAACCCCGTCAATGAGGTTGGATAGTCATGACTTGTGCCGAACAATCAACTATCGCAGGATTGCGATGTGCAGCACCATGCACATGACTGGGGAAGAGCATCAGAGCCGAATGCGAGGCCAGACAAGTTGGGTCCCTTGAAAGAATAGTCATTGTTGAAGCGGTTTGCTTACTTAGGATACTAAATATTGGGGCTTTGCCATTATATTCCAATATTTGCTGTTATGCACGTTTCAAGGTCATTCATCAGCGAATTTCCACATTCCGCCACGCATTGCTTCTCGATACCGCTCCTTCACTTTTTCCCTCTCGAGGTTGTTTGCTACTTCGCGATCATGCTCCAGTTCTTGTGTGTCAGGCATGTCCGTTCGCCAAAACCCAGGAGGCGTGCTGGGACGCTGATGGTCATGCCTATGTTTACTGTAGAGGTTGGCCATTCGCCTCGCTCTGGCCTCATGGAGGAGGCTCTGACGTTCTTCGGCGCTCAGCTGGTCGAGTAGATGTTTCTCTTCACCGAGGTAGTCCTCCAACATTTTGTGCTCTTCTTCTCCGTCATCTGGGCCGTCCGTAGTAGTTGGCGGACCAGCAAGACGCGCCATAGCACGGAATTTCTCTCGGCAGCAACCCGGACGCGTGCAGCCACTGATACACTTGCGTTCATCCTTTCTGCGGACAACTGTGTCATACGCGAAGTCCAGTCCTTGATTAACATTCTGGTTGATCTTAAAATGTCTAAGACCGAGTCGGTGGAGCGGTCGAGCTCGAAAAGGTTCGTCTTCCGAGTGTACAGCGATCGTATCAGGAACTCTGAACGAATGCGACCGCGAACCTCCCGGCGGAGAGGTTTCTGAGTTTTCCCGGTCCCCGACGGATATGGAAGGCCTACCAATGGCGGATTCGGTTGGCTCACTGGGTTTTGAGGCTTCCTTGACACCACCCAAGGCTTGTATAAATGGGTCACGGGCAGTGTCCCGTTGGTCAGGTCCGATGTCAGCAATATTTCCATTCTTCTTCCGTATGTGCAATGGATGCCGGGGTCGCAAAGGCCGTTCCAGGAGATCGTCCAGCCGCCGGTGTATCAGTACGTTGTCCATGCTCGTACTTGCCTGTGTCAACTGGACACGGGATGCCTGCTTCACTTGACCTCTCCTTGGGACGAGCCTCAAACTTTCATCACCATCTTCTGCTAGCGAGCCTAAGGCGTGTCTGCTACGTCTCTCTGACTTATTCGGTGGCTTTTGCTCCGACCATATCCTAGGGCCATTTGCGCTTGGCAAATTAGTGTCCACAGGTTGAAGTACTGTAAGCCGCTTGGGAGCCAGCTGGCTCGCCTCCATCTGATGGTGATTCAACCGTAGAGCCGTTGGATTGCGGGGCAAAGGAGACTTGGTAGTGTCTGATGGAAGCTGTTGGCACTGGCCGTCCAGATGATAGGATTTCCTTTTCCTCGGCGTTTCGACGGCGCTGCCAACCTCGTCCAGGTCCTGAGTTCCAGCTAGGCCGTTATGTTCAAGGTGAATTCGTATGGGGCTAGAGGACATACTCTCGCTCTTTATCAGAACGGGCTGCGCCAACTGGTCGTTCGCCCGTGTGCCGCGAAGGCCGGGCCTAGTCGAAGCATGGTCTGTGACTGTATCACGCTTTCTTTTCAATGCCCCGGCTTTCGATTCTGTCGAAAGTTCGGGGAGTCGAGGAGTTGAAGCGGTTTCGTGGCCGTCGATTGAACTTTCCGACTGTGTCGACGCAGACTCCATGGAAGCAGCAGGCGGCAATCCACCATTGCCTTGTGCGTTGTGTTTGGATGCAGTCAAGTCGGACGTTGGAGTTAAGTGTACCCGTGCAGAAGCACCTCCAACCTGCACTGGCAAATCAGTGGGACACAGGGGCGACTTTTTTGAGGCATCTCTAGTATTTTCTGGGACTTGTTTGAATTTGACTGCACGGCCATCAAGTACAAGTGTGAATTCTTCTTTGTTAAGATGAGCACCCCAGTACTGTAACTTTCTTTTATGCCGTTTAATCTTTGCCTTAAGGTCTTTGGACGCATCAATCAGTGTCTGGAAATCCTTATAAAGCGCCAGATATTGATCCCAGACAGCCTTCATTCTGTCCGCCGTGAAGCGTCCATCTTCCTGCTCGCCAGTCTCAAATACCCACAGGAGGTGTTCTGGTGAATAGCTGTCCTTTAATCGGACCAATTTTTCCAGTCCCTCAATGTCCTCCAGGCCCACATCGTTTCGACGGATTTCCTCTCTTAAGAGGGAAATCTCGCGGTTGAGCTTCAGAACCTCTGCAGAAAGATTATTTCTGTCTCTACCTGCTAGCTTCTCGTCGAGCTCATTGACGTACTCGTCGCGCCGCGTGAGTTCCGTATGTAAGGATTTATAGGCTTCGTCAAAAAGTCTATCAAAATTCTGAGAGACAGAGGTATGTAGCTGTTTTAAAACCTCCATGAGGGTCGGTCGCGTTGCAGGTAAGTTGCCCATCAATAGTCCCTGAGACTACCAAGGTACTATTTAATTATCCCTTGAATCGCGAATGACGCGTTTGCGTATAAGGTACTCCGTGCGGAGTACTATTCCCGTAATAGTCAGCCTCGGTACCTAAGGTACGGAGCAGTCGGAGCTTGTTAAGTTGACTGACGATGTAAGGTAAGCATACATGTAAGGTATTGTTACAAATCTGTACTACTAGGTACAGTACCTTATTCATACCTTATCCCCGCTGAAATCCTTAGATAAGGGGGCAATTGTTACTTTGACGTATCAAAGCTCATCATGGTCTCAAAAGCTGCCTCACTACCCTCAATTTCATCAAAATGATGATGAGCCTCTTTGGACGTGATTACTTCCATCCGGTATCACTTGTGCCTCTTGAGGACTAGCACACATAATGTCCAAGAGATATCTTGACAGTTCCAATAAGGATCACCGGCAGCCCAAGCGACCCCGTATAACTCAGGTAGATAGTCAAGATCGCCTGTCTCTATTGAGCGACGAACTACTGCTCCAGATCTTGTCCTTTCTACCCATACCATCGTTACTAATATGTCAAAGGTTTGTTCTTGTCTCCATATTCTCTTAATCGACCCTTTTTCAAATGCTCCGGGCTGGCTGACGCTCTTCTCTAGGGTATCTCGTCGTTTCCATGCACTTGCTGGGGATTCGGAACTTTGGAAAAGGCAATATTACTCGCGATGGGTTCGACCTCGAGCACGCCGAGTGGCGAATATTCGACATGCTACCCTTTCCGCGTCAAGGGCAACGTACTCGCCACATGTTTCAACATGGTTGGGCCATGCTCATTTAGCTGAGGAGGGCAAGGTGACGAATTGGAAAAGACAGTATCGCCTTAGGCATAATTGGTCCAAGGGAACCTGTCAAGTAACTGAAGTCGAACTTCCACAACCCGCGCACTCCCCAGTGCTGGTCAAGTTTTGCGCGGGCTTTGTCTTCACAGCAGACTCCGAGCATGGGCTGAGGTGTTGGCGGGCTAGCAACCAAATATCATGCTCTGCTAGACTTCCTCTTGTGGAGTCCGAATCAGAAACCTCAGCATTCCCTACAGCATTAGCGGTGAGCCGCTGCTTACCGCAGAATCTTATCAAAGTAACAGTGGGATTTGCAGACGGCCGTTTCGGCGTCTACGACATGGATACTCAGTCGTTATGTCTGAGTTTACGCTCTTTCCATCCCGCTTTTGCCGATGGAGCAATCACCGCGATGGCCACATCGAATTCTTACCTACTGATGGTATCAGAGCACAAGGTTTTATCCCTGTATGAGATGTTTCTAGCGGAACCCGAGCCCGCAACTAGATCCAATGCCGCGAATACAAGCCAACAATCCTCAGGGGAGAGTGCAAAACTACTCGCATCTCTCAAGGCAGACAGTATTTTATCCCCGATGTCCTTGTCAGTCCGATTGGCGCATTCGGAAATCATTGCGTCTATTGTTTACAGCTTTTTTCATATTGGCTGTGGCTGGTCATTGGGGATTCAAGAACTGCATTTTGGCAAGAATGGCGAGCAGATCGGTTCTCGACTTGCAACCACCGTTAACGCTCAGTATGGAGCAATGCCACTGCATCCTCTTACTCTTTCGAGGAGGGGATATTCTTCGTCTTTTGAATCCGGACCATTAAGAGGCGAGTCTCACGTGGAACTGACAGAGCCGTCCATATTACACCAAGAACCGCCAACCTCTATTTCCTATTCCCACCCGTATCTCTTGACGTCGCATGCAGACAATACATTGACAGTGTATCTTGTCGTTTCCACTGGTGCAAAACTTTTCGTCAAGGGAGGTCAGAGGCTCTGGGGTCATACATCATCAGTATCTGCAGTGCAAGTGAGCGACCGTGGGAAGGCGATTTCCGTGAGCACTCGTGGCGACGAAATTAGAGTGTGGGAACTTGAGAGTCTGATTCCATCACTTGGGTCTTCAAAGGCAGCAAGGGAGGAAAACAGCATCCAGATCAATCCTGAGAACAAACCATGCAAAATTCATGAGGGCGGGCCCCTCCTAGCAGGGTTTCTTGCCCGCCAGCTTTGCGGGCCACAGTTGGCCTCTGGGCAGATGTCTCGTGAATACAATCGGATGGGAGATTGTGTTGGGTTTGATGATGAGCGTCTGCTTCTTTCCAGTCGAAAGGAAACTGGGTCACACTTGATAGAAATGTATGATTTCACATGAATTGGTTGAGCAAGGTTAAAACTTCAGCCAAGTCAGGCATCCTTGGTAAACAATGGAACTCCCTAATGAACAGCATGGGGATTTTATTTGAAAATGGCCTTAGCTTTCAGAAAGGGATTCTTATCAAACAAGTTTCTTGAAACACTATTATGACATTGTAGGAGGAGAGTAGCGCAGCTGGTGTGCTGTTATGGCGGATCATTCAATAGGTTGAGGACCTTGTAGGCATCATTAAAGGCAAATGTTATATTCCACAGAGGTCCTTATTTTGTTTAAAAAAAAAAAAAAAAGAAAAAAGAAAGAAAAACCACACAGCTACCGTGCTCAATCTCTCTCATTTTTCCATTCACAATCCATATACACAGATCGCACTATATATACATCAATCGCTCACCTCATCCTCGCTCCTTGTAGGGTCAGCTTCGAGGACTGCACGTACTGATCTTTCGACTCTGGCTTCTTGCAATAATGAAGACAGCTAGCGCGATTATTTGCTTGCTGGTTCTCTGGATATACAAAATGCATCGTGATGAGTGTTCACTCCAAACATAACAATCTGTCTCAATGCTACCCATTCAGAACCGGGAATTGCTCTAGAATGGTGCTCTCATGCCATGGCCGGCTGGCAAGGCTCCGATGTCGTCTCAAGTCCAGTATCCGGGCTTTCCACTCAATATATTTTGCTTCACCATCGTTGCCCCTCGCATGGAAACTTCCTCGACAATATCCTCTAAAACTTCGGACCTCGTCGAGGAGGCGTTGTCCGCGCGCCTTACCTCGCCAGATAAAAAAATACCCACGGCTCGGCTGCCGTGGCTTCCTGCCCTGGTCCATTATTTTTGTCACATGGTTGCTCGAGAATTATCGGGATACCCTCCTTCTGATTCTTCACGAAGCCCCCTGCCTTTGGATCTGAGAGGAGCCATCGTGCACTGTGGGGTCGTCTAGCGAAGCTGACTCCCAGTTAAAAGTCTAGCCAGGAACCACGCACGGGAAGCACTCTTTTCCACCCCGCAGCAGCTAGCATATCTCTTCTGCTACCACTATTATTATCATTATTATTATTACAATTTTTTTTAAAAAAAAAATTTCCCCTGCGAAACACAATCAATCAATCTCTGATCGCCCTCTCTCAATCTCTTTTCTGAAAAAAAGGAAGTCAATACAACAAACTCACTCATCTTATCTTCGCCACATATCATCAAAAATGGAATATCAAGCTGGAGGTCGTGGATGCTTCAACTGTGAGTCCTTGCAAATTTAAAAGAAAATCTCTGCGATTGTCAATTTGTGCGTACTGCGCTCTCACCCAAATCTATCTCATTGTCTATGCTTCCCTATCGTTGTGCTGTTCGCATCAATTCGCTTTTAATGTATCCAAAGGAGTCGCTGGTCGCACCAGCCTTCTACTGACACATTTATTGTCTCCTCGCCCGTGTTCTTTCCTTGCGTTTGCTATAGTGCGCAAGCTTGAAACCTTCGGCATCTGTTCCTCTTAAAATGGACCTTGGGAAATATGATAGACTAACGACTGTACTTCATAGGCGGCGATGCCTCGCATCAGGTAAGAATTTTCACCCAGTCCACCAACAACACGGGTTTGCATTTTTAGCCCTTTCAGCATCTATACAGAAGAAGAGAGACTCATCCTGTTAGGCTCGCGATTGTCCTAAGAAGGGAACTCCTACTTGGTACGCCCCTCCTCCCCTGTCATAAACAGACAATGTCTAATACTTCTTTTGCCAGCTATAACTGTGGTGGTATGTCATTACTCCCTCCTTGAGCGTTTCAGCCTTTGCTGTTTGGGCGAAGACATTTCTATTGACATCGAGCAACAATAGGCCAGGGCCATGTCAGTAAGTTAATCTTCATATGCCATCTAGGTTGATGGATAATTGGTTGACCGATGACATTCCCTTCCTTTAGGCCGCGAATGTACAGTAGCTCCCAAGGAGAAGTCGTGCTACCGCTGCGGTGTTGCCGGACACATTTCTCGCGAGTGTCCCCAGGCTGGTTCGGGCGATAACTACAATGGTGCTCCCAGCGGCGGCCAAGAATGCTACAAATGCGGTCAAGTCGGCCATATCGCACGCAATTGCTCTCAGGGCGGCAACTATGGAGGCGGTTTCGGTCACGGAGGATACGGCGGTCGCCAGCAAACTTGCTACTCGTGTGGTGGCTTTGGCCACATGGCCCGCGATTGCACTCATGGTCAGAAGTGCTACAACTGTGAGTGTTTCTTGTCAATCTTCTTCTTGCACTTGTTGAGTAACAATGATCATAGGTGGAGATGTCGGACATGTATCCCGCGACTGCCCCACTGAAGCCAAGGGTGAAAGAGTCTGCTACAAGTGCAAGCAACCTGGACACGTCCAGGCCGCTTGCCCTAACTAGTTGACACATATCTCGGGTCATCTGTCTTCAATATCGCGTTAGTACACACAGAATCATTGATCGAAATTATCATCCTGGCCCGTCCGAGAATCTCGGGTGGTGCGAAGTCTCTCTCTATGGTGAAGGTTGCGACCTCGCTAACCAATATGGTTGCCGGCTTCTCCGTCTTTCCCGACCTTCGGCCGGCATTATGTCGAGTTGATGTTCACCTGCGCCGAATCGCTCTATCGGCTTTTTTATCCCTCAGTTCCAGGCAGGGCGATGTCTGCTTAAGAAATGAACAAGGGCTAAGGTTGCAGGTGGACAAATTGTGATGGACTCGTTGTGTGATGCAGAAGATCAAGAAAATACCCATAGCTTTGTAGCTTTTAAAAGCAATTTTACTTTCACCATTTCAAATCTCTTAAAAGTCTCCTCTATCAGACCCCTCCGTCCACGTGACTAGTATGATCAAATAGAGTCGGAGTAGGTGCTGATTGGGCTGTATTGGAATCATATAAATAGTGCACGCTTTCATAGGGCTGAAGAGGGGAGTGCCCAGTGGTGACAATGACCAGCTAATGGTACATTCAAAACTTTCATGATCTCGGTTATGGTCTTTGAGATGAGTCGTGATTCCTGTCCCAGCAAGTTGTTTCGTGAATACAAAAGATGCAACATGCATGTACCCAAATAATGCAACAGGGTCTTGAACATGTCTATGATCAAGCATATCTGATGGTGTGCAGTAGAAAATGTCCCAACTACTATCTAATGCGGATGCCAGCAGTGTGTGGCAAAAACTCGAATTTTACGGATAGCGTCTCACGAGCTGCAGCTACACATCATGGCTCTCTTGTATCTGGGAACATCGCCGCAAAAGCGTTCCTCTTCATCCTTGTCCAGGCCCCATGAATTTCTGAAAGGGTCGAGAGCCATTTGCATGACACGGTCAAGGATTTTTCGATCTCCTCGTTTTTCTACACGTTCAATGACTTCATCGAGAATCCATCCGCGAGGTATGAACTGTAACATGTACACGTCAGCGAGGCACATGAGTCGATACCATGGAGAGGGTGTGAGCAAGGTACATGAAGCATAAAATAAACAAACTTGAAGTGAGGACAAAGAGACACTTGAGACTCACCTTCGGGTTGACTGCATTCATATCTTTCTGTCGGTCTGCGTCGTTTTCGGCGCCCCAATCTTCAAGGATTCGAGATCTCCAAGCCGCGAGCCACTTGGCTATGCGCTCTTTTGCAGACTGTTCTGTGTAGCCAATACCGCCGAACCCTTCATTGTGAAAGAAGATGGGTGTTGTGTCCATTCGTTGCTGGTCGGTCTCGATATCAGCAAGCGCTACGTTAGAGAGTCGCCTGAAAAAGTGATTGAAATCAAGCTCTAGAGCTTCCAATGTATCCAACATCTCCGAGAACAGTTCCTGGAAATCAGACTCCTTTTGAGTCTTCAATCCTAGCCTGCGACTCATCAAGCGTTTATATCCGTTCAGAAACACGCTCCTGTATTCATCACCGGTCCGTTCAATGATGGCCTCAGCGCGTTTCACAACAGGTGGTGCGGTTTCCTCGGTCAACCCATCTTTCAAGAACCACTCTTCATCGACCTTGTCCCCGGCACCAATTAACTCCCCCAACGCCTCTCCGAGTCGAACCAGGTTCCACCAGATGACAGTTGGTTGATTCTTGTAAGAGTATCTCAACAGGTGGTCGTCATGGTTTGGAGTATACTGCGGGTCGAAATTGTCCATAAAGGCGAATGGGCCAAAATCGAGAGATAGCCCGAAGATCGAGGTGTTATCCGTGTTAAGTACGCCATTCATAAAACCATACGCCTGCCAGGCAGCCACGGTCTTCGCGTTGCGGCGCACTATCTCACGGTATAGTCGTGCAAATCTATTTTCTGTTACACCCTGGTGTTCCTGTGCATGGTCTCGGGGAATGCCTCTGGCAGGATTATCGATGGCGTCTGTGGAATGGCCCCGGCCTAAGGATACAACACTTGGCAGGGTTTCCCATCCTCCAAAAACGTCCTCGGCGGTAAACGTCGCTAGCTTTCTGATGAGATCTCGGTCCCCACGCGAATGCGGCAGATCAAAGCTCCCAATTCTGAGCCAAGTCTCGGCGAATCGAGCAACGATAGCACCAGGCTCAATGCGCTCACGCAGAACCTTTGACTTTGGAAGTAGAGTGATTGCCAAAGCTCGAGTGCTTGGCACACCAAGAGCAGATAACGCTAGGAAAACCATGAGCTATAATTGCGAGTTCACGAATATATAACCGCTTACCTTCTGACACAACGTACTCTCGGATGCTCGACCGAAGAACAGCCTTGCCATCAGCGAAGCGTGAATATGGCGTCTTTCCCGCTCCCTTCAATTGTAGCTCAAATCTGCGCTTCGTTTGAGGATTGATGCACTCGAACAGGCTAATCGCTCGCTGATATAGGTCAATTTCTCTCGCTGGAAGCTCTTATTGCAGAATACAGAGCTTACTCCATCACCAAGTTGCCCGGCCCAGGAGCCACTGTGCCTGGTCAACACTATCCAAAAAATCCAATTAGAAATCAAACAACGTACAATTGCCATCCTACAAGTCATTAACAACGCTTCTTATCTTTCGAGCCGCGAATTCGTCATACCTCCATAGCACTGAGCCCAAGGGTAAATTCCTCCATCCTTTGCGTTCCAGCAGATCTCATTTCCAGATACTAATGCTTGAAATTGGGGCGTAAGTTCCTCGCCCATTTTCAGACCAAGGTCCTGCATCGCTTTAGGGCTGACGCTCAAGAGCTCAGTCTCCTCAGCTGGCTCCGGCCGGACAAATGTATATAGAGCTCCTTTCACCAAACGCGGACCAAGAGTCTCTCTGGGCGCCTTGTGGGAAGACTCCGGGGTCCCGAAAGCAGGATCTGGAGGGAGCCTTGTTGTAAACAGATTGGATTTCGGAAGTTCCGCAAGGGAAACTCCTGCTGTGCTAGTCGAGAATTGGGTTGCCATTTGGCCCAGACGATATCGCATAGACCTTAATCGGCTGAGTCTACTCCGCAAAGACATATAACGGCGCCTCTACTCTGTGTACTCTGTGAAGAGAAAGGTGAGAACTGTCTCCGATAGAAATTATGATGAAATGCTTTAAGATGCAGTATGATGCGATCAGTTAAAATCCTAGATGACTGAAAGAACCTACTGCGAAAAATGATTTGCGGGAATGACAAGCAGGATGATTACTGCATAACTACGTGAATCACCCCGCAGAGAGCTCTGTGTGTGGGGTCACTACTTCCTAAGGTACCTTTGTGGAATGATTTATTGTACTCCGTATGGCCTAGCCATGTAAATACCCCTAGGGATACATCATGAGGTAGGTAATGTACCTTAGTATCTAGTTTTGTACCTTAGCTACCTACCTCAGGAACTCTATTGTATCTGTAGTAATCTCCAGACAGGTATCCAATATGTAATAGTTTAGAGTTGCTAAAGAACAGGCATTCTCTGATATTCTTCATTAATTGCAAATGGAGAAAGATTAATGCAGGGAACTTCAGCATGAATATTAGAGGCTCAGCATAAATTACCTATGCCCTGTAACCTAATAAAAACTCTACAGATGAGATCCCCTAGCCTTATACAGATAATTTATTTCCATACCGTAAATGTACTAAGGTATCAGGCAGAAAGAATACCTTAGAAATAAGGTAGGCTGGCGCCTCTGGTATAGTTATATGTTACTATTGACATCATCAATACCTTGGTCCCTCATTGTCATCGTTGTTTTCTGGTAGTATGGATACTTGATCACTGACTACCTAGGTATTGACTAGCAAGAAGCTCATGGGTACATCGTCGTAGCTGTCGTTGTCTACTCACAGTCAAGTCCGTACATCTACCTATAATAATAATAATAATTGGACTGAGCAGTGACCGTCACCTACAGAGACAGAGTTATGATGATAGTGCCGAGCGCTGATGCATTATGAAATACTCCGCAAGCCACGTATTTAAGCCGTACCCACCTACTCTTGAACCTTGATGGAATTATCATTATCTGGAATCACATCAACCCAAGAAGGATTGCAAATGATCGAGTGTATATTTAAAATATAATCAATAATATATTGGTACGCCTCGCTAAGACTGGGGCTACCCATTGACGTGCCTGAGTATTTGTTGATATTTTATCTTTAGTCGACTACTCTCTCGCCAGCTGTTCGCAATCGATTGATATAGAGAGGTATTCGGTGTTCTTGGAGCACATACCTCTCTACGTCGTCTCGAAGGGTATGGCTCAATCGTCTGCGGAAATCCCAAGTGTGGAGCTGAATGACGGCGTTAAAATTCCGATTGTAAGTATTCTCCATCGGTTCTTCTCCGCTGCTTTCCAAAGTGGGAAATCCCCCTTGTCGGATTTGTTAATCTAATTCTCCTTATGCCAGCTTGGGTATGGCACTGGCACTGCCTGGTTCAAAGCAGGCGGGGCGACAGGCATTGATCGAGAGTTAGTTGAGTCTATCAAAACTGCAATCAAGCTAGGATATCACCACTTGGATGGCGCGGAAGTCTACGGTACCGAACCAGAGATAGGACTGGCCATCAAAGAAAGTGGCGTCCCACGGCAGCAACTTTTTGTGACAACCAAGGTGATCACGAATATTGCGGACATCCCCAGAGCGATAGATGCAAGCTTGGAGAAACTCCAACTCAGCTATGTAGACCTGTAAGTCGCGCACGTTATCCTCACTGTACACGACTTTGCGTAAACCTACGAGACTGATACGCTCTATTGCGCCTTGCAGATATCTGATCCATTCCCCATTCTTCGCCAAATCAGACAATGAGTTGCAAGAAGCCTGGGCCGCCATGGAGAAGGTCAAGGCCGCTGGGAAGGCCAGGTCTATTGGTGTCTCCAATTTCCTGCAAAGTCATCTAGAGGCAATACTCAAATCCGCCAAGGTCACTCCGTCAATCAACCAGATTGAGTACCACCCATATCTACAGCATGGTGGCCTTGTTCCGTTCCAGGGAGACAAGGGAATCAAGACAGCGAGCTACGGGCCTCTTACGCCCATTACTCGAGCAAAAGATGTGCCCCTCGGGGAGCTACTGCAAAGTCTCGCCTACAAATATGGAGTCAGTAAAGGCGAGATCCTGCTCAGGTGGTCCATAGACCGGGGGGATGTTTCAATCACGACAAGCGGCAAGGAGTCTCGTCTCAGCGGCTATTTGCGTGCGTTGCTCTTCCGACTGACGCCCAAAGAATTGGACGAAATTTCCGCTATCGGACGTCAAAAACATTACCGGGCATTTTGGAGGGATAAATTCGTAGATGGTGATCGTTCTTGATTTAACGTATAGCGGCAGCCAGGAGCCTCTCTCCTTCACTGCTCGAGGCAATTACGGCCCGGCTTTGAGGGTATGTTCCTGCGATTTGAGGTATACTTTTGTTGACCAGAGAGCATACGGTCCGATTTCATGGCTGCGATATCCCGCTGTGAGGGCGTACTCACGTTGACACACTATATTCATTATAATGAAAATCGTGATAGAACACTTCGGAGCAAAGCAGAGCATATTATTGTCTCCACGCATTCATAAGTTTCATTTAGGCCATCTTTACCATGTCGGCGATGTAATCAGTAGCTTCAGAGATGGGAGTTCCTCTTTCATACTGCCAAGCATCTCCGCACCAGGCGTCCAAACCCAACCCAAGGTAGCTCACCAACGCCGGAGATCATCCTTTAAGGAACTACTCTGCCCTCCAATGCCAACCCTTTGTGTCCTCAAATTTGACCTCGATTAGCGAGTGCATCGGGAGCATTATCCATGGCTCTGAGAGTCTAAAATTACTTCTGGCGCGGCAGACAGCGTTGCTTGCCAATACAGATCCTTTTAGATAGCGTTCCCACGCGTTAATCATGCTGGATTAAGCTTCTGCCACTCGTACTGAGCCCGTGAACACAAGATTTTCTTTCGGACGCATTCGTCTGGGTCGACGGCATCAGTGAGTGCTTGTCCTGTGAATCGCGTTTTCCCTTCAAGCTAGATTCGCAACCCTATCGTTACCCAAGGTGAGCAACAGTTGGACCAAGCCGACAAGACTGAGTGTCATTTTAGCTTCCTGACGCATTGCCCGAATTCGAAACGGGAGATTAACCTTTCTATGTCCGTCTATCTTTAGGCCGCGAGTCTTCCTACGTGCGATTCCCGAAGAGAAAGGCTCGGAGTTTTTAGCGCCCTCTAGAAGACGCTTCAAGAAAGACAAGAAGCAAGCTAAAACTCAAACAATATTGTCTTCGTCTACGTCTCGTGCCATCCTCGCACGCAATACATGATTAATTGAGGGACTGCGATGTCGGTGAATCGTCGACTTACTCTTTCTGTGGACGATGATATGAGCAATTCCACGTCTGCGCTAGAACAAACGTCTGCGCCGGAAATAATCTCAGTCGATAAACGACTGGAACGCCTTAAGCAAGAGGTCCTTCCTTTTTATCCTTTCTTGCTCACGCTTCCCACCGATGTGCCTTTCCGTCCTGGTGCCCGATTTATCAACAACTGGGCAGTGGGCGATGACGGGCCTTTCACTCCAGACGAACAAGAACTACAGTACATGACATTTTTGACTCACCAAGACGGTGACTCTTTATTAGTGGCCGTGGGGGATTGGTCAGACGGAACAGGGAACATTATGTCAGACAAGCGCTCAGGGCCTCAAAGTGCGGCAAGCACGCCCTCAGCTGGGTCGTTGAAGAAGAAGATCAGCTTGAATGATTACAGGAATAGGAGAAAGAGCGGTGCTTCAGTCTCGCCTATCAATCAAGAGCCTGTTACACAGACTTCAGCTCCTCATACCTCCGAAGACAAGCAATCGGGGATGAAGGCCACTACGTCCGTGGACCATTCTGGAAAACGATCACTCAACTCACTATCGACGAAGTCATCAGTCAGATACGTACCCGAGAGTGTAGGGTGTAAACGGCCACCAGAGCTCGGTCATGTGAATCTAGGGTCACATGAAGGGGAGCAGGCAGACGTAGTTTCTTCAAAGAAAGCGAGGCTTTCGCCCAGGATGATCGATAGCAAGAGTTCTGAGTCCTCGAAGACCAACGGGCTGCCTGATCTACTATCACCAACTTTACCACCCACTTCAGACAGCCCCAAATTACCCAGGCTATTGTCACCAACTCTTCCGCCTGATATTGAAAAAGAGCTAGCGAGACTTGATGAAAGCCGCTCAGTGTCAAGCTCGTTCAAACTACTAAAGCATCTTGAGTCTGCATCGTCAAAGGAGGGTTTACAGAACCCGAAGCCTCATGACCACAGCAGACTGCAGCCATACGCAACGACTGGACCTAGCTTGCATGGTAGAAGCCTGAACTCGACGGCCGATAAATGCATAGCTACTCCCATAGATTCTAGGAGCTCTGATTTCGGTGACGCACCAAATCTGGACTTGCAATCTCTTAGAGGTGATCAAACGCCACCATCCACAGATACCAAAGAATGTGTGGCATTGAAGCCACGGCTGGTGGTAAAACTGAAATATGGAAGATCGAATAGGAAGCGCATCGAGGCTCTCCTGAAATTTTCTGCCAAGAGGAAAGCAGCTCTCACATCTTCACTCATTAACCAGCAAGGGGATTCCGAGAAAGCCCGAGTGCCCAAAGCTCGGCTTAACGAATCTAATACTTCCGCACTCGAGTATACCAGCCACAAATCCCACCGGCTGGAGGGTACAGTCAAGGATACGGTTAACATGGACACAAGTACTTCAACGAAAGAACGATCGAAGGAGCCCAGGGCGCCAACCCCAGAAAAGTCCCGGCTTCCTGCGTCCCCTACCCTGGCCTCGATATCAAATCAATCGAAGAACTTTGCGAGGTCTCCGACCAAGGATGCAAAGAGCTCTGCTGCTCGTATCGAGACCTTCCATAGCGCGGGGAAGTCGGCGTCCCAACATTACACCAAAGATCAACTGGGAAGCCAGGTGAACACTTCGAAGTCAGCATCGGCGGATTCCGATAATCCTGTGTCTCGGTCCCGGAACTCTGAACGTCGAGCTTGGAAGGACGAATACCAGAGACTTGGAAACTTGGGTAGGGAGTTGAAGCATGCTGCAGAGAGGCATACCAACAAAGATGCGGTGACTGCTGCTGATGAAAAACTTGCAGTTGTGACGGCGATAGAGGCTGTCCTTTGTTTCATTCTCGCATTTGTTGCTGATGATCAGTCTAAAGCTTTGGCCCGTCAAATTGGCGACGCATCGACCTGGATATCTATACTCGCCTATTGGCGTGTTGTGAGAAAGAACAGTGTCCCTTACCCGAGACTCCACAGTCTCTGTTTGATTCTCGGTGCTGTGTCTTACGATGCGATTCACGCTCTCGACCTGGAACGCCTCGCAGTTACTCCATTGCCAGGAGATCATACTCCTGTGCCCACACCAGGAAGTGACGGCACTACCGTCACGTCGGATGAGAACAAGAAGAATCGAAGAGACATCATTGAGTTAAAAAACCGATTACTTGATTTTTACAAAGAGTCCCAGAGACTGTGGCTCGAGGGCTTGCAAGGCCTTTCAGAAGATATTCTTTCCCGTGAATTTCCTGACACCTGGTCTAGACGCTCAAGAAGATATTCTCATCTGGGAAAGCAGAAGCTCAAGATCGGAGACTATACTGGAGAGTTTCTTTTTCCACCTGGGAAGACATCAGCACCTGTGGAAACTGTTCGGTTTGGGTGTGCGATTCTAAGAGAGTGGTGTATGAAAGAAGGCGTCGCTTGGAGCTGCCGACTGAATTTATGACAAGATGACAGATTATAATGCCATGGCTGCTGTTCTTGCAAACCTTGATTATTGTTTCCTTCCTGTATTTTTGTTGGCTTTTTCTTGTTTGTCAGTCGGTCAATTCAAGCCAGCGGGCGTTAAACGAGTCTATCTTCTGTTTGCCGTCGTGCCGTGATACCACAGTTTTGAGTCTTTCCAGAATTAGACAAGTGATAGCACAGTTTTATAGGTTCCTGAAATCATGACATGCGACTACCATATCTGCGTATAACAAAATATGTAATTTCAATGGATAGGAATGCTCTGCACATTCTGGGCAACTTACTACAAAGTTGTGAAAGTAGACTATTTGGCCCACAGTAAGATGATCATCGCAACGGCATATAAGATCTATTCCACATCATCATTTGATGAGTAGTCTAGTCTATGCAGATTATCGCGGCCTCTCACTGAAACATGGCACCTACGAAAACGTCGCGCGAGAAGAAAAGGTGGAAACTTGGTAATTCAAAAGAGACGATGCAAATCCAAGCACTTACGATGTGATGCAATCTTCAAATACGCATGAATAAATGCGATGGTCTCAGATAAAGAGAGTATGAAAATAAAGATCCGAACGTCATGACATAGGACCATCTTACTGAAAACGAGGCCCATTAAAAGAGCTGGATTCGAATGTGGATTGAGCGACCGAGTGTTCAGGTATGGATATAAAGGACTTGTCCAGAATGCTTACGGCTCAGCCTGATGTGCATGGGATGCATGGCGAAGGTCATTCGCCAAATGTTCACCAAAAAGCCAGCCAGCTTCGCGGCAATACCGGGCTTCTCCACCACGAGTACCAACTTCACTACTCCAGCAGATGAACGAGGCATCGACAATATCTGCGATGACGCCTTCAGCCGCTCCTAGGATGCTCCAGCCGATGATTCCCGCAATGAGTCCGACCACATAGGCATACATACTGCCATGAACTCCATTACCCGGGCCGGAAACCTCGAGGTTCCGAGCAGCGCTTACCCATCCTCCAAAACCGAGTGCCAAAGACATCATGAAGCGAGCGGCGTGGAGAAAGAGCTTCGAAAGGCGGTAGGAGAGGAGCGGTGCAGAACCCGCATGAGACCAAGAAGACGACCTCGGATGGAGTGACGACACCGCCGTCGCAAGTGAGACATTCGGCATTTCGAGGAGGCCACGAGCAGATAGTATTAGTGGTTGAGAATGAATAGCGGCATAAGTGAGAGCAAGAGGGTCTGTGAGCGCCGCGAGGGGAGAAGGAACGATGGAGTACACGAAAAGATTCAGAAGCCGAGATACGCGAGTCGGCAGCAATAGAAGTGGCAGCCGAGTAGATAATGCTATCAGCTTAGAGAAACAGACGGTGCCAAACAACGTGGTGACAGAATGGACAAAAGCTGCCTGTACTATCTGCCTAGACGTGGGTTTCGGGTTCGCGAGACGGTGAAAGTACCACTGACTCACTGTTGCAGCTGTAACTGAACGTTGGATACCGGCGATGACTCCCAATGACCAGATGTAAACGAAGACAAAATAGGTTCCCAGCCACCAGCTGCTGATGTTGAGGGCGAAATCGTGCGATTCTGACATATGGCCCCCTAAAAAAACTCGAGCGAACATCAGCATCCAGACCCACGTCCAGGAGACAATACAAGTCAGGATGCCAAGGCCAAGGAGTAATAATTCGAGGTTTGCAGCGAGAATTCGACAGGCGAACTCAAGGATGTTGATGGCTTTGCCAATTGCGTGGCGGCTCCGGACAACATTATATATCCAAAAACTTGAGATGATGAACGGCACGAGAGAGATGACTCTCATGGCTTTGTCCTGAATACTAGTCCCATGCCAGATCCCTTTGAAACTCGAGATGAAGGGATAAAGCGAGAAAGAGTATAGTATAACAGGAACTGCAAAGATCATTGCGCAGACCAAAGAGCGCACGTAATACCGCAGTAACGCCAGCCAAAGAAGTGATATGAATACGGAGACCACCGTATAGATGCCGAGGAGATAGAAGGATCCATGGACAGTGAGATATATCGTGTCGCCCCATCTCGATTTGTCACCTGAAGGCGCAGATGTATGCAAATAAGTGAGAAATGAGGTAGCAAGTAGGCAGCCCAGAGAGATCAAAAAGAGCTTCCCCCAGAAAGTATCATGGGCCCCAGGTTGCGTCTCCCTTAGTGAGGAAGGCTCGAGACCAGAGTCCGCTATGCTTGATGGTTCAAGGTCATCGAGAAGTTGTTGCTTATCTATCTCGCTCGGCCCGAGGAACGTCTCTATACCAAGAATCCTTGGCTCGGAGCTTGTTTGTTCCCGGAACAGCTGGACGGATGGAGGACTATCATCACGACCCTCAAGTGACCCAACCTGGTCAACATTCTCGTCTGATCTCAATGTATCTTCAAGACGAATATCGACCAAATTCCCTCCGAGACTACGACTTTGTCGGACTTCGTCGGGACCTCCGTGGTCATCGGCTGTCATCGCAATTGACTCAAATGCACGACCGCTTTCCCCGTTCATAGACTTACTGCTGGCACGCCAAGAGCTTCTGATCCTCCCGCGCTTGACATATTTATCATCCTGGAGAGGCTGCTGCTCAAGGCTGATCGAACTGTCGCCATCCCCTCCAATTTCCGAAGAATCTTTGAGTTGGCTGCTGCCAAAATGCCGCCTTGACCTTTGCAAGGCGTAGAAGTCCGCAATCTCGCGCTCCCGCTCTGCTTCATCATCCTCGTCACGGAAATCATCTGTTGCGCTGAAGAACAGAGGCGCAGGCTGAGCTGAATTTCGTGAACCGAAAGGGAGATTAGAGACCTGGGACGTGGCTTGGTGGTAAGGATCTAGTGTCATTCGGAAAAGTGCTCGCGATGAAGAAAGGCGGGAAGCTCCAGGTCGTGCATTGAGACGATCACTGTCATTACGACGTGCATCATCAGGAGAAGGGCCTAGTCGTGACTGTGACTGAGCAAGAAAGCGCGAGGCATCTGTGTTATTGATGTGAGTTCATGCAAACAGAGACCAGAAGGAATGACGCAAAGGATAGCAGGGTAGCTCTTTATTAGTTTGGAATGCATACACTCTGAAAACATGACCTGTAGTGTACCTGGGCTTGCTAGAGGTCTTGATTCATGCTAAATGAAGATTCGTGTTAAATTCAGTTGTTATCGTGACTAGAGTCTCTAATAGTGTGCGGCCGGACAATTTGCGGTGAGCTAATATTCAGTATCACAGGTATATTGGATGTAAATGAAGTAGCAAAGGCAGGGAGGAAACATGATCCAGAGAGTCAGTCGCTCTATTTTCAAATCGCTAAATATGACTGAATCTGTAAGAGGTCCAGTTAAGAAGTTGATATAAATCCACGGACTTGCTCATGTGAAGCAGATAGAGAGGAGCACACTCGTCATATGGCTGGGTAGGGTCGACGGAGATGACTCATCAGCTGTTCCTCAGCACCATGCTCCATACATTCTGGGTCCAAAGTCGAATTGATCCCACGTACCTCCTCATCGAAGCATCCAGGACAAGAAAATTAGCATACCGATGTGGCTCTCTTGCGGGAGGCATTGGAGTATGAGTTGAAATATATTGATATTGGCAACCTCCTGATAACTGATAACATAGAGCATTATTTACACCTGCGCTCCAACATCTTCTGTATCCATGTCACAGCCATGGGATTACATCGCTAAGCTTGTCTGTATTGGAGACTCCGGCACTGGAAAGTCCAGTGTGAGTGTTTCAAGCCCATTTACACAGTTTTTACGTTGAATCTCAGACAATTGTGCTGACCTGTGTATTGTTGTATAGTTGACCATTCGACTCTGCGAAGGGCGCTTCTCTTCCAGTCATGATGTTACTATTGGCGTGGAATTCGGCTCGCGTATTGTTCCAGTCGGGCCTCCGGCTTCAAAGAGTCTGGGGGTAGATTCCGATGTTTCAGATTCTTCTACTCTGCCATCTTCAACGGCGACAGCTATGGTTGCATCCCACGAGTCTGCTGCCTCGGGCCTCCCCAGCCCTCCACGAAAACCGCTAGGAGATCAACCACAGAAAAAAATGAAGCTCTCCCTTTGGGACACCGCGGGCCAGGAGACTTACAAGTCGATAACTCGCTCGTATTTCCGTGGTGCCTCAGGGGCTCTCCTCGTTTATGACATCACTCGTCCCTCTACGTTCACCTCGTGCACCCAATGGCTGCAAGATCTTCGGCAAATTGCAGAAGATGGCATTGTTGTAATTCTGGTTGGGAACAAGAGCGATCTCGCGGAAGTGAAATCCGACGTGAATCAGAGGCGTGTCACCAGGCAAGAAGCGGAGGAGTGGTGCCGCATGAACAATGTTGTTCGCTACGTTGAAACCAGTGCAAAGTCCGGTGAAGGCGTCGAGCGCGCATTCCTTGAAGTTGCCGAGAGGATTTATCGCAATATCGAGGCAGGAAAGTACGACCTGAACGATCGTCGAAGCGGTGTAAAGGGTTTTGGGGCTACAGGGGGAGCAAGCGCGGGAACGCCGAAGACCATCACCTTAGGCTTGAATGATGCAATGCGCAGTGGTGGAAATGGTTGGCGCGGAGCTTGTTGCTAGCATGAGAAATGCATTTTATCTAAGCCCTCTTGCAAGTCATGGTGGTAATACAGGATATTGTAATGCATGGCATGACTCGTCTATGCAATTATATATCGTACTACCTGCTTATTTAGTTAATGATTGTGCTTGGGCAACTCCTTTCACCTGAGTATCACCTTTCTTGTTTCTGCAACAGCCACCATACCTAGACAGGCAGATGGAAAGAACCCCTAGATGAGGAGCATGAATCTAGGCATCACTATTAATTGTGCTTACCGATTATAAATCGGGCTCGTAAGGTATCAAGGTATTGCCATTGCTTCATGGTAGTATTGTGTAGTTGGTGGCTGAGATGTTAGTGTATAGAGTGCTGGCAGTGGTAACCGATCGGTATACAAGCTTGGACCTTGAAGTTGGAACCAGCTGAAAGCTTAGTTACATGCCGAATTGGAGGTATTGCTTGTCCCAGAACTCCAGCACAATCAGGTGTGCAGATGGTGAAAGACTTCGCTACGTCGTGTCTGCCTACGCGCACATAAGCAGACGTCATCGGAGGATCCAGTATTATACGGAGTTAATCATTTCGAGAATAGCAACAGTAGCGCCAGACACACTTTGACATACATCGCACGACGAATGATAAATAATGGATACAGAACTGTTAAAGTTGACATTCGTAGGTGCCTGATATCCAAATCAATTCGCAATCCGCCAACCGCTCAGCCAGTTCAAATTGGCCCATTGCTGGCTAGGTCCCTCCATGCCGAACACAATGACCCGGAAATGAACAAACATCCCGATGATGACCACGTAAAGGACGGCATACAGAGACCCACGGGCCACAGGACTCATTTTTTGAGCAAGCCAGTCAACACAAAAACCGAAAGTAAGTATGGCATAATAGAGCGCAGGGTAATAATGGTGAACATAGGTCACCCGAGCCATGATTATGAAGGGGAAGTAGTGTAGGATCCATCCGAGAAGAGGATAGAAGCCGGAATAATGGATGTGATCGATGTCCACTTGATTGAGATCCTTGTAACCCCGCTGCCAGCGGGCGAGATACCAGAATATTAAGAGCCCAAAAACCCCGAGACTGACTGTACTGCCCCAGTAGACAAAGGGATTTCCGAGGAGGTAATACTTAATGGTGTTGTCATCCCAGGAGCACATACGAAGGCCCACATTGAGTATGGGCCATTGCCAGAATTTCGACGCAAGATCATCTTGTTTGTCTGGATCAGGAACAAGGGCGTTGTTTGATGTCATCATGGCGACATTCAGATGGATGAAATCCTTTATAAAGGGGGACTTATACGACCCTGGGTCACCAGGTGGAACTGCGAGAATTTCACGTCAGACCAGAGTACCAGCCTGCTCAAGGGGGAAAGGAAGGTAACGCTGTTGAGAGGTGAAAACAGCAGAGGAACGACAGGCTGAGCGGGCAATGCTCAAGCTTCTCGGTTGTACTTACGTCGATCATTAAAATGAGACTCCACATTCCAATGCGTGTAGACGTCGCGAGGATTGTTCTCTTTGACGCATGTGGTCTCGATCTGCTTAAAACCCCACTGTGGGAGGTTCACGTTGCCAGCGCGTAGATAGCAGCCCAGAACGATGTGTCTCAGGCGGAATGCAGTTGTCAGTGTTCGAATCCTGCTTCGGTCCCTTGACGCGACATCATCGACAACCTCCACTGCCCAGTGATCTTTTTCATCCCCAATAGTGATGTTACCATAGCAGGAGACTTCGTACTGAGACTTGGTGATAGGAGCCGGGATGGCATGCGAATGAAGGTTTCGGCCCGTTTGCCCATGAATAAGACGAATAATATCGCCATCACCAACAAAAGACGGAGGTCCGTTGGCGTCATACTCAGGTTCATGGCGGTTGGGGTAAATGAACCAATCGTTGTTTGCGTCCTTGTGATGGTAACAAGTGACCTGCTGCTGATTGGAACCGTCGGGATAAGTTTGAACATGAGAATGCAGTAGTCCTCCACCATAACCCATATTTTTTAAAGTAACCCTAGAGCCAAGGGCAATTTCGAGAGGGCTGTCCTTTCCAACCTCGGTGCCCTTTAGGTTAGCTTGAAAGAGAGAGCTCATCTGCGCGTCCCCCGGTCCACTGTTTTCAAGAATCCAGAAATGCACGTAAAAGGAAAGCATATATACCGCAGCTGGTATAATAATCAATCCGACTACGCGAGCCAGTAGGTGGTTGACGAGGACTGTCTGTTCACAAGGTCAGGTACACAGCATTAGTCTCGAAATCCCTTCAGGACTGACCTTCGGCATCCTAAGATCGCCAAATTTATTCCATAAATCTTCAATTGTATAGAGACCCACTAATGCAGTGCAAAAAAGACCCACCCATTTAACACTGCATACGCAGCCGATACTTATACCCGTCAAGAAGAGCCAGGTGAACCACTCAACTGAGAAGCTAGCATGCTGTAACCGATGAAACTTAGCCCAGCACATGGTGGTCGTAAAGGTGAAGCAAAGTAACATCGAGTCAAGCAATATGAATCTTGAAATGGTCGCGTAGGAGTTTTCGAATAAAACCATCAGACTGATTAGCCAAACGGTGGCCTTGCGGAAACCGAGCTCTCGGGCAGTGTAATAAGCGAGAGGAACGCACATGACACCGAAAGCGGCGTTGAAGACACGCATGAATGTGAAGTTGACATCGTCTGGGTATTTCTCTCCTGATTTGAATTCAAAGGATCCGTTGTAGCCAGCAAGGAGACCGGATAAGCCAACAAGCATCTTTCCCAGTGGCGGGTGAACGTCAAAGTAGAATTCTCGCTTCAAGTAGTGTGAACCGAACTTCCCAAAGCTGGTCGACAGTAATTAGACACTCTGGTAGTTTCACATGGCTAAGGTGTTATGTAACGTACTGGGCTTCATCCCATGTCACAATGTTGGAGCGACCTATGCGGTACATACGGGTGAAGACAGCCAAGGCTGTCAGCACGATCGGCGCAATGAAAGGTTCCCAACTATCTAGTATCGAGAAGAAAGAACTGGGCTGTTCGACAGAAGGGACATTAGCTGGCGATAAGATGCGACGCTTTGCAGGTGGAACAGAGCGAGTATAACCATCATACCTTAGGCCTCAACTTTGCATCCTTGTCCTCGAGGCTATGAGATGAGGGCTTATCAACTTTCTCTGTGGCGTGAACATTCCTACGCCGCAAATCGGAGCTGACATTGGCACCGGTAGTTGATGCGACATCCATTTCCGCCATGGTGGATGGTCTCATCCTAGATCAATGCGGAGAAGTCAGCATTCACATTGCAAGGGCACCGGCGGAGATTGGAACGCATACAATACAGTCTTTTAAGATACTGAGCCCAGAGAAAGAGAATGAGTTGGCGGAGATGACACTCAGAGGTAGTACACGGGCATATCCAATTCTCAATTGAAAAGGTTAGTCTCCAGATTATAATGAGCGTGAGCCTACAGGGTCCTCGACAGATCTTCAGTGGGATCAAAAATGTACTTTTGTAAAATGGAAAGGTCGAATAAAAGTAATGAGGGTTTGGGAAATCAAAAAGAAACGAAGCGAAAGGCAGAGGTGGCTACAGCAGGCATGAAACGAAAGGCTAGTAGAAGCTAGGTTGAAGTATGTGGCCTGAGTGTAAAGGTAGGTAGTAAGCAAATGGATAGTTGGCCTGGAACGGAGTAATTTCACGGAAAAAATGGTTCGGCATCGGATCGGGCCCCGCTCAGCCACCTCACTGTTCTCCAACATGCCAATAATGAGTCCTTATCCATAATTCTTGCGGCTTGCCTATGGAGTACATCTATGATAGTCTTCGAGTCTTTGGCGTGGCCCGTGACGACATTGAGTTTCGCCGCATATGTGAAACAACATACACTACCAAGCCTTCCTGAAACCAGAGATCAGATTGTCAGAACTATGTGGGATATGGGATGCTTATGTGTTATCTCGCACAAATATCCAGATGCATTTTGTCCCGACTCTGATGATGGTAAATCAGCTGTTCAGACACGTGCTTACATGTGGATGTGTTACGAAAAAAGGACGGGAAAAAGAGGGATGAATGAAATAAGAAGCCCAGGATCAGACCTCTTCTAGCATAACCAGAAACCGGCCCTGACCAGAACAGAGTAACCTTCAATTAGTTTTTAACAGATTTTCAGAGTATCATGAAACCCTTCATAGATCAGAGAGATTTCAGACCGGTATATCACATGTACATGGACACTGCCGAAGAAGAAGCAAGCCCGTACTGACCTGTGTGGTCAAATCCGCGCCGTCCAGTTCTATCCACACAACAACAACATAGATACACCAATGCAAAATTGTTCGTTGCAACCAAACCTCTCTACTCCTTGGTAAAGGAGAAGAGAAAAATGAAGTAACGGCGAGACCACAAAGAAAAGGAGCAGATATATAGCCAAAAAGCGCAAAAGGTAGAAAAGAAGAGAATTAGTACTGTAGAAGCAACGAATTCTCGAAAACGGAGAGGAGCACGAGATAAATATACAATCAAGGACCGTTCTAATCGTTCTCATCCTCTTCTTGCCCCAGACGTCTATACTGATTACTTTTCGCTTGCGGTCCCGGTGCTCTGTGGCGACTGACCATATTTGAGATCCAGCCGCCAATACCTTCAGGCCGTCCGCTGCTTTCATTCAAAGGATTAAGCCCTGCAGGTTTAGAATTATCATGGGCGCTGATGTTAGGTGGATCAATATCTAAACCAGGAATGGCGCTTTCCGTTCCAAACTGACCATACTGCCGTCTGATGTCGAGGGAAGGCACCGGCGAGCCGCCGCTCATAAGCGATCCACGCTCAGCTTGTGTCGCCGGTGTTGGCACAGCAGTCGTCGCATCACCAAAGAGGACGTCCATGTCTTCCAGACGTACACCGCTCGTTTCGGGATAGAGGAAGTATACTTAAAAGGTACCCATTAGTGAATCATGAAGTGTCGGGTCTGGAATGTGAGGCTCACCAAGTACAAAACTACAAGCACAAAAGAAGGCATGGACAAGGTAAAGACGCCATTTTATCGCAGCCTGAAGGACAGGAGTCACCTCTCCGACGAGCCAGTTGAAAGCCCAGTTCGTAGCTGTGCTAAGACTGGCCCCTTTGGCACGGATGCTCAGGGGCAAGATCTCGGGGGGGTACAGCCAGGGGATAGGGCCCCAGGATGCGCCGAACGAACTAAGTTGCGTTAGTACTGGGTAGACCATCCGATAGTTCCGCTCATTGAGAAGAGAAAGAGGAGTACAGAAGATACTCACGCATTGTAAATCATGACAAAGATAACAGTCAGAGTCGGAGTTGCTGCAACATCGATATAGATGAAGTAAGATATCAGAGACAGAGAGATAAGCATTGCAACCGCCCCGGAAAGCAAGATCGGGCGCCTTCCCCAGCGGTCCACGAGATACCATGGGGGAACTGTTGAGGCAAGGTACGAGAGCCCATTGATTCCGGTCATCAAAATAGCATCGCGACCCGCCCAGCCCGCTGACTCAAAAACGAGTGGGGCATAATAGGATATCACATTAATACCGTTCAGCTGTGCCAATGCCTGAGCTGACATTGCGATGAGGACTCGTTTGCGATAACGCTTAAACATATCAGTATAGGATCTTTCGCCTTCCTGCCGTTGCAGAAGGACGTTCATCTTGATTTCTCGGTACTCCTGTCGGGCCTTGTCATTGTGCAAATCACCCTGCCCATATAGGTTGGCAATGACCACCATGCCCTCTTCATCGTGATCATTATCTAACAACCATCTGCCTTTGTATAAGCAGCCTGCATGGCATGAGGCTTGAATTGCCAATTTCAGATACTCACCTCGGCGATTCACACATGATGAGACTTCCTAGGCCAAGGAGGGTACCCATAATGCATTGGCATAGCAGTGGCAAACGCCACGCATAGTCACTGTCGATGTAACTGCAGAAAAAATCCACCCACACACTGGCCGCGTATCCGCAGATATTGCCAGTAAACTCGATACACGCTAGCTTGCCCCTGTTGTGAGGCGGCTATTGATACGTCAGCAGATCGGCGAAAAAAAGGGGAGTAGAAATCGAGTGATTTCGCATACGGATATCTCTGATTGATAAACTGGTACTATTGTTGACAATGCTCCGACGCCTAGGCCTGCAACGATACGGCCGAGCATCATCATGGGTAGACCAGTTGCGAAAGTCTGGAAAGCGCCACCGATAGAAAACACGATAGAGCCGTATAGAATGGTCTTCCGTCGTCCTATCAAGTCGCCAATCCGGCCGATGAGTAAGGAAGAAATGAATGCACCAACTTCAAGGATGGCGACCACTGTGCCGATCGCAGCTCGCGATGGTTGATTGAAGTAATCCTTGAAGTACCAACCACTGTATTCACGTTAGTCATTGTTTCAAAATCGCCATGCCCATCATCACCAAGGCATGGAGGCCTTTTGCCGCAGAGTCGGAGGACGAACGTGATTATACCCGACATAACACCCTGATCATAACCAAAAAGGAAAACACCCAATGATACGAAAACACTGGTAAAGTACCTGTATAAAGGTCAACGAAAGTACTGCAGAGCCAGTGATCAGAAAGCGGGATCTTCTTACAGTAAGGGCTTCCCAACCAAGCCATGTATCTGGGCGGTGTGTCTATTGCTTGGAGACATGATGATAGCTAAAGACCGCTCTATCCTGGAAATCCGCCTAGGCGCAGGTGAGGGAATGTCAATGGATATTTTCTCAAGATCGGTCCGACCAGCGGGCGATTGAGCTATGTAGCGCACGCGCTTTTGTCGCTTCAGTCCAGCTCGAGACCCTTCTGCCCTTGTTGTTTCACAATCCAGGGACTTCCGCAGTCGATTTCCAAGAGGCTCTTCTACATCTGCAAGCTGCTCAGCTAGGTCACCTGTGTCGGTCCAAACGGAGAATGTCGACCCGACAGTGTGACCGGACGAGTATGAGGAACGTCGACTGCCTTTCTCGCTCGCAGAATCAACACCGACAAAGTGCCCCGAGGATGATTGCAAATGAGCGCTTAGTGACCGCAGAGGTATAGTACTTGAGGTGCGTACAGAAGACTTTGCTGAAGGAATGTTGGCGGTTGTGGTGGGCTGAAGGCGACAGCCCTTCCGCGCTCAAGAGTGGGTTCTCGGAAAGAGTTTGAAGTGATCAAAGGTGGACTGGAGATATCAAGCTCTCCAGCTTCTCCATGCAGAAACTAGAAAAATTTTCCTGAAGGTAGTCCAGACAGGTGTTGTAGACTACGATGGTAGCTTTCCGAGGCGTATGAAGACTGGTGCTGCGGGAAGCTGGACGTTTCTGGCCGAATGATGCAAGGCAACTTGGGTAGGATATTGATCCGGAGAATCTACGAGACCACGAGAGCAGATAGCGGAGACGTTGCGGCGAGGAGGTCAGAATTTATGCTCAAGGGTTAAGCTTGCAATGGATCAGCGATGCGGAGTAGCCAAGTGATGCAGTTGGAGGCCGTTTAGTCAAGAACAAGTGATCAGGCGGAAAACCCAAATAAGGCAACGACAAAGGCTGACTAAGATGGCTAGCTGAGCACATGCAACAGTAGGGTTGTCAAACCTAGATGATGGATTGAATGGATAGAGACGATTATCTGACACCTTGGTATGAAAGATGAATGATTGCAGAATGGCACGGAAGAAAAGGATGATGGCAGTAGGTTGAATGCACGGAGTACACACTTAGGCATTTGCATTCCCCAGAAAGTTGGGGCCAGGGAAGACCTAGCACTCTCGGTCTACCCAGACGGTCAGAGCAGCCTAGTCATTGCCCCTGACGCCTTATTGGATGACTGGGTCCTGGGTCATGTATTATGCAAGTTGGCAACTTGGCGGCTGGGAACGGGACGGATGTACCAATGGAGTAAGTCCCTCCTCCAGGTAGGCTAAGGTACTGTCATGGGAAACAAGCTAAACAGTGCAAACAGGGATGACTCAGCGTAGCTGCTTCACCTTATGACTTATGACCTTCCCTCATTGTTTTCCCTTTTATCTGTACCTAATCATCATCTTCAGAATCATCAAATACAACCATAAAATCATCAGTTCTTTTACTGTACGTCTCAGTACCTTAGCCGAACAATCCACTCTGGAATTAAGGCCAGTAATTAAGGTAGATCCTGTCATGGGCGGTGAACCAATGATGGAGGAGATCTCAACTCTTTTCTTTGACCTTACTCTACACAACACGGTACCTCCTAGGAGACGCAGTACTAAGAATGAATGGTAGTCTAAAACACCTTGTCGGAGCTTCCAGGTTGAAGAGATATGCACCTTGAGACTCCGAAACCCATGGTATCAATAGAAAAACGGAAGCTCTGCATGATGGACTTGGCAGCCTGGTTTTTCATGATGTCTTTTGAAGATTGAGCATATGAATTGTCCATTTAGAGCTTCACAAGTAGCCTGTGAAGCTACGCAGATGACATGAGGTATACAATCCGCTTATGTATCTTGGAATAATGATCATCAGTCATTGAATATTCAATGTTATCTCCGTAGCACTTCCTGCCTTCCATGAGATCCTGAATTCTGATCAGCTAAGCACCAACCATAGGTATTGCTGACAAGTACGAAGCAGTGTACTTTTATTTCATCTGTATGATCAGAGCATCTATTAGGAGAATTGGGCTTTCCAGAGGGTTGAGCCATCTCATAAGGTAACCCTATTGCACGATACACATAGGAGACTATAGGAAGTCTGTACATTAATGTAGGATCAACCTAACCTCCATGACAAGAAGACTGCTTAGGTCTGGCCGTGGTCTCTCTTGTGCCGTCACCAGAGTCTCGCCTGTGACCACATGAATGGGAGGTTAAATATAAGGCCTTGACATTAAAAGCAGGTCAACCTATCAGGATTCTAGTGTACTTCATCTATATTTACAGATGGTCTGGCTACACTATACTACCGGGCGAAAGTACGGGCGTAACGTTTACAAAAAGGGTACGCAGTGGGACTGACTCGACTGGGACCATTACGCAAAAGCCATCACCGGCATAGCCCACCTCAGCATCTCAGGAGGCAAAGGTCGCATAACCTGGCCAGATATGGTAATATTGTCAGCCCTCCGCTGGGCTGACAATATTATAGAAGTGCCATGTAAACAGTCATCAGACATCCACTCCATGAATATAGTATAAGGGCCTGAGACAAGGCCCTTCCTCTCCATTCACCTGCATATAAGTTCAGACATAGGCTCGAGGCAAGATAACATGTAGAAACAGCCAAATCGACATCAATGTGCGTCTTCGAATATCTTATCGCTACATTGCTACCAGAACAAAGCAACGAGGGCTCCTCGTGACAATTTGATACAATTGCTGACCAGACCTTTCTCTCAAGTCAGAAGAATGTCGTAGCCGTCTTTCTGAATGTAGATGGCGTCTGCCAAATTAGCATATTTGCGACGCACAAATTCGAATATCACCAGCCCAGCACTAGTGCTAGGCACTTGGCGAAGAGCATTTCCTGCAAACCCCTGAAATAACCATTTACGCCAACCACCAGCACGTGCTGCCCTCCTCTTGCAACGTTTGAATGTTTCTCGATAAGCGGAATAATAGACTTGCATCATCTGCCCTTTCGTGGAGATCAGGTTAGCCTGATGATCAAGATATTCTAGCCGGGAATAGTGGATATTCTGGATAGCACTCAGCGGATGCTGTACTGCCTGCTGCGCAATTGACGCTGCCACACCGGCTAACATCAGGAAGCATGGCTCTAAGCTGTAGTGAGGTTTGATGAGCGGGACCCCACGGTCACTTGATTGAGTGTCTCGCAGACTGTCCAGCTGATGGGTGCGAAGTGACCCGTAATATCTTGTAACGAAAGAATAATACGCCTGTGACTTTATGTATTCGAAAGTACTGAAGAAAAGGGCGTATCCAAATGAGTCGCGCAAAAGTGACAGGCTCCAGCCTGCGAAAATGCCGCGAAGACCAATTTCTTTGAGTTTGTTCCGTCCATAGTGCCACATGCTGCGGTACTGACCATGGAGCATGTCATTCGTTCGTATTCGAACCTGGAGAGCGTCTAGAGGCGCAGCTACAACTGACTGTATCGTACCAGCGGCAAAGCCAGCTGTAAATGTATCAACGGGTGATGCAGGAGGGTATATACGCTTGACACTTCGGGAAACGGGTTCATATAGGACGCCAAGGGCCTGGAGATACGACGTATACAGGACAGCGCCAATGCTAACAGCAGATGTTAGGGCCCAGAGTGACCGAAGGGAGAAAAGGGCGGACTCAACTCACCCTGCATTTGCCAACATAGGGGGTAAAAGCTGATTGGGGATGAACCGCCAACCATAAGTACGAACGGCATGGACGAGAAGACCAGGTGTCGTTGTATGTAACGACCAACGCTTTTCAGTGGAATGAGGGTTGACAGCTCTTGCGAACGCCTAACGGGAACGTTTCGAGTGGAACAATCATTAGCTCATGTTGGGCAAAATGAGTATATGAGTCCTAAGAAATTCGGAGAAAAGAAGCCAGGAAGTGTTCGACTGGTATACGGACCATATAACTGGACGTGTGTCAACAAATCTCAGTCTGGGTAGCGAGAGGGAGGAGTGCATACTCAACCCGAGTGCGAAAAAAAGCCTTGACGGGAGCTCTGAAGTAGAAAGCAACCATCTGCGCACTGACTGCCCGAACACCAGCTGCCGAAGCGCCAGTGGCTGCATCATTCCGAGTGTTTCTCCGAGTAGACTTGCTGGATTCTGCGCCAGAGACATTGTCATCGAAGCGTACTTGATCCCCAAGGGAAATGGTATCCTCAGATGACATTATGCGGATGACCTAGCGCGCCCTTCTCCATCGGGACGTATATGCATTCAGATAACAAAAGTTTGCGGAGAGGATAGTTATCAGTTGCCTATCCGGATATTTTACCAATCCTCGCCTATATAGAGGTAGCAGAAGATGAAGAAAACAATCGATATGAATGATAAGCTAAGTAGACAAACATTGAGATTATCAATGTTGGATGACCTTTTCATGAAAGGAGGTATGGTACCTGGGTAGGTATGATAATAAGTAAAGAAGACCGGGAAAAAAAACAATATATATATATATTGTAGTGCTGTGAATCTGAAAGGCAATACCTCTCTACCTCTCTACTGTCGTAAAAATTATAAATGTTTAGATCTTATTTGAACCTTATTTGTTCTCCGTACCAAGAGTCCATGGAATTGATTAGCAAAGGATGCAAACTGCTCAAACATAGGGAAACGCGTAGCACCAGCCTCGCGTGAGTACGACTTCAGACTTCGCTATTCTCCATCCTTACATAGTCCTGTGCACCATCACATCCTCGAACTTTTGGTGTTTACCATATTCGCGTTACCGAATTGAGATTAAGGCGATCAGAGAAGCTTGACGAGCCTTGTGCAATTCTAGTTCTTCAGGGAGGCTCAGCACACCCTGCACGACAATCTCACTTTCGACGCCATCAGATCATGGCTGAAGAGATTGTGATAGACAAGACTTTGTTTTTCAATCGGTTGTCAAGCTTCTACGCAGCATGGAGAGCGGACAAACGCTCAAGTCAGCCCACATTCGGTGGTGTTGGCTCGATTGTTATCTTGATGGGCAAAACTGACGAGGCGAACACTTTTCAAAAGAATAACGCTATGCATGTATGTTTAATCACTGCCGCTACATTTGGTGCTTTCTTTGCGACGCTAACATAATGGTCGGTTGACTGCTAGTTCTGGTTGCTAGGTTATGAGTTTCCAGCCACGCTTCTCGTCTTTACGTTGGAAGCTGTTTATGTTGTGACAACTGCGAAGAAAGGTAAATCTTTTCGTCCGAAGTACAAGGGCTTTTGCTGAATAAACGGTGTCCACCCAGCCAAGCACCTTGAGCCGCTGAGGGGTGGCAAGATCCCAGTTGAAATACTGGTTACAACAAAGGATCCTGAAGGGAAATTGAGGTCTTTCGAGAAATGCACTGAAGTCATCAGAAGCGCTGGTGTAGGTGCTCTATCAAGTGACTTGCCGTTGTGTTGTTACTTGGAACTAATTTTGTCCGTATGCAGAATAAAGTCGGTGTTTTACCCAAGGACACAACTGCAGGTCCCTTCGCGGAAGACTGGAAGCGCACTTTTACGACATTATCTGGCGAAATAGAGGAAGTTGACATTTCGCCGGCTCTGTCGGCTGCCTTTGCAGTGAAAGATACCGACGAGTTGGTGCGTTGAAAAGGAGCTTACAGTTTGGGAAACTGGGAAGGACAATTAACTAATATTGTACAGGTGTCCATAAGAAATGCTTCACGAGCTTGCAGTGGCTTGATGTCTGAATACTTTGTGGAGGAAATGTCACGCCTTCTCGACGAAGAAAAGCAAATGACTCATAAGGCTCTTTCCGCGCGGGTCGATGCAAAAATCGACGACGCCAAATTTTTCAACAAGCTGGGCAAACTACCGGCCGAGTTCGATGCTCAACAGATTGACTGGGCCTATGGTCCCGTCATTCAAAGCGGAGGAAAGTATGATCTTAGACTCACAGCAGTGTCTGATAACAGCAATCTCGAACCGGGCATTATTATCGCTGGATTCGGGATACGGTATAAGACTTACAGTTCAATGATTGCACGGACCTACTTAGTGGATCCGAGTAAGTCTCAAGAGACAAACTATGCCTTCCTTCTGGCTTTACATGAAGCGGTTATGAGAGATGTCCGCGACGGCACAATTGCCAGAGATCTATACAACAAGGCGATCAATCTAATCCGAACGAAGAAACCTGAGCTTGAGTCCCATTTCGTCAAGAGCGTCGGTGCTGGTATCGGAATTGAGCTTCGAGACCCCAACATGGTGCTAAATGGGAAAAACAGCAGAACACTGAAAAGCGGCATGACTCTTTCTATCACAGTGGGTCTAACAGACGTCGAAGACCCGGAAATGAAAGGAAGCAAGAGTTCAACTTACTCTATGGTCATCACAGACACCGTTCGTGTGGGAGAAAATGGGCCACATGTGTTCACCAAGGATGCAGGTCTTGACATGGACTCCGTATCATTCTACTTTGGAGACGAAGAGGAACCTCAAAAACCCATCAAGGAGAAAAAGGAAGCGAAAACAGGTGCTATCGCCAGCAGGAACATCACAAGAACGAAGCTTCGAGCGGAACGGCCAACTCAAATAAATGAAGGTGCTGAGGCCCGTCGCCGCGAGCACCAAAAAGAGCTAGCCACTAAAAAGACAAAGGAGGGCCTTGATCGATTTGCTGGCACTACCGGAGACGACAATGGCGTTACGCAGAAAAGATTCAAACGGTTCGAATCGTACAAGAGGGACAATCAATTACCAACAAAGGTGAGAGACCTCACGGTATATGTTGACCAAAAAGCATCTACAGTAATAGTTCCCATAATGGGTCGACCAGTCCCGTTTCATATCAACACAATCAAGAATGCAAGTAAAAGCGACGAAGGCGAATATGCGTACCTCCGCATCAATTTTCTTTCCCCGGGCCAGGGAGTCGGTAGGAAGGATGACCAGCCTTTCGAGGATCTGTCGGCTCATTTCCTGCGAAACCTGACTCTTCGTTCTAAGGACAACGAGAGGTTGGCTCAGGTTGCCCAGGATATCACTGAATTGAGGAAAAATGCTTTGAGGCGGGAGCAAGAAAAGAAGGAGATGGAAGATGTTGTAGAGCAAGACAAGCTCATTGAGATCCGAAGTACATCCTTGCACCGCCCAAATCAGTTGCCAATGCTAATCACTCATAGACCGCCGTCCCGTAAAGCTACCTGACGTCTACCTTCGGCCTCCTTTGGACGGGAAGCGCGTTCCGGGTGAGGTCGAGATACATCAGAACGGTCTTCGATACATGTCTCCGTTCCGGAATGAACACGTCGACGTGCTCTTCAGCAACGTCAAACATTTGTTCTTCCAACCGTGTGCTCACGAGATGATTGTCCTCATTCACGTCCATCTCAAAACACCTATCATGATCGGGAAGAGGAAAACGAGAGATGTGCAATTTTACCGAGAGGCCACCGAGATGCAATTTGACGAGACTGGCAATCGCAGACGCAAACATCGCTATGGAGATGAAGAGGAATTCGAAGCTGAACAAGAGGAAAGGCGACGCAGAGCAGCATTGGACAGAGAATTTAAGGCCTTCGCTGAGAAGATAGCTGATGCCGGGAAAGACGAGGGCGTTGATGTCGACATACCATTTCGAGAGATCGGTTTCACTGGCGTCCCCAACCGCTCCAATGTTCTGATTCAACCAACCACTGACGCCCTCGTGCAATTGACGGAACCCCCCTTCCTAGTCATCACCCTGAATGAGATTGAGATTGCCCATCTCGAGAGAGTGCAGGTAAGGTGCTAATACTGTTATGATTAATGTTATTGTTTTGCTGATGGTTCTGTAGTTTGGTCTCAAAAACTTTGACCTAGTCTTCGTTTTCAAGGACTTTCACAGGGCCCCTGTTCATATAAACACGATCCCGGTGGAGTCCTTGGAAGGCGTGAAAGACTGGCTGGATTCCGTCGATATTGCTTTCACCGAGGGACCTCTGAACCTCAACTGGACAACCATCATGAAAACGGTTGTGAGTGATCCTTACGGTTTCTTTGCGGATGGGGGTTGGTCCTTCTTAGCTGCAGAGTCTGATTCAGAGGACGGATCGGAAGAGGAGGAGGAGTCTGCATTTGAGCTCTCCGAGTCGGAATTGGCGGCGGCAGACGAGAGTTCCGAGGACGATAGCGAATTTGACGACGATGCTAGCGCGGAGGCAAGTGATTTCAGCGCAGAAGAAGAGAGTGGTGAAGATTGGGATGAGCTCGAGAGGAAAGCTAAGAAGAAGGATAGGGAAGGCGCTTTGGATGATGAAGAACATGGCAAGAAGCGAAAAAGGTAGTGTGCTTTATGTGACTTCTCCAATACTCTTGAGTTTCATCGATTACTCTTTCATCTAGATTACCCTCGATGATAATGGTCATGGTATTTGCTCAATAGGATCTTCTGAATAGGGCTATCAGCCTTACTTTGACAGTGTATCTGGGTACAGGAATAACGGCTAATCTTATGCTCAACTAGCTCTAGGTACATCTTGTGCTGGGTAACCATGGGCTTCGACAGCAAATGTGAATGATCATGAGAGTATTCCCTAGTTGAAAGGGCGATAACATGAAAATGTAACACTGTAAGATTTCGCTTGGCGGTCAGAGAGCGATGTCTCCAAGGACTATTTACAAACACTATTGAGGACTAGAAAATAGATAATCAGAATTTGTCCTAGGCCAGATGCTATTTTCCTTTTCTCATGGAGAACCACATGTCTCGCATTCTCTTCAGCTGATTAGATGTAAAGGAAGCATAACAGTCATCGGATGAATAGTCCATGAAATTATGTATGGCGTCAAAGCCAGGGCTATCCGGGCATGAATCCTTCTGAGAAGGGCACCCGTCAGTGGGCATCGACTGCTGCGGTGTGTCTGCAATGTAATCACCAGCGTTTTCGTTCGAACACGACTCGCCTTCAAAAGTATGTAAGAGACCATTCCAGTGGCCAATTTCGTGTATTGCAGTACCACCCCGATTGTAATGAGTCATGGGGCCACCAGGCATAGTCTTAGCCAGCACATTGCAGCCATCTTTGGAATAGCTGACTCGAGGGCTGCTGGCATTAATGCTTGGATCCGGAAGAGTGCAGAAACCAAGGACGCTAGGGGGGGCAAGGTCTGGATTATATGCGTGACGATTGTCACCTTCAGAGGTCCATCTCGCAAAGTCTGCGGAGGGCGGCTGTAGATTGGTCTGAAAGTAGACATTTAACGTGCTGTAACCGCCCTTGCGAAGTGCTTTCTTCATTGCCGAGTCATCTCCATTGCGCGCCCAAGTTTTATTAACATGACGCGTGACGCCCTTTAACCGATAAGAGATTGCAGCGTTTTCATAGGCTTTTTGCAAATAATGTAACTTCGAGATTGTCAACTAGCTGAAGAGTAATCGCGACGCAGGTCTTCGATAAATGTAAACTGACCTGAAGTATGACCATCTCGTCTGTTACTAAATCTGCATCAGTTTCGCCACTCACAATGTGAAACCACGTCTCTATCTCAATGGGCTCCAATGCTCTTCGCATGTCGTAAGATACGCTGTCCGGATGGGATTCGAACGCTCCCAGTCTTTCATGTTCAGCCCTCAATGCTGCATCTGGACCACCAGTGGCACACAGAGAACGGCCCTGTAAAGCCGTCGCATGACACCGAGTTCGGCGGCTCGACATGAGACTTATAACGAGCAAGATATAAATGCGGGAAATGGAAGGCAATATCATGTTGAGGGGAACTTGTCGCAGAGCATCTTGGCTTCAACCTCTGAAGGCCGTCTGGAATTTATAAAGTACATCTTGTTGCTATTGGAAACTGGAATGTTTGGTGTTGATTACCCCAAGACAGGAATGTCCTCTCTGACAGGAAGTGCCTGACAAGGGACAAGTGGAGAAATTCCAGCCTGAAGAGTGCACATTCTGAAATTTGTTATATTCACCAATAGAGGAATCATGCCTATTCAGGAAACAGTCTCAGAATCAAAGTCTTGGTAAAAGGAAGATTACCACATACTGTAATGTTTAGAGCAATGGCAGTGAAATTCGTCCCGAAAACCATGTGAACACCCTGAAAAGCAGTAACGGCAGAAGCAAAGGAAAAATACACAGTCAATATCGTAACGCACGGAACGGGGCAATTTGCTGGTTGAGCCTGTATCAATGGGCATGCGGTCCAAATCTGTCATTCCTGCCCGTAGCAATGACTGTGCTTTCCTGTTCATTATTCCAGGTCAAGTAAGTGTGATCGCCGAGTTTTCTAACCATAGTAAGCTTTAGTAGTTGTTGAGCAGGGAATCAATAACACATACCTCGGTCGTACTAAGTGAGCAAGGGTAAATAGAGCCCCAAGAAGGACGCAAATACCGCCAACGACGACATATGCTATACCCATGAAAGGATTTTGTCCCCCAATGACAGTTCGGGTGGAGATGAGAATTGACTTCGTGCCACCATACTCAGTGACCGGAAACCCTAGAGTCCAATTAGCCAGTGGTAAGGTGGATTGCATAGCGCGGACGAACGATCTTCAATATCCAGGCGATAAGAGCCAGCTTTCATAGACACGCTGTCATTTCTGCGGGACAGTTTAGTGAAAGCCGGTAAGGCAGCGGTCCTCATCCAAACCATGAAGTCTTCATCCTCATGAAGGTCGGGGATACCGTCAATATACCCGTTTGGGTAACGGTCGTGCCAATTCGGTGGTGGCACAACCTCCCATGGTTTGTATTGTGTGGTTTTAATAAGCTCCTTATCACTATCCCAGGCGATGCCCTTGTTAGTCATGAAGTACACCGTTGGGTCCAAGTCACTGAGGAGTTCAGGACTGTGTATTGTGTCATTGAATTGGGAGTTCGCAATGAGTCCGCACGGGTAATAAGCCTTTCCAGTAGGGTCGAGTTTAAGGGGATCACATGAGCCACCATCGATGGTCTTATTGTCAACAGCTTTGCCTTTCAACTGATCTATATCCAGTGACTTCACGTATCGCCGATGGTTCTGGTAAAAATTGGTAAGACGATAGTACAGAAAGACGGGAGGCCCTAAATCGTCCGGTACTTCGAAACTGAGCCGACAAATGGTAGTCCCGTTCTCTGTACGACGCTCCCATGTCGGGGTAGACTGTCCAGTTGATGACTTGAACGATGACTTAACACGGTCTGCAATTGAGACTGGGTAAGAAGGGGCCTTTTGCGCGCATTCTGAATAATCTATAGATATCTCTTGGACCTTATCATTGCGCTGTCAGATGCAATGCGCATGAAGCTTTGAATCCGCAATACATACTTGGGAGCTAGCCCATAAGAGAAGGCCACCGATCGGTGCAAAAATGACGCCGAACACAAAGAAGATGGGCAGAACGCTTCGCGGCGTGAGAATTGGTCTATGGTGTCGACGGTTAGCAAATTTAAGTATAATCGACAATATAGTTAGATTAGATCTTACTGCCAGGCTTTTAAGCGCTGTTGTCTGAAAGCAGTGTCTGTTATTGGGCTGTGAGTATTGAGGAAAAGAGGTATCCATGAAGATTTCTTAAAGGCCGAGGGGTCTCATACTAGCAGGTCTCCTGGTCTTTGCCTTCTTATCGCTGTCAGTCTGCTCCCCACGAGCCTGATCTTTGAGAGACCCTGTTTGGGGGGTTTCCACATTAGACATATCGATATGATGAATTTTTAAATGAATTTCAACGGGGATTGAATGTTAAGATGTTCTGGTCGGTCTAAGCCGTTAAGAGTTGTCCAGTGGGTAGTTAGATAAAAAGTAGTACTAATAAGGAGTAAAGGGACGGGACCATTCAGGTGGCGTCCTCGAATCATATTACGATACCTACCTTACTCTCCGTGGACTCGAATGCATAATGTACCTTAGTGTCTTCCACTTTCTACACCAAATTCACTGACATCTGACTTACATACCAGTCACTGGACGACTACTTTAATAAGCAACTACTTAAGGTTATTTCGGATCTTTGCCTGGGCTTTTATGTATTAACATCAGGGGCAGCTCATAGGTTTCAAAGACCCTATTATTATGGTTGGAATCTGTTACACTAGTTCAGCCAGGTTGATGATAAATCTCTATGTCCATTTAGAAACTCTATAGGAAAATTATCGATTAATGTTCTATAGATTGGTCTATGACCTGTCAGTGGTTTCTGCATTAATCAAGTACACCTTTGCGGGCTAACTCTGGCAACCTGCGCTGGGTATAACTGAATACTGAAGCTATTGATAGAAAATCATACCTCCAGTATAAGCCTATAACAGATAATCTTGACGAGACATGCTGGCAGCCTTGGGGTAGGACCGTACCTAGGTTGACTGTCAAATAACAGCCTGTCGAAAATCAAGCATGCCGGGATTGCCGAAAGAGAGCGCCTTAACCAAGCCGTACCAAAGTTAAGAATTATTAGCTAGGTGGTCAAGTAAAAAGGAATCAGCAAATGACATATGTGGAGTCTTTCTATCTAAACTTAGAACTGATAAGGGATTAAAATGCACAGTCCAGCCGTGCAGTTAGCTCTCATGAACCAAAGAGTCCAAGATACAGAAAGAGGCTATATTCCGATCTAGAAAGGAAAGAACTTGCCCCATTCCAAGCAGACTGAAGTGCAGCAGGGGCTATAATCATCGATGAGCTATTAAGTAACCTGGTCGAAGTCCAACTCCCACAGAATAAAGCTAAAATAACACTAATGGCAACATAGCAAGGTATGAGTATTCTTGACCAATAAAAATCCACCAATTGCTAAGGTCACTCTAAATACTGTTGAAAGTGTTCCGAATCGAACCAGCCGACACGATCATAAGCAGTCCACAACTTGCTCGCTTTGTTGACATCAATCTTGCAAGCTTGTTGGGCATCTGTTTTGCGGAACTCTTTGCCAATCCTTAAAGCTCTCACACGAGCCTCGAAGATGCGGCGTTTGCTGCATAAGTATGTTGCGCATGAGAGCCTCAAAGTGGAGGCAAGGTTGAGCTCAGCCGGGCTCAAAAGGTGCCGGTCTGGATCCTGGCTAAGATCTAACATCTGTCCTTTCCAGTCTGCCTTCAATGCCTTCGCATTGCCTCCAAGTGTTTCTGGTGAGGGTGAGAAATCTTTGATGGAAGTATAATCTGTGTCATCCCGATTTGTTCCTATCGCCCTGGGAGGCCTAGTACTCGTCTGAGCAGGTAAGTCAAAGGATTCATGCGCCTTTTGATGCGGCGTGGATTTGGGGGAACGCTTGGCCCGCGGTGTTCGCTGTGCGCGAGGCTGTGTGGTAACCGCCCGTTTGCTCGGTGCAGGCGCAATCGTCTTTAATTTTGCATCTAAAATTTTAGGTCGGCGACGATTCATCATGAACAATTGACGCTCAAGTGTTTCACGTTCCTCCTTGGCCCAGGCAGCTGGATTCCGGTTATACTGGGCGGAAACGACTGGCACGCAGGACAGCGCTAAGAGATACTCATCACGTGTTGGCTTATTCACTTTGTTATCAAATCTTGCCATGTGAGAATCGATATGTTGTTCCATTAGAACCTCTGCTGGGGCCGGAAGAATCTGCCCAAACAAGGGCTCATCAGTGGCAACATCTGTCAAAGAATCGTGATGAGGGAACAGAACAGGATCTCTCGAGGAACCGAGCGCGACATCTCGCTCGATTTCCTCTGAGACATCCGATTTTCTTTTCTTATTTCCGGTGTACGGAGTGACGGGCGGCGATGGCAAATCCATTTCCGACTGCGTTCGCTTCCGTTCGCTAGAAATGGGAGGAAGCTTCATGCCATGGACAAACGAGCAATAATCCTGTGACGTCGAGTAAGGTGACAATGAGCTATTGAAATTCTCGAACGGTTTAGATTCAGGAGGTGACATGAGACTGGAAACAGACGGTAGGCGACTCATGGCGAGTTTATGATTTTGGTCCAACGGCGTTGGGGGTGTATATGGGTTCATTCTATTGATAAAGATAGGACTCAGGAGAGCAAAAATGAGCTGGGTTGGAGCGGGAAGTGGAGAATAGTGATATTAGATATGATCTGGGTTTGTTGGAGATATAATGCCTCAAAGGGCAATTGATGATGAAGGCTGATGCGAGAGTGTTAGTAGAAGTCAATAGAAAGGTGACTGTCAACCTAATGTTGGCAAAACACACGTGAAATGTGATTTGTCAGGGCCGCTCCTTTGTCTAAGGTGGCAATGGACAGATATGACTCAGGTAGCAATAAAACTTCCAGCCACTGGGTACTTGAGAGTCGGTTCTGCCTTATTGAATATGACTGGGAATCTGATAGCTCGATGCTGTATGGAGGGGGAGAATGGGGGTTGTGATGAGCCTTGTCCACAAATGATTTGATGGTCTTTAGGTCTTTCCAAATGGACCTTAAGATAGATCTGACTATGAGTCAGTGCGGCGATGGCTTGGATTTAGCTTGTCAGTAGATAGTGTCATCACAGGGCAGTAATAAATATGAATGCGGGGGCGTGCAGTGATCCAGTCAGGTGTTACTCTTAAGGTAGTGTATGCTGACATCTAATGAGCAGGTTTTAGGGTGAAAGATGCCAGAATACCAAAGGTATGGATATAGAGAAGAGGTGAATTATCAAGCTAAAAGTGTTGAAATCTAAATACTCTCTTGTTGTTATGAAGGTACTTGGTATTTTTAGAGATTTTAGGCATCAACAGGAACTAGAACAGTTCCTATGACTACCTTACCTCAGAGAGTGGTGGGGTGGAATGATCAATGATCTATGCCACATGACGACAGGATGTGGGACACTGATGCCATCCTTAATCATAATTGGCTGGAATGCAATATGGATTGCCCCAGAGTCTACCGTACCTACGTACTGTCATCTGTAGAGTAAGATATGGGTTATGCTTTCTACCCACATGACACAGGCCAATGCCTTAGCTAATACTGCGTGAATACTATAGTGGTCATGTACCTCTCTATAGCAAGGCCATTAAGTTCACTCCACCACAGACTGGAAGCTGTTCAACAATATCATAGCCTTCATAGGGTTGGACTGTGAGGAAGTCGCTAGGTACCATGAGATAGTCATGTGATACCACCTACTCAGCCACCTCTCGCCCAGTAGAAGTACAACATATGATGTAGTTCTGAGTATAGGTTAAAATAATATTATATCTCTACCATATTTTCTGTTACAGCCCTGTTAATCTTTGGCCAACATAAAATAGGAGGGTCTGAGTGATATATAGTGAAATGGGCCTCTGTACTAAGTTATATTTAGTCTAAATTCAGGGCCTTATCAGGTTCTGTTATTGTTAAGGGCTACAGCAGACCACAGTGCTGTAAACCTTGGAAGAGAGGTGCAGTAAATTGCAATAGCTAAGTTATTATAGATATATGATAGTACCTGGCTAGCTGCCTAAAATATTACCTTTTATAAGAACCATATCTATAAGGCTAGCACTTCACATGGCCATGTTCTGCAGAGTCTTATGCACGGGGATTAGTTAATATATAACTACTATACTCTCTTGCATAGGATAAATACTTAAATATTATTAGAGCAGGGAGGTTATGCAACTATATAATAGCAGTATTACAGAACAAACTTTGTAATAATAAGTTAATAATACTACTAATTCATCCTTATCCTAGAAAATTTCTATACATGCTCACACCCTGCTGACCCATACATAACCAACTTCTAATTTGACTTATGGCCAATCGTACACATATAGTATAAATAACCAACTGTATGATCCCATTTACTTACAACATATTTCTAAAAAGCACCATGGAAAGATACACAACCAAGTCCAACCTAAGAGTAGAAGAGTTTAGGAGGTATTGGAATAAAATACATGTACCAAGCAACCAGCCACACATACCGCGTTATAAATCTAACTATTATTTATGAGGTCAGGAATTAAGGTATCATTCATTGCACATTGCACATAATATAATACAATGGCGATATCCACAATTAGTGATATACTTAGAGCTGAATATCATTATTAAGAAGCTGAACTTCCTCACCAGGCTGAAATGCGGGGAGGCCAATAAAAGGGCAGCCCTATAGATGATAGCCCGTATGGTCAGACACCATTCCAATGAAGTGAGTGAGATTTAGAGAGTTCATACCTCACATCGAAAAGCATCACCTAGGGAGCAATTTCCACAGCTCCCGACCTTTCCCTGCGCAGTGAAGTCAACCTCAGCCAGATCACCATGTAACAACTTCATTGCGTCAAGTTGCTCGTCAGCGTCAGCTCTCTTGGCTGCATCCTCCTCCTCTAATTTCTGCGCGAGCCCGCAAGTACAATCCTTACAAGCCCGGCGGCGCTTCCCTGCTTTGGGACGGCATTCTGGCGCTAGGCCACCTGTCAGTTGTGGTTGATGGACACATAAACTTAAGAGAACGATGAGGGTCCCAATTATGCCTAAATAAGAATCACATCGCATGGAAGAACACTTACGCTGTATGATTGGTGCTGAAAGTTCACTGTCATCCAGAAGATTGTCCTCGTTGATAAGTTCATCATCAGAAACCTGATTATTATCCATTGTAGCTGCTGAAACAATGTTCTCCCGAAAATTTTGAGACCCAGCAACAATGACTATACCATCACCACTGGGGGTTTTACCTTCGGAAACCCCAGGTGGGAATGGATGTTCTGCAGCTGAATCCTCCAAACTAGGTGGTGCCCCAGCAAGATGGTTGTGTTTCCTCCCAAGCCGCAATGGAACAGCCTGCATCTCCCTGATATCAGGTTTCACGTATTTGCCATTGCCAACATGCATAAGCCCAGCGAGAATCGCTTCGTTGTGATCGAAGGCAACCCCAGAAACTGCATCCTGACTGTAAATATACCCACCTCTCCTGAGAGACTTAATAATTTGATTGAATGTCTGGCGGTTTATAATTTTCAGACTCTCAGAAAAGGAGTTATCTCCACCTGCTAGGATGACGATACTAGAGTATGTTGAGTCTGGCAATGACGCAAGACCGAAGGCCAAACGGTCAAGCATCTGAAGATCAATTTCATTGCGATTGTACGACTGAAGGGTCTCATTTAATTTCCCAGGTTGGGATGAGAGAGATGGGGGGGATAGTAAAAGAGTTTGTTTAGCCATCGAATGCCTGGAGACTTGTTTGTATCTAACAAAATTAGGACCTCCCTATCCTTGATAATGGTGAAGACTGACATGGTCATCTTTCTCCTAAATATTTGTATTATTAATATATGTTCATAATGATAGTTATCAAACAAGAGTAGATGAATAATACCTGATTAGTAATAATGATTACTGTAATCAGTAAGAGAGCGGGCCCACCTGAAAAGGGCCCTTTTTAAGGCTTCTAAAGCCTTCTATATCTCACCCAAAGATGAACATTATAAAGTGTAATTTATATATATGGTGTAACTAGGTATAAATAGTTCAGATATTATTTTTCAAAATTTTTAAAAATTGAATTCCACTGTATATTCTTAAATTTTCTTAAAGTATGAAAATAACAGCTTGTCACATGTGACCTGGTGAACCACTGATAAGCCTCTGTTGCAGGCTGTGTTATGTATTTTTGAATTCGACTACGCTAGTAAAGTTTTGAAATGACTAAGAATTTATAGGCAAGATTGAAATTGAATGAAGGTGTTGCATGTCAGTCATCACATGCCTTGGTTAGCTATATCTTATCTATTAATAGCTAGTACTTAAGGAATAATAACTATCTTCCCTATAATTAGCATTACCATAGAAAGGTACTATACTAAATAGTAATATGTCCTTAGTTTTCTAAGGAGTGATTTAGGCTAATCTAATTAATTAATTATACTTTTTAAAATCTTAATTTTATTAATAAATAATACTATAGCAGTCTTACCTATACCTACTAATTTTTATTTACTTAATAAGAGATCTATATTAAGCTACCTTACTACTTTCCTAAAAAGGAAGTTAATAATACTATAACTAGGATTTTAGTTATACTATAATTAATAAACTTATACTTACCTTTCTACTAATCTTTATTATTAACCTTAATCTTTTATCTATTTTGTTAACCTTCCTTATTCTTATTATATTATAAGCTTTTATCTATTAATTTATTTAAGTACTATTATTCTATATACTATAAAGTATTTTCCACCTTTACTAAYTATATTAATTAATAGATATATTCTATATTATTCTACTATTCTACTATATTTATTATTAATTATTAATATATTTATCTATATAATTAAATAGATTATAACTATATTAGTTAAAAATTCTACTCCTATAATTAATAAGATTAATAAATAGCTTATTTCCCTTACTACTTAGCTTTAATTATTTAAAAAAATAGGGTATAGATTTATAAAGGATCTTAATCTAAATACTATAGTATAAATAATATTTATGCTATAATATTAAGAAGATCCTAAAAGAGTTAAATTCCTAGATAATTAGATATATATAAGAGCTATACTTACTATAGTAGTATAATAATTTCTTAAACTTTTAAATTTTCTTTAGGATAACTAATAATTTCTTATATTCTATATAAACTACTTAAAAAGTAATAAATAAGTAGTAAAACATCCCTTAGAAAGACCTAAAAACTTTATATTACTAATACTAATACTAAAATTGGTAGGGCACCTTTCTATGGCAATGCCAGTCGTGGGGAAGATAGTTGTTATTTGTAAAGTACTAGCTATTGATGGATAAGATATAGTTACTAAGGTAGTATATAATAACCAATATATAATAGTATCCCTCTAAGTTAAAAGAAAAAATAGGAAAAAAAGAAAAGCTATTAATAGTAAATCAGAAGTAGTAAATAAGGCTAAGTATTAGTACTCTTCAGGTCTATGAATACTTTTCTTTAAGTATTTTAAGTAATACTTAGGCCTTAGAAAAGCAGGTAGAATCTTTCTCTTATTTAATAAATATAGGGTGTGTTTTAGCTGTAGCCCCTAAACTAATAAGGACTCTAGTAAGGTATCTATTTATACCTAAAGAGATTAGCTAGTTATTAAGGTTTTTAGGTAAAAGTTTCATCTAATTAGCTATACTAAAGTAAGTCTATTTAATATACTATAAAGTCTTTATAGTATCTTCTATATATATTATATTTATAGTATAACTACTAGCTTTAGCTAGGGTCTATTATAAGGCATGAGCAGGTTTTCCCTAGAGAAAGTTTATTATATCTTTAGTAATCTTAAGTATTATACTAAGGTATCTATAAGATGCTAGCTATATAGTCTAATTTACTATAATTATTATAGAGATATTATAATAGTCTAATAAGTCTTCTTTCTTAGTAGGTATATTAATATCCTATTCTATATATTACTCTATAATCTAGTTAAGGTAAAGAGATAGATTATTAAATTTATTTTCTATTTCTTCTTATTCTCTTTATTAGGGGTAAGCTTATAAAAAGTCTATTTTTAAACTATACTATAGGTTTATAGTTTCTTAAAACTTTTAATAGCTTAGTTAACCTTTATAATTACTTCCTATAAAGCTATAAGGCAGTTAGGTAATTAAAGGGTTAAGTTATTATCTCTAGATAAATTCTAAGATAAGGAGTAAACTAGTTAATTATCTATAGTTTTAATATCTCTTAAGGAGAATATCTAATATTTATTATTACTATTTTTTATATTCTTAGTTATTTACTATTTATATATATCTCCTATAATATTATCTTTTAGGAATTAATATAAGATATTAATCTCCTACTTATATTATATAATATAGAAGTTAACTATTTACTTCTAATATTCTTCCTTAGTTTCTATTAGGTAGTCTAGCTAATTCTTAAGTAACTTCTTTATAGTTTATAGATACTCTTCTTCTTTATTAAATAGCTTAATCTATATATATTTATTAGCTCTAATTATTTAATCTATACTATTATAGTACTTATAAAATAGAGAGTAGACCTTTACTTTAAAAAATAATATATTATAGAATAGATAGTAGAAAACATCCTGTAGTATATTATATATATTTAGGTATTTAAGAATAATACCTATAGGTGTTATATCTAGTTTTAATTCTTATTATTTTAGATAGACTAGTAGGGGACTATTCTATATAATCTTCTTAATATCTAGGTTCTTTAGGTAGAATTTTATTAGTATTAGAAGAAATAGATTATATATAATTAATTTAGCTAGTTATATTACTTATTATTTTTTCTTCTTTACTTCTCTTTCTTTCTTCTACTTCTTAGTTAGCTTTTTAGCTTCTGTTTTCTTTATTCTACCCATGTCTTCTAGATTAGGCTGAAAAGATGCTAGTGTAGAGAAGCTTAAGTAAGGAACTATATTTAACCTAAGAGTCTATAAGAGGTTATTATATTTAATTTTAGATAACTCTTCTTCTTATTACTTGTCTAGTGTAAGGTATCCTAAAGTAAGATTTTCTAGTATTAGATTACTAGGTTCTAGTTAAGTAGCTATATCTTTAATAAGATTTTTAGCTATCTACTTCTTTTAGGGGGGCATTAATCTATCTTTATATAGCTATACTTCTACCTATCTTTAAAGCTTATTAAGAACTCTAGTAGGTAGGTAAAGCTATTCTTCTATATTTAGTAAATTAGGAAGTGGTTAAGTTTTAAAATCCTAAAGTCTTTCTATTAATTTTCTACTAGTATTAGGGTGCATTTAAGGATGCATAAATATCTATTTAGGGAATACTATAGATAAGGACTTAATAATCTTATCTAGGGATAAGGAGCTATTAGATTTAATATATATATCTAGTAGTAAATAGATGCGCTAGAAGCATATTAAGGATAGGTAAGTTATAGGAAATAAGAAATTATAGTATTACTAATATAAGTAGGAAGGAAAAGGGTATTATAGAAAGATAGAGAGAAAATAGAGTAAAGTATTAGGGAGAGCTAAAATATATAAGATTTACTTAACTAATAATAATAATAGTAAATAATATATTAAAGAAACTAATTCACTTAGCTAGTGATAATAATAGTGAATAATATATTAAAGAAACTGGGTAGTGAATAGTGCAGGTGCTATAAATAGAAAATAGAATATAGCTATATAGTAATTATAGATAAACATAGTATAGCAGAAATATAATAATAAATATAGATATAAGAGTATAGAATAAACTACTATATTTTAGTTTTCTCTTTATCTTTCTCTTTATTCTTAAATTCCTAGACTAACTCTTTTATATTACTAAGCTAGTTAAGTAATATCTATTAGTTCTACTTATTATCTTAGCCTTTCTACTTAGTAAGGTATTATATTAACTTTTTCTTCCTACCTTTAGCTAGAATTTTACATTTAGTAATAATTCTTTTAAGCTTATAAGACTAATACTTATCTATATTACTATCTATATAAATAGGACTAGGTTCTTCTAGTTTATAATTAAAAGGATCCCTATTATTATATTTCTCTAGGTAGGTAATAGAGATYACTAGRTATAGCTACTAGTCTTTTAGAAAGTCTAGTTTATAAGCTAGAGGTCTAACTCTCTCTAAAACTTTAAATAGGCCTGTATATTAGTTTCTAAGTTTCTGGCCCAGGGTTAACTATATAATATAACCTATATAGAGTTTTAAAAAGACCTTATCATCCTTATAAAAGGCTATTAGTATATATTAACTATTATATCTATACTTTATAGATATAGCTATAAATTATAAGGCCTCTACTATAGATATATAGTAGGAAAAAGATTACTTAGTTAGTTTAGTATAACCTATATTAAGGGGAGTTAGTAACTAAAGATTATATATTAACTAATATAGTATTTCCTTAGTTAAAGTATTTATTATTAAGTTAAAAGTCCTCTATATTATTAGTAAGATAGTTAGCTAGTTAGTAATTTAGTTAAGTAAGGTAATTATATAATATAAGTAGATCTTAATAATTTAATTACTCTATTTACTCTACTTATTAATCTAAGTATAGTATACTATAAAATAACACTATTTAATACCTAAAGATTTAGTAAATTCTATCTATATTTCTAATATAAACTTAGGGTCCCTATCTAAGATAATATATTTAGGAATATCCTAGTCTCTAGTATCTAAAGCTATAAGTAGTATGTTTACCTATTATCTAGCTTTCTAAGTTAAGTAGCTAGGTATAGCTATTATTCTCTTTATAAATTTATTAGTAACTAATATAACAGAGTTAAAATACCTAGTATTAGGTAGAGTAATAATAATGTCTATTATTATTATATAGAAAGGGATGGGTGGAGTAATTAATAACTATAATACTCTATATAGTAAATACCTTTATATCTACTTTTTCTAGTAATTAGGGTAAAATTTAATATATTACTTTACCTAATACTTAGTATAGTAAAATACTAAGCTATAAAGTAATTCTAGCATCCTATTAATACCTAGATAACTATTCTTATTATAAGTATTTTATAATATTTCTTAGAGTAATAAGTATGGCATGCATAAATGTCCTTTATTTATATACTATACCAGGAGGTAGATAACCTTATTAGATAAGAAGTAGGGAATACTAGACTACTACTAGAACTAACTATAGAGATTAAGGTAAAGATTACTAGACTAGAAAGACTATAGAAGCTAGTAAATATTAAGTAATTTACTATATATTCTATATAGGAATATATTACCTTCTTTAACTACCTAGAGGCATACTTTAAAGAATATCTAGACTAGTTTAAGAATAAAGAAAACTATATCTATATAGCTTTAGCCTAGCTTACAGACATGCACTATAATAAATAGTAGACTTATAAGGCTAAGCTTACTAAAATACCTAGATAGTTAGACTTTTAAGACTTCTACTTATATCTAGTTTCCGCGCTAGAATAACTCTATAAGGAAGTAGTAGTATAATATTTCTCTACTATCTAGCTAGAATACTAAAGTATATAGGAGTTCTCTATATTTATTAATAGAATCTATAGTTAACTAGCTTAATTACTACTAGATTTTATCTATAAAGACTTCCTCTACACCTGTATTTTACTAATTATTTAGAGTAAAGCTACTAGATTTACTAATCTACTAGAACTACTAGAGGTATATATCTCCTACCTAGCTATTATTAAAGATAGAATCCTATTATGATAGGATGCCCTATAGAAACAATATAATATCTAATATAATAACTAGTAGAATTCTAAACCCTATAGTAACTAGTCAGGCTACACTAAGGACTATTAACCTAGAGGTAATAGATATTCTAGTAATAACTATAGATTAGAATCTAGGAAGTAGAAATACTCCTACTCTCTATACTAGGATTATCCTAGACCATACTGTAATAAATGTAGAGAATATAGTTACTAGCTAAAATACTATACTAAGTTATAGATTCCTAAGTATTTAAAAAACTAAGCTAGCCTGTGCTATGCACTACTATAGTATTAGGTATTAGAAGAAATTCTAATAGTAGTTAGGCACTAGCTTACCTAATAAATATCCTTATTAAGAGAAGCTACTACTAATATTAAATATTAATTAACTATAGAGCTAAATAATTATTTATTAACTAGTAGTAGGTAAAAGAGTTCCTACCTAATATAGAAAGTCTACTATAACTAGTGCAGGCTATTAATGGCCATAAGGTAATATCTTATAGATAATATAATCTAGAAATTAAGATTACTAATTCTATAGGAAATATTAGAATTTACTAACTAGCTGCTGAGGCAGTTAATATAGTAGAATATAATTTAATTCTAGGAATAGACTRGCTAAAAGYTATTAATCTAGATATTAAYTAGAAAATCCTTACTTAGCACTACTATCYAGGGTCCCCTRATAGAAATAATAAGCTAAATATTAAACTAATATCTACTRCTAYRGCTRYAGAAGAACTATAAGCCTATAAAGTRCTATTTTATATAATTACTATACCTATTAGGATRGAAAAAACCATCTACCTATAGGCTAYTATAAAGGGTGTTAAAGATATACTACTTCTATCTCTAGAATATATAGAATTTATAGATATCTTTAGTAAAGAGTAAGCTAGTATCCTACCTAAGAATACTATATATAATTATATAATAGAACTTAAAGAGGGAACTTAGCTACCTTATAAGCTACTATATCTACTATTATAAGAAGAACTTTAAGTCCTTTAGAATTATATTAAGGAATATCTATAGAGAGGATAGATTAGGCTATCTAAGAGTCCTATAGATACTCTAGTATTATTTATACTAAAGAAGAATAGTAGTCTATAACTCTATATTAATTACTAAGACCTAAATAAAATTATAGTAAAAAACCATTATCTACTATTACTCATAAGTAAGCTAATAGACTAATTATCTAGTACTAAGATCTATATAAAGCTAGATCTCTAAGATGCTTACCACTGGATCTGAATTCAGAAAGGTGATAAATAGAAAATAGTATTCTATATAAGATATAGATATTTTAAGTATATAGTTATGCTATTTAGCCTAGTAAATATACTAGCTATATTCTAATTATATATTAACTAGGCTATAAGTAATCTATTAGACACTTACTATATTATATATCTAGATAATATTATTATTTATTCTAATACTAAGGAAGAATATATCTAGCAGGTCTAGGAGGTCCTAACTAGACTCTATAAATATAGACTTTATACTAAATATAGTAAATATAAATTCTACACCATAGAAATTAATTTCCTAGGGTTTAATATTAGTATAGAGGGCATTAAGATGGAACCTAGCTATATTACTACTATTATAGAATAGCCTGAACCCTAGAATATCTATAAAGTATAGTAATTCCTAGGCTTTACTAACTTCTACTAGAGATTTATTAAGYACTACTCTAAGATTACTATACCTCTAACTAACCTAACTAAAAGATATATAATAAAGAGTAGAAAATAATATGCTTAAGAACCTCTAAAAGAGGAAGGGGAATTCCTTACTATAGAAGCTAGAGAGATATTTAAAGAACTAAAGTAGAGATTTACCTCTATACTAGTACTATATTATTTTAACCTAAAGAGGAAAAACTACATTAAGCCTAATACCTTAAAGGCTATAGTTACTAGTATCTTTAGTTAGCTCTAAGATAATAGATAATAGTATCTAGTAGTATACTAGTTATAGAAAATATAAGATATTAAAACCTAATATAATATATATAATAGAGAAATACTTACTATAGTAAAATATATTAAGTAATAGCACCACTATATTAAAGGTAATAGTAATACTATTAAAATTCTTACTAACTATACTAACCTACAGGCTTTTCTGATAATAAAAATACTTAATAGGTGTTATATAAGATAGGTGGAATTCTTATCTATATTTAATATCTAAATTAAATACTACCCTAGGAAGAATAATCCTGTAGATACACCTAGCTATTATCTAGACTATATTATTAATCCTAAAGAATATACAGCAGACTTACTGCTAGAGAAGCTATAAGCTAAAATATAGGATAGTCTATTATTCTAAGAAGAGAAACCAATATAGATTAGAATGCTAGTATAGAATTAGAAGCTAATAGTAGATCTAATAGTTAACACCCCCCAGAGCTATGCTGATAATAATACAGATATTCTAGATATTCTAATATTATATACTATAGCTAAAGCTGCTTATACTTTAGAATTAGAATTAATTATAGTAGACCTACTATACAGGGCATAGGCTAAATGCCTAAGATACATTAAGGTACTATATAAAATAGTAGAAATAACTCTAGAGTAGTAAGCTAGCTCACCCTAGTTAAGATCTAAAGATAGACTTCTCTAGGTTAGGAATTATATATTTATACTAAAGATGCCTATAATTTAATAAGAGATTCTCTATTAAAACTATAATAATCTATAAGGTGGATATTTCAGAGAGAATCATATCTTAAATACTATCTAAAGCTAATATTAGTGGCATGGTATCACTATAGATATTAAGGAATATATCTAATAATATATAATCTACTAGTAAATTATAATATATAAATATAAGCTATGCAGACTTTTATAACCCCTATCAGTCTTAGAAAAGCTGATAGACTAGGTTAGTATGGATTTTATCATAGATTTACTGCTATCACAGTAGGAAAATAAAGTCTATAATTTAATTCTAGTTATAATAGATATATATACTAAATATGCAGTCTATTACCCCTCTAGGAAAGATATAATTATAGAAAACCTTACTAAACTAATCTATATAAGATTTATATTACACTTTGGAATACTATAAAACCTTATTAGTGACTAGGGATCCCTATTTATATTAGTATTTTAGTCTAGCCTATACTTCCTACTAGCTACTAAATACTACTTATCTATAGCATTTCATCCACAAACTAATAGTTAGATAGAAAGGTAAAACTAAATATTAGAATACTATCTCTATACTTATATAAACTATTATTAGGATAACTAGATAAGATAGCTACTATATACCTAGTTTATCTATAATAATTCTGAATATTTAGTACTAGGAATTCCACTAGTATAAGTACTTATAGGCTATAAACTAGAACTATAGATTAATATTCTATAAATAACTAATAATCTTAACCTAAATACTATTACACACATAGAAGATCTCTAAGCTATAAGGGAATTCCTATTAAATTAACTAAATATAGTAAAGGAAGCTATGAAGTATTATTATAACTAGAATTATCTTAATATAATATTCTATATTAGTGAATAGGTCATGCTATATATAAAAAATATTAATATAGGCAGACCTAGCAAGAAGCTAGACTACTAGTAAATAAGTCTATTCTAGATTAGTAAACCTATAAGAAAATAAGCCTATAAGCTGAAGCTCCTATTATAATTCTATAAGCTATATCTAATATTCTATATCTTACTACTTAAACTATTCTAAGGGGACTCTAATATAGATCTAAAGCCTAGACTAGTTAAGCTTAATAGATACTAAGAATAGTAGATGGAAAAGATCTTAGATAATTAATTATACTATAGAAAATACTAATACCTAGTTAAGTAGACTAGATAGCTAGATTCTAATAATATATAGGAGCTAGAAGAGTATATTATAAATATAGAAGCTCTTAAGCACTACCTTATATCTAGAACCCTATAATCTAAGAGTACTACTATAAGGTAACCTAAATAGTATAGGAAAAAATCTTAATTTAACTACTATATATATAAAGAAATAGAAAAGTAGTATATAGACTATATAAATATATCCTCCTACCTATCTAGCCTATATACCACTTAAAAGCTAAGCTAACTAATTATATAGTAAACTATAGAGGACCCTAGAGTAGAGGGGGGTAATATAGTCTATAGGGGTAGAGTAATATATTACTCTAGAGAAGAAGATAGTAAAGAAGCTAGGGCTAGGGGAGGTAGAGCAGGGGCTAGGACTATAGATATAATAACCTAGATTACTAGTATAGCCTGTATAGCTAGTATTACTAAGATATAGTCTAAGGTATTAGTAATTACCCTTCTTTAGAGGGGGGGGTGGATATAAAATATTATATAAATATAATACTATTTACCTAAAGGCACCTATAAACTATTAGTAAAATCTATAAAAAGAGGAATTATATAGCCCTAAAAGCTAAGAGGAAAAGCTAAAATTTAACTTAGAATTACTAAAGAAAGAATAGATTCTATTAAAATCTATAAGATATAACTATAATATAAAAGAAATCTATAATAAAAAACTATAAATAGGCTAAACACTAATAAAATATAGCTAGATTAGTAGTAATATAGAAGAAGAGAATACTTATATAGATATACTTATACTTTTTTAGAGTATAGTAATTACAGGCCTTCTATATATAGTTATTTACTATAAAATAGTTATAGTAGTAGTGCTAGGGGTTATAGAGCTTTATCTAAAGGTATAAAATATAGGGAACTCTATGAGGTATTATTAGTATATAATTCTATAAAGCTAGGGTCTTACTAGTATTAATAATATTAATTCTCCCTCTTACAGACTTCCTCCTGTTTTATAATAGGGAAGGGAAATATATTAATAAGTAAAATTACTATTATATAATATAAAGAATCTATATCTAATAAACTTTAGATGATTCTAATTATGAAATAATAGAATTATGAGATAAAGGAAAATAATAAGTTGTGAGATAATAGAATTATAAGATAAAGGAAAATAATGAGTTGTAAGATAATAGAATTATGAGATAAAGGAAATAATAAGTTATGAGATAATAGAATTATAAGATAAAGGAAAATAATAAGTTGTGAGATAATGGAATTATAAGGTAGAGAAAATATTAGATTATAAGAATAATAGGATTATAAATAAATAAAGATATTAATAAAGCTATTTAATTTAGATAAAGAATTGTTAAATATATATAAGAAACTATTTAATGAAGGGAAGTAAGACCTATAAATCTAAACTATTATTAACTTAATCTATTAAACTAATCACTTAATATAGAACTTACTATTTAAAATTAATTATTTAGCTATCAGATATAGGCTAGAGAGTAATAAATAGAGTAAGGAAGCTATAAAAGATAAAGAAGAACCTATATTACTAAATTAATTAGGAGATCTTACTAAGCAGGCATCTTAATAGTACTAATAAGAGGAGAGAAGAAGGAGAAGTTCCCTAGAGATCTATAAATTTACTTATACTATAGGAAATATAATATATCTTTATAGGTCTATAATAATTACTATTAATTATTTATCTATAATAGAACTAAAATAAACACCATAACCTATAATAGTAATAGAATATATTATCTACTAATAAGAAACTTACTCCTGTGTTTTAAATAACTATAGGAAGATGATATTAACCTAGGAAGGTAAAGCCCTTTAGATTTCTAAATTAGGAAGTATTATAGCTTTAAGGGTGAAGCCTATAAGAAAGGGAGGTAATTATTAAGGGCTATAGTAAATTATAAAGCTGTTATATATAGCTAATACTAATAGTATAGAGGGTTTAGACCTAGCTAATTATATAATTTACTATATATATCTCTATAATTAGCTGAGTATTCTATAACTTAGTGATTAGTTCTCCTTACTTAGGTAACATATAGATAATTACTCCCTTCATGCTGATCTTACCAGTTGATATCGACCCTTAGTAGGCGATCTTACACTAATATTTAAATAGATAAATACCCTTCTTCACTAAGTGCTGTGTAGCTTTATATTTAAGATTTAGTCTTAAAAGGCTTTGCTATTTAATAATTTAGATAGCTCTTAGTGATATCTTAGATATCTTTTTATATTATAGGCTACTAGGCACAGGTATAAATTACTCTAAGTAAGGCTAGATAGGCTAGATAGCTAAATTAGTTATAAAGCTATAATATAAAGTCCTTTTAAAAGGGAATTTTAATATACAGTATTTTAATACCTTCATTAATATAATATAGTTAATTAGTAGGTTATTAGTTAATAAATTCTACTTTAAGTTAAAAGTTTAGTGCTAATATCTTAATCTTTATTTTAATATTATTAGATATATTTAGATCCTTACTCTTTAGGAATAAGATTATTAATAGATGCTATTCTAGTTTATAGAGATATAATAGTATATAAAGGTATTCTTTACTAGTTATCTACTATAACTATATTATAGATAGACTAAAAGTAGGTATTTATACTTAATTTACTAGACCTTCCTTAATAAAGTCTAGTTAATAACTTATTATATCTAGGATAACCACCTTAGTTCCCTTATAATACTTAATAACTAGATTATATATTTAAAACTCTTTAATCTAATGTATAAGACATTTTAAATATATCTTTATATAGATAAGATATTAAAGGCTTTTATAATCTATTATAATTATAATAGGCTAACTATTATTAATATAATGATCCTATTATTAGAGTACTTCCTTAATTATAAGAAGTTTCTTCTTATATATAGGATAGTTCTTTTTAGTATTATTAAGCTTTTATCTATTAAATACTACAGGATAATACTATCCCTTTTTATCTTATTATAATAGTACTATACTAAGAGCCCATTTAGATGTATTAGTCTTAATTTAATATAGTAGTAAGGGATTAGTAATCTTAAGAATAGATATATAAATTATTATATTCTT